>NC_068318.1:1131382-1473323 GCF_025860055.1 Xyrauchen texanus | reverse complement strand
GGTACCAGAAATTACACTGGGTGCCCTTCCTCACACTTTATTCAAGGACCCAAAAGCAGTTGCGGAACACAGATGATCGCTTCACGCTCATATCACGCGAACGCGACAATCCTCTTGACTACTGGTACATGAACAAAGATCACTTTCCATTGCTTGTGCGGATTGCACGCAAGTATTTATCTGCCCCAAGCACCAGCACAGAGAGAGAGACTATTCAGTGCAGCATCTCATGTTCTTGATGAGAAGAGGAACCGTCTCTCCTGCCAGAAAGCTAAGCAACTTTTGTACTTGGAGAAACCTGCCACTTTTACTTAAATAGAAAGCAGTCCAATTAGCTAGGTATATAGCAATTACATTAAAATTTGTTTAGCCCTGCAAAACTTTGTTCTTCATCTGTCGTTCACAGTTTAAGGTTGCTTTTAGTTCCATTACTGCTGTTTTGCACTGTTGTTTAGCACAATAATTTTATATTAAAGTGGAAATACATTTACATAACAGAATTGAGGCCCTCTGCCATTCTGTGTTTTGCCTGTTGTTTTCATTAAAATGACTGTAGGATATTTAAGCTTTTTGTATTTGCAAAATGCTAGCCTAGAGCTGTTTTGCATATCATTGTAATTTTCTAGAACGTTACATTATTTGGATAATTGGTTAAAAAAAATCTGTTCAATTTGATTGTTAAAGAACTGAATAAAGAATAATATATTTAATATTGTTTTAATATATTTTCTGTCAAATTTTGGTGCGTTACTTTCAATAAAAGTGTGATCGTTTTATTGGTTTTTAGTTTTTCAATTCAGATTAATTAAATTCATGAAATTAATGAAAAAGTATAATATTAATACAATTATGAAAAAAAAATATTTTAAAATCGGTATAAAAAAAACAAAAAAAAAAACAACAACATTATTTTCGGTTTTCGGCCATGTGCATCCTGAATTCGGCCCAGAATTTTCATTTCGGTGCATCACTAATTTTCACACTGGGCCTAACAAAACTCACTCGTAGAAATTTTGGCAAATAAAGAACTTTTGGATCTGAACTTGGAATGAAAATCTAAAATTATGGAAAACACTGTTCATTTTCACATTTATATATATATATATATATATATATATATATATATATATATATATATATATATATATATATATATATACACTCACCTAAAGGATTATTAGGAACACCTGTTCAATTTCTCATTAATGCAATTATCTAATCAACCAATCAGCAGATGCTTCAATGCATTTAGGGGTGTGGTCCTGGTCAAGACAATCTCCTGAACTCCAAACTGAATGTCAGAATGGGAAAGAAAGGTGATTTAAGCAATTTTGAGCGTGGCATGGTTGTTGGTGCCAGACGGGCCGGTCTGAGTATTTCACAATCTGCTCAGTTACTAGGATTTTCACGCACAACCATTTCTAGGGTTTACAAAGAATGGTGTGAAAAGGGAAAAACATCCAGTATGCGGCAGTCCTGTGGGCGAAAATGCCTTGTTGATGCTAGAGGTCAGAGGAGAATGGGCCGACTGATTCAAGCTGATAGAAGAGCAACTTTACCTGAAATAACCACTCGATACAACCGAGGTATGCAGCAAAGCATTTGTGAAGCCACAACATGCACAACCTTGAGGCGGATGGGCAACAACAGCAGAAGACCCCACCGGGTACCACTCATCTCCACTACAAATAGGAAAAAGAGGCTACAATTTGCAAGAGCTCACCAAAATTGGACAATTGAAGACTGGAAAAATGTTGCCTGGTCTGATGAGTCTCGATTTCTGTTGAGACATTCAGATGGTAGAGTCAGAATTTGGCGTAAACAGAATGAGAACATGGATCCATCATGCCTTGTTACCACTGTGCAGGCTGGTGGTGGTGGTGAAATGGTGTGGGGGATGTTTTCTTGGCACACTTTAGGCCCCTTAGTGCCAATTGGGCATCGTTTAAATGCCACGGCCTACCTGAGCATTGTTTCTGACCATGTCCATCCCTTTATGGCCACCATGTACCCATCCTCTGATGGCTACTTCCAGCAGGATAATGCACCATGTCACAAAGCTCGAATCATTTCAAATTGGTTGGTGAGTTCACTGTACTAAAATGGGCCCCACAGTCACCAGCTCTCAACCCAATAGAGCATCTTTGGGATGTGGTGGAACGGGAGCTTCGTGCCCTGGATGTGCATCCCACAAATCTCCATCAACTGCAAGATGCTATCCTATCAATATGGGCCAACATTTCTAAAGAATGCTTTCAGCACCTTGTTGAATCAATGCCACATAGAATTAAGGCAGTTCTGAAGGCGAAAGGGGGTCAAACACAGTATTAGTATGGTGTTCCTAATAATCCTTTAGGTGAGTGTATATATATATAATCATTTATTTATTATATTATATTAATTAAAATGCATTACATTCTTGTGGCAGAAGAGTTAATCATTGATTAGACAATACAAAAGCGGCTTTTAGAATACGATGTATTGTTTACTACCATTTTATTGAACATAAGCCAATCAATTGTTCATAGCAATCCATTTCGCAAGTGAATTTGTCAGTCAGTTCGAGATTTATTATGAGGCCTTGTTTAAGGACCAGTCAATGTACACCTGCGTCAGACATGCTTGTGTAGTGTCTCGAGTGCGTTGCATCATAAACATAAAATGTTTAGGTCACTGTGTCAAGTTAAATATAGTTTAATACTTAGAACACATCTTGAGAGCCCTTAGTTCTAATTTGTGCTCCATCAAGTGTTTTGAACGCAAGAACATAACGCTTGTTAGTGTTGTGCTGCCTGCTGAAGGGTTGCTGGATAAACTGCACATTGCCATACAGCTGAAGTTTCACTTACTGCCCTCTGGAGTAACAGGTGGTACTACAAGCTTGCATTTCTCAGGAATCATCCTTATTACGGTCCGGGGGCATTGCATGTTATTTGTTTTTTAATTGGCAGCCCTAATGTAAATAAAAAGTGTTAATGCATTGTAAATATCTTGCAGTATTGTTAATTTTTTTTTAAATATGTTTTGTTAACAGTATGTTTTAATCAAAATTGTTTAACTATTGTTGTGATGTGTCTTTTTTGTCTTAAAAAAAAACAATCGTCAGAAATTTTAATGACATGATTAACACTGATGGGAGGTGTTGGGATAAAAGTACCTGATGCTTGTGCTGATTGAGAAGGGGCAGCTCCATTTCTTGACTTGGTGAGGCAGTGAGATGCAGGCGACAAGGTGTGTCAGCAGAATCCTTTTGTTTGTTGCGGCACATGCAGACCAAGAAGAATAAGCAGGCAATAACAAGAGGGGAGGCTAAACTGGGTATCAAGATGTACAGTATCTCCTTTTTCATTTTCTCTGGGGCTTCTGTCAAAAATGAAAACGGATATTGGTGTTACACATTTAGTAAAATTCAGTGACTATTTTTTTTTTTTACTCTTTATATAAACAAAGATATTTAAAGTAATAATCTATGTACAATACAAGTTAAGCTGAATCAACAGGTTTTGTAGCATAATGGTGACTTCTGGCAGTACTTAAACATTAAAATACACTATTTCCAAAGTATAGCCACAAGATATAAACATTATAAATGTTAACATGACTATGGTGTGATAAAATCACTGTTCTACTTGATTTTAGTGTAATATGATCTCTTATAGGGTTTACAGATGTTGTGTTGTCATGGCAACAGGGTTATACTTTTGGATAATTTCACACCTATAAGGTTAGTAAGTGATTTTATCACACTAAAATCATGTTAACACGTATACTTTTTTCAATCTTGTGGCTATACTTTTGAAACAATGTGTGTTTTAATGTTTATGAATTGACCCCATTACTTTCATTGTAAGTGCCTTACTGGAAAAGCAATTTCTGCTTATTTAAAAAAACAAAAAAAAACAAAGTTGTTGTTTTTGACGAGTTGAAAATATGTTTAGTGGTGTGTCAATATGCTGTCAATTGAGCTTAACTTGAACCCAGAAAATTCCTTTAAAGGTATACTGTAGTTCACCCAACAATGAATATTCTGCCATACTCAAACCCACAAGAATTTCTTCCATTTAACACAAAAGCAGTAATTTTGAAGAATTTGTTTCATGGAATAATTACTTAAAGCTATTGTATTGTATAGCTTATATAATGCACACATCATATGGACTAGTTTCATGGTGCTCCTTTTTGAAGCTTGAAAGGTCAGTCCCAATTCTTTAAAATTGCATGAAAAAATGGCTGGTACATTCTTTCACTTTGTGTTACATGGAAGAAAGAAAGTTATACGGGTTGGGAATGACATGAGGATGAGTAACTCATGGCAGAATTTTTGTTTAAATAAAGGTCAGTTATAACCAAATTCAGTTTAGGAATTAAAATTGTTTGTTGAAATGTAATAAGATTAGTTGAGAATCATGAGGTCAAGATAGTCTACTCACTGCAGGGATGAATGCCACAGACATCCACTCTAACATTAGGGTCCAAAGTGAAACACCAAGGGCTCTCCATTTGCCCTCCAGGATTCCTGCAGAAATGGTGTCCTCCTCTGAGCTCAGGGTACTCAATAGGGGTCAGATAGTGACTGTGTGGATATTGGACACTCCAAAGCTGGCACCAGTAACCTGATTTTGTCACACTGACTGTGCCCCTGTAGTTGGCACCACTTTCATTGTAACAGCTGTGATCTGGGGGTGAATCTTTGACAAGTATTTAAAAATAAGTTGGTCTGCTCAGTATTTAGGCTCAGAATATTAATTAGAAGCAAATCACTAGTCAGATTTATAGACTGGGTTATATAGACAAATTCAGTACAAACAATACATTTTTGATGAACAACAAGAGGGCCCCCATGCCTTACTTGCTCTGTCATTCATCTCATATACTTTGCTTGTAAAGCCAAGTACAGCCATGGCCAAAAGTATTGGCAGTGACATACATTTTTCGGCTTCAGTTGTTGTGGTGTTGATTCACATTGTTTCTAGATTATTGTGCAAAGTGATCAGATGCATTTTAAATAATGCAAATGCAAAACGCTTCATTGGCCAAAAAAATGAACTTTATCACAAAAACCCAAATTTCACAGTTTTTTGGCCCTGGCACAAAATGACCAGCCAACATAATTTCTCAAATCATATCAGCAGCACCAGGGAAAGTGTGAACGAGTACTAGTCAGGTGAAATCACTGTATCATTCTGATTGGATTATAAGAGCAGACTGATTTGCTATAAAAGGAGGGAAGAAATGCTTCCAATCATTGTGTTCTTGTTCGCAATGGTTACCTCTAAAGAAAGACGTGCAGCCATCATCGCTTTGCATCAAAATAGCCTCACATGCAAGGAAATTGCTGCAAAGAATATTGCACCTGAAAGAACCATTTACTGGATCATCAAGGACTTCAAGGAGAGAGGTTCAACTGCAGCGAAGAAGGCTTCAGGACATCCCAGTGTATCCAGCAAGCACCAGGACGGTCTCCTCCTGAGGAGTCAGCTATGGAATTATGTCACCACCAGTGCAGAGCTTGCTCAATATTGGCAGCAGGTTTGTGTGAGTGCAACTGTGTGCACAGTGAGGCGAAGACTTTTGGACAATGGCCTGGTGTCAGGAAGGGCAGCAAAGAAGCCACTTCTCTCCAAGAAAAACATTAAGGACAGACTGAAATTCTGCAGGAAGTACAAGGATTGGACAGCAGAAGACTGGTGCAAAGTTATTTTCTCTGATGAAGCCGCCTTCCGACTGTTTGGGACATCTGGAAAATCGATTGTCCTGAGAAGAAAAGGTGAACGCTACCATGAGTCCTGTGTCGTGCCAACAGTGAAAGCATCCTGGTACCATCCATGTGTGGGGTTGCATTTCATCCAAGGGAGTGGGCTCTATCACAATTCTACCCAAAAACTCTGCCATGGATAAACAATGATATCAAAATGTCCTGCAAGAGCAACTTCTCCCAATGATCCAGGAGCAATTTGGTGATGATCCGTGCATTTTCCAGCATGATGGAGCACCATGTCACAAGGCAAGAGTGATAATGAAAAGGCTCAGAGATTATTACATTGAAATCCGTGGCCAGGCAATTCCCGGATCTTAATCCCATAGAGAACCTGTTGTCAATCCTCAAAAGGTGAGTGGACAAGCAGAAGCCCACAAATTGTGCTCAACTCAGAGCACTAATAAGGCAAGAATGGATCACCATCAGTCAGGATTTGGCCCAGAAGCTGATATCCAGCATGCCAGTGTGAATTGCAGAGGTTATGAAAAACGAGAGTCAACACT
This sequence comes from Xyrauchen texanus, assembly GCF_025860055.1. Classification (NCBI taxonomy): domain Eukaryota; kingdom Metazoa; phylum Chordata; class Actinopteri; order Cypriniformes; family Catostomidae; genus Xyrauchen; species Xyrauchen texanus. The sequence goes on along the minus strand of NC_068318.1, from coordinate 1,467,062 downwards.
GTAAATATTGACTCTTTGCAAATATTTAATGTTTTTGCAAATAAAAGCCTTTAAAACTTATGAATTGCTTATCATTGTTTTCCAGTATACCATAGAATCATGTGAAAAAATAATCTACAAATACTGAAGTAGCAAACATTGCAAAACTAAAAATGTATGTCACTGCCAATACTTTTGGCCACGAATGTACATTTTTTTTCTTGCAATATTTAAATCTCCCTTTACCAAAATTAGATGCAATTTTAAAAACAAAATTAAAGGGTCATTTCACCCAAGAACATTCAATCACCATTCAATTTATTATCATTTTTTTCTTTCTTCTTAATGATGATAGAATATACATTTTTGGGGTGAATTATGACAATAATCTAGTGGTGCCCTGATACCAAATTTTAAAGACCAATACAATATTAAGTAGTAGAGCTGTTGGAAAAAATAGTTTCAGTGATGCATCACGATTCATAGTCAAACGATTCTGAATCGATTCTCAAAAGAATCAGAATCGATTCTGAGTTCAGTGTAAATCATTGCAGAGCAGTGGTGTGCACCAAAGACCGATGTGAAAACAAAGACGTGAGTTAAGTGCATACACTAAAGTCAAGTGCACAACCACGACTGTTTGCAGACCAGCTGTATCAAACACATGACCATTTGTGCCCGAATGAAACTACGATCCTAAAATTCTTTCACAAACCCTTGCACATCGCAACGGAAGAGTTTATTCTTGATAAGAAGCCAACAAACAACATGAAAGACGAGCTTGCACCCATAATTGCACTGATTTGCACACAATGGGGGAAAACACAGAAGAAAATATAGCAGTTCGGGAAATGTTGATGATGTTTTCATTTAATAATTTTTTCATTTAACTCCCCCTCCCCCTGCGCACTCTCCATTTTGTTGGCTTTTGTCATTGCTGGTCACTCGTTTGTCAGGACAGTGCATGCACCTGACGATAAAGGTTTTATCTTCTATTCACAGAGCAAACAGATTGAACAGTTCATACATACAATACATACATACAATACATTTCTGAAGCAAAAACTGAGCTATTGAGATAAAACTGAGATATTCTTTTAAACTATAGAACCATTTATTTAACCTTGTGTATGTTCCATATTCTGTTCACAGCTCATAATGAATGTAAAAGGCCAGTTTATGTAATGTGACTTGTTCTGATTTTTAAAACAGCTGTTAAATAAAAAGCTGTAAGGGAAAAAATAGAGAGTAAAACATTTATTTTGAAAAAACTGGAAAAAGATATTGAAGGACAAGATGCATCGTGATGCATTGAGAATCGTTTTATAATCGAATCGCTACCCTTTGAATCGTAATCAAATCTTGAGGCCAGTTAAGATTCACAGGAATCTTAGAGAAGTCTTAGAGAATCGGTCGATACCGAGCACCAATACAAGTGTTTGAATAGTTTTTTGTTTGTTTGTATAGATGCAATTCCATTTGTTTGTAAATTTGATATCTCAATATAGCTAATATTAATGTTTTCAGTGTTTGAAAATCGACATCTACAGTATATCACGTAATGATGGATAAAATGAGAACAGATGTGCTAGGTTTCTTGTTTTTTATCTGTCAAAATGACAGATGACTTTTGAAATTATCCATTAATATTTTTGTTTGTTGCATGAATGTTGTATGATATGTTTTGCAATTGATCATTTATTATGTTTTTGTTCACCCAAACTCAACTTTTTGAACACTCAAATGGCTTACATGTTTTTTAACCTAGTCTTAAAGGAACATTCCATGTTCAATATAAATTAAACTCAATATGAAGCATAACGATGATTTCCACACACACAAGTATATATATATATATATATATATATATATATATATATATATATATATATATATACACACACACAACCTACAACATACACCATAGCCAATTACATTTAAACTCAGTTTTTCACAAATTAATTATAGAAAACATTCCCTGTCTTAGGTCAGTTAGGATCACTACTTTATTTTAAGAATGTGAAATGTCAGTATAATAGTAGAGAGAAAGATTTATTTCAGGTTTTATTACTTTCATCACATTCTCAGTGGGTAAGAAATGTACATACACCTAGCTAGTATTTGGCAGCATTGCCTTTAAATTGTTTAACTTGGGTCAAATGTTTTGGGTAGCCTTCCAAAAGCTTCTCACAATAAGTTGCTGGAATTTTGGCCCATTCCTTCAGCCTGAACTGGTGTAACTGAATCAGGTTTGTAGGCCTCCTTGCTCGCTCAAGCTTTTTCAGTTCTGCCCACAAATGTTCTATTGGATTGAGGTCAGGGCTTTGGGATGGCCACTCCAATACCTCGACTTTGTTGTCCTTAAGCCATTTTTCCACAACTTTGCAGGTATGTTTGGGGTCATTGTCCATTTTGAAGACCCATTTTCAACCGAGCTTTAACTTCTTGGCTGATGTCTTGAGATGTTGCTTCAATATATCCACATAGTTTTCCTTCCTCATGATGCCATCTATTTTGTGAAGTGCACCAGTCCCTCCTGCAGCAAAGCACTAGACTCACATTAGACCAGAGGACATTTCTCCAAAAGATCTTTGTTCCCGTGTGCACTTGCAAACTGTAGTCTGGCTTTTTTATGGCAGTTTTGGAGCAGTGGCTACTTCCTTGCTGAGCAGCCTTTCAGGTTATGACGATATAGGACACATTTTATTGTGGATATATATACTTGTCTACCTGTTTCCTCCAGCATCATCACAAGGTCCTTTGCTGTTGCTCTGGGATTGATTTACACTTTTGGCACAAAACTAAGTTCATCTCTAGGAAGCAGAATACGTCTCCTTCCTGAGTGGTATGATGGCTGCATGGTCCCATAGTGTTTATACTTGCGTACTATTGTTTGTACAGATGAACGTGGCAACTTCAGGCATTTGGAAATTGCTTTCAAGGATGAACCAGACTTGTGGAGGTCCACAATGTTTTTTTATGAGGTCTTGGCTGATTTATTTTTATTTTCCCATGATGTCAAGCAAAGAGGCACTGAGTTTGAAGGTAGGATTTAAAATACATCTACAGGTATACCTCTAATTCAGTACACCTCCTATCAGAAGCTAATTACCTAATTGTCTAAAGGCTTGACATAATTTTCTGGAATTTTTCAAGCTGCTTAAAGGTACAGTTAACTTAGTGTATGTAAACTTCTGACCCACTGGAATTGTAATATAGTCAATTAAAAGTGAAACAATCTGTCTGTAAACAATTGCTGGAAAAATTACTTGTGTCATGCACAAAGTAGATGACCTAAACGACTTGACAAAACTATAGTTTGCTTGTATTAAATCTGTGGAGTGGTTAAAAAATTAGTTTTAATGACATCAACTTAAGTGTATGTAAACTTTTGACTTCAACTGTACATAGTTCCAATAAGGCACTTACAATTGTAGAGTATGAACGGAAAATCATGAACTCATTAATGCTGAATGCAATGCACACATTCTTGCAAGGGCCCTAAAACCCCCACACACTGTTACTCTCCCCACACCCACCTCCTTAGATGAGAAAGGAATGTGAGATTTTCTTAGACACACACGTTCCTTTCATTTAAAACCCAGAAATAGCTTATTTTTAAGGAAATATGCTTTATTCCCGTATGCTTGGGTATTTCTGCTGTTATATCAAACTAGTTAAGATTGTTTAGTTGTGTAGTTAAACTCTGAGGGCTTATATAAAGAATCTAAGAATATATATTCACTTTTAAGTGTACCAAATACAAGTTTCTTGGTATCAAATTAAACCTTACGACTCGCCCTAGCTGAATATATATATAAGGTTACATTAAAATGTATTCTGCTATGTTTTACCATCTTTTGAGTGATTCAAACCACATCCGGACCCTGTTCATAAATTAGGCAAATGACTAGCCTTGACAAGACAAAGGGAACCATCTCGCGCCAAAACTGAGGTGCCTCATTGGGTCATTCCTCCCAAAGGAGGTGTGACCTCCCAACCTTAAAAGTCAGGATCTGGTGTTGACTCGTCCTCTTTTGCTCTCTTTTGTCTTCGCTTGCCCTCTTGTTCTTTTATCTCTCTTCAAGCTCTCTTGCTTTTTCTTCCCTTTTTGTGTTACTCTCATCAGACTTGTCTTTTGTTTTATTTGGTGTTTATCTCAGTCTTTTTCTTGTCTTCGGACAAAGCTCAACACTCTACGTTTTTGGAGCAGTCCGATATCCTCCGGGTGAAAGGACTCTCTCTCAGTTTCAACCATTACTCCGAAGATGCTTTGAACTTCCCGCGAGCGATCCACGCTCGGGGAGCACCAACAGAAATCCTCCAGCTCACGGACGCAACGAGGACATTCACGCACACACGCAGTCTTGTTCAGCGACACAAAGGTCCATTTTGCAAGTATTATCCCATCTAAATTCAAATGCATTAAAGTGTGTAAGTCCCTTGCTGGCTCTTAAGGTTTAACTGTTGTAACAAGTTTGCTATCATTTTCCTTACTGTTTTACTTTGTTTATTCTATGTTAAATGTTTGTTGTTAAATGTGTTCTATGTTTGTTTAAGTGTAGTGATATATCCTAGTTCCTTGTATTAAACCCAATTATACGCTTGATTGTCTGTGTTTGTTGGTCATAAAGCAAAGCCTCTTTAATGTGCGATCTAAAGCTACGAGCTGATATTATCAAAGTAAGTTAACGTGCTTTGATTAAGTAGGCTTATATTAAGAATAAACCTTCTGGAGAATTGATCAAGAGTGTTGAGCAAAGTGGTTTGGTGGACGAACTGATTGGTTGCGGTACGGGTTAATTCCATTAAGGTGTTCTGAAAATGAATACAGCCTGTCTGCATATGATGTATATTCCTAATTAATTATAATTTGTTGTGTTAATTATCTATATATATCTGAAGCAGACTTTTGGGCTATATAACTCCTGTTTTGGGGCAATTTAGAATGTATTGGTATCTAGTTCAAACCGTATGATTAATCATTGATTACAATCATTAATATTAATTGTACATTCCCCAAACCTGAACCAAGAAACCCTACACAATGGAAGTGAATGGGGGCAACAGAATCCTGTAATCTGGTACTGGATTTTACTTTAAACAAGGGGCGATTCTAAAGTAAGATTTTTTTTTGTAGTATCAACATTATGCCATAAATGCTGTCAATTGAGCTTGTATTGAACCCAGAACATCCCTTTAAGTGACAAGCACTGCAAGTGCAAATGCGTCATTATGTCAATGTGTGTATTAGCCCGATAAGAGTATCCTACCAAGTGGCATAGGTGAATCACTACATCGATCTAATGTTAGTATTCACATTTAAAAAAAGGTATAAGTCAAGTTAATCTACATTGGGGTGGCACGCCAATGCGAATGCAGCTGGCAGCTTCAGGTGATCCATGGTGGGGAAGCTGGTTGCATAAGGGTAGCTCGAGCTGCATGAGGATGAGGGGGTTTGAGCGTGCAATGGTATACTCGGCATTGCACAAGTCGTTCTCCAAAGCCTCACACTCTTCGCGGCAGAGCTGACGCTGCCGTGAACCTCTGGTGCCGTCCTCACACAATGGGAAGACATAGTAGCAGAAGGATGGAATGGCAAACTCAGAACACTGGTCTGAGAGCTGAGTGGAGGTGCCAATCATAGTGAAGGCTGCTGAACAACACAAGAATGATGATATATGTTAAAAACAGAATGTATAGTGTATCTATGGACACGATACTGTGCCACAAAATGTATTTGGACACTTAATCCACATTTGAAAATGTATGGATGCCTTGATGTGAAAAATGGATAACGTGGTTAGTTTGTAGAAAAGGTCTAGAATAATTTGTTTGCAGATGCCATTTTGTTATCGAATGTACTTTAATGCATTTGTGTCCAAATACTTTTTGGCCCACTGTATATGTGATAAGATATGTGCTTATGTTCATTTCTGATTCCAACACTGGAAATGACAGCACAGAGACAGCAACGTTTACCAGTGATGCGGTTTTCACTTTCTCCCTGCATCTGCAGAGACTCCACATAGATACTTCTGTTTCCTAAGAAGCGAGCACAAGCGATGCCTCGGTATGGCTGGCAGAAACCCTTTTTGTGTGTTCTGAAAGAGAGCAGAACAGCAAAGATGGCAATGATACCACTGGTGAACAACTAACATATGCAGTTAATGGATATCTTTTAAAAAGGATAGCTCGGACTCTGAAATCTTATTGGATAAACCAGATTTGAAGCCATTGTAAAATGCCATTACATTTACATTAATGCATTTGGCAGACGCTTTTATCCAAAGCGACATACATTGCACTTATTACAGGGACAATCCCCCTGGAGCAACCTGGAGTTAAGTGCCTTGCTCAAGGACACAATGGTGGTGGCTGTGGTTATCGAACCAGCGACTTTCTGATTAACAGTTATGTGCTTTAGCCCACTACACCACCACCACTTCCATTAAATGCACATCTGTGATGCTTCATTCTACATTACTGCAGAAAGCTGTACAAATGTATTTAAGGCTGATTCATGCTTATGTGTAGGGTAGGGTTGCTCCGTTACCAAACTTTTGGCTTAAGTATGATACCAGCCCAGGTATTTCTGTATTGTAACTAAATCACTAGGGATGCACCGATCATGATTTTTCATGGCCAATTTTTTTACAAGCAATTGGGCAGATTCTGATTTTTTTCTTTAAGCAAAAGACAAGAATGAAAAGAATGAAAAAATTAAATCAAAAAGATGTTTATTTGCTCTTTTACAAGCGAAACTGGCCTTAAATGAAAAACTATCTATAACTATGTGAAATTAGAGGCAACAACTGCCTATTAAGCACTAGTTGTGCACCGATCAGGAAATTTGAAGCCGATACGATCTCCTATTTTTTTACATTAAGATTGGCTTATACCGATTTTTTTTAAAGTGCCCTTTGCTGCACTTTTGCAAGTTATATGCTTCAGTTATACGTTTATGCCCCACGCAGTCATATTACAGTAATACTTTAAAAAAGGTTAAATTTGTTAAGCTTATTTAAGAACATTACATGACCTAATGAATTTAATGTTAGTTACAACATTTACTAAAATCTAAATTTGTATTAGTTAACATTAATGCACTATGAACTAACATGAACAATTGTATTTCTAATAACTAAAATTGATTAATAAATGCTGTAAAAATATATTATTAATTGTTTATTCATGCTACCTAATGCATTAACTAATGTTAAAGAAATTAAACCTTTTTATTAAGTTTTACCAAAATTACTCTATAATTACATTAATTGTGAATTGCTAACATTTATTTGTACTGAAAACTGTTATTATCAGTTATATTGTCAATATAAAAGGTCATTGTGACATACTGGCAACCAGTAAAAACCATGAGAGCAGCACCCGCAGAGATACTTTCAAAAATAAGAAAAATATACCATTACAAGCTTTAAAACTGCTCCAGTGAGAATTCATTAATATCTATGATTTGATTACTGTCTTTGGCATCTTGTTGTAACACAAACCACGAATTAAGAAAATGCATGAAGATGTGGTGTTGTTATTGAATGTTAAACATTTACATCTGTGATTAGTGGAATTGTGACTAATATTAATCTGATTTGAATTGGGATCCTCAGAGTGACTGATGTGATATTGAGAGCACCTGGAGAATGCGTATGTTTGATTGACACCGAGAGCACTCATGTTGAAGGGAGTGAAGCTAAAAGTGATCACGATCACGCAAACAGTCTTTATAGCTATACACAATGTCTGATTGTCACGACTCACAGCAAGTCAGCATTACTACCGTAATGACTCGTGGCAGCTCAATATTCATTCACATGTCATTTTTTTTTTTTTTTAAAAAAACAAACCAGTTTATTCATCTGTATTACAGCATGTCGGAAATTTTAAATTCGTGAATGCTTAGAATTGCCAACACCCTGCAAAGGCCACTTAAATCCACGATCGGCTGATCGTGCCTAGAATCAGGGCCTATCTTTTTGGCAGCACGCAGGGAATCACGCATACACGCTGCACCACTAATAAATGAGCGCTTGCTCATCCCTTGAAGCATGGCAAAACGAATATCTGCCGATTCCGATCGGTGGCCGGCTGATCGATCGGTGCACCCCTATCACTGCTATAATCAACAAATAAAAAAGGCTCAGATTTATGATGAAATTACACAGAAAATTACTTGAATAAATGAATTGCTTAAAGTCTTACAGATACAAATTATGCATTTTCTGTGAAAAACTTATAATATATATTAGGGCTGTCAATCGATTACATGGTGTCCCGACTAATTAATCGCGATTAATTGCAGATACAAATATTTGCTGAGAAAGCCCATCATATAAATATAATTCAATATATAATGATTAAATAATGATACATAGTATTAAAAATATATATATATATATATATATATATATATATATATATATATATATATATATATATATATATATATATATATATATATAAATATTCAGATAATTAAAATGCATTACATTCTTGTGGCAGAACAGTTAATCATGAATAAGACAATACAAAATCGACTTTAGAATACAATGTATTGTTTACTATTCTTTATATTATTGAACATAAACCAGTCATTGGCATGTCACAGCAATCCATTTCACAAGTGAATTTGTCAATCAGTTGGAGATTTATTATGAGTGCTTCTTTAAGGACCCGTCAATGAACATCTGCATCAGACATGCTTGTGAAGCGTCTTGGATGCTTTGCGTCATAAACCTTTTTTCATAAAAAATTTTTACGCGTTATTTATTGTCAAATTAATCGCACTGAATTAACGCATTAAATCGACAGCACTTATATATATATATACACACTCACCTAAAGGATTATTAGGAACACCTGTTCAATTTCTCATTAATGCAATTATCTAATCAACCAATCACATGGCAGTTGCTTCAATGCATTTAGGGGTGTGGTCCTGGTCAAGACAATCTCCTGAACTCCAAACTGAATGTCAGAATGGGAAAGAAAGGTGATTTAAGCAATTTTGAGCGTGGCATGGTTGTTGGTGCCAGACGGGCCGGTCTGAGTATTTCACAATCTGCTCAGTTACTGGGATTTTCACGCACAACCATTTCTAGGGTTTACAAAGTATGGTGTGAAAAGGGAAAAACATCCAGTATGCGGCAGTCCTGTGGGCAAAAATGCCTTGTTGATGCTAGAGGTCAGAGGAGAATGGGCCGACTGATTCAAGCTGATAGAAGAGCAACTTTGCCTGAAATAACCACTCGTTACAACCGAGGTATGCAGCAAAGCATTTGTGAAGCCACAACACGCACAACCTTGAGGCGGATGGGCTACAACAGCAGAAGACCCCACCTGGTACCACTCATCTCCACTACAAATAGGAAAAAAGAGGCTACAATTTGCAAGAGCTCACCAAAATTGGACAGATGAAGACTGGAAAAATGTTGCCTGGTCTGATGAGTCTCGATTTCTGTTCAGACATTCAGATGGTAGAGTCAGAATTTGGCGTAAACATAATGAGAACATGGATCCATTATGCCTTGTCACCACTGTGCAGGCTGGTGGTGGTGGTGTATGGTGTGGGGGATATTTTCTTGGCACACTTTAGGCCCCTTAGTGCCAATTGGGCATCGTTTAAATGCCACGGCCTACCTGAGCATTGTTTCTGACCATGTCCATCCCTTTATGGCCACCATGTACCCATCCTCTGATGGCTACTTCCAGCAGGATAATGCACCATGTCACAAAGCTCGAATCATTTCAAATTGGTTTCTTGAACATGACAATGAGTTCACTGTACTAAAATGGCCCCCACAGTCACCAGATCTCAACCCAATAGAGCATCTTTGGGATGTGGTGGAATGGGAGATTCATGCCCTGGATGTGCATCCCACAACTCTCCATCAACTGCAAGATGCTATCCTATCAATATGGGCCAACATTTCTAAAGAATGCTTTCAGCACCTTGTTGAATCAATGCCACGTAGAATTAAGGCAGTTCTGAAGGCGAAAGGGGTTCAAACACAGTATTAGTATGGTGTTCCTAATAATCCTTTAGGTGAGTGTATATATATATATATATATATATATATATATATATATATATATATATATATATATATATATATATATATATACATACACACACACACACATACACACACACACATATATAGATTAGGGCTGTCAATCCATTACAATTTTTTATCAAATTAATTACACGGTGTCCCGATTAATTAATCATGATTAATCTCATATACAAATATTTGCTGAGAAAGCCCCTCATATAACAATAATTAGATATATAAAGAATATACATATTTATATCAATATATAATTATACATAGTTATCTTTAAATATTATATATATATATATATATATATATATATATATATATATATAATATATATATATATACACACACACACACACACACATATATAGATTAGGGCTGTCAATCCATTACAATTTTTTATCAAATTAATTACACGGTGTCGATTAATTAATCGTGATTAATCTCATATACAAATATTTGCTGAGAAAGCCCCTCATATAACAATAATTAGATATATAAAGATTATACATATTTATATCAATATATAATTATACATAGTTATCTTTAAATATATATATATATATATATATAAACCAGTTGATGGTTTATATTTGTTATATATATTTTTAAACCAAAAATTGCAATTTTATTTTTGGTCAGATAAAATGTTGCACTCCCGAGGAGTTCATTTAAGTGTTAACAGCCGTTTATACTCTAAAAACATTTCATGAAATTTGTGCTGCGTGATATGTGTGCGCCTATGTGTGTGTGGGAATCATATGACAGAGCAGAGCGGCACCTCTTGTTCATTCTGTAGCATGCAGCCCATGTGACTTTATAATATATTTAATTAAATGACATACTTCTGTTGTTTAATCAACACACTTGGCAATATCCAGAGGGTTTTTATTTTCAAATTGTCATTGATTTAATTTAAAATTTGTCACATCTCATAATTTTGCTGATGACAGAATACTGTAATATGGTACCAAAATTAGAAACAAGATGATATTGTACCATATACTTCAAAAACTAAATGTTTTTCATTTCGGTTCATTCTGAGCAAAAACTGTATTTTTTTATTCCGGTTCAGAAGTTCCGCAGTCTCCTTTCCAAATAGTTACCGTTTAGAACTATGGTAAATTTAAGAACGGTTAATAATGTTCTTTTTAAAATGACAGTACTCTGTTCTAAAGGGTGGGTGAAATACCTATTGTAGTGCTGCCAGATCTCACAAGAGAAACAAGCAACATGATCTGGAAAAAAAAGCCCTTAAATTAGCTACTTGCCTCACCAAAATAAGCGAAAATAAGCAATATATTTGTATGTTTCCTGTGTAGTGGATGTATCAACATATAGTTAATTAACCGCTAATTATAATTTTAATTACAGATCTGCCTCTCAGTCAAAAACCCGGCAGCATCAAATCTGTATTAATGCATCATATCTAACAACAATTCAGAGAAGACTTGGACACAACTGATAAATATAATTCTTACCTCTAATAATGTTTTCCTTGTATGGGGGATAAGCTGTGCATGAATATGTAGTAATTAGGGCTTTCAATTTAACGCGTTAATTCAGTGCAATTCATTTTATTAAAAATAAAGCGTTAAAAAAATTAACGCAAATAATCGCAATGCCCCTGGACCATAATAAGGAAGATTCCTGAGAAATGTAAGCTTGTAGTATCACCTGTTTACTCCAGAGGGCAGTAAGTGAAACTTCAGCTGTATAGGCAACGCACAGTAAATACAGTGAAGAAAACAATCCTCCAGCAGACAGCACAACACAAACATGCGTTACAATCTTGCGTTCAAAACTCTTGATGGAGCTCAAATTCGAACTAAGGGATCTCAAAATGTGTCCTAGGTATTAAACTATATTTAACTTGACACAGTGATCTAAACATTTTATGTTTATGGCATAAAGCATGTCTGACGCAGGTGTACATTGACTGGTCCGTAAACAAGCCCTCATAATAAACTTTGAAAATTGACAAATTCACTTGTAAAATGGATTGCTGCGAACTGTATGCCAATGATTGCCTTATGTTCAATAATGGGCATTTAGGCATAGTGATGCTGCAGTTTCTTTCAGGATCAAAGTTCATGCTTCATTTTTCAGGTAACATAAAATTGTGTAGTTCCAAAACTGTACTGTAATAAACCCTTTGGCTTTTAGTTTCATTCAAAAATTATCGGAACGAAATTAACTTATAACTGGTTACCAGCATTTAAAAATTATATTTTCACCTCAGAACATTTGAATTGTTCCGGCTTTCATTTCGCCTTAATATTTAAAATAATTAAATATTTTTTAAATGAAAAGCAATGTCATTCATGCATTTAAAAGTATTTACTATTGCAGCATTAAAACAAGTTGAGATTCAGATAGAGTTGGGGTACCTATTATTTATAATATATGTTGCCTGCCATGCAGAGAGAACATAAACCAGGCATATACTTTACACTTGCTCTTGAGTCACTTTAATGGCAAAATACTTTTGCCATACTTCTGATGATCAGCACACACACAAAAATGTGTTTTTTAATTAATTACTCCCCTGACCAACACAAAATTGGTGGTTTTAGAAGCTTACGGACTTTACAATGCATATAGGCAGTATGTCCAACTCTTAATAAGTGCCATTTAAAATAAATTTCACCGCCTTGCTAAACTTTTACTTCGCCTCTTTAAATCTGTCTGTGTCCCTACTCCTGAAGGCCTCTTCCTTATCAAACCTTAACCTTCTGAGTTTGGCTGTAAACCAGGGTTTGTCATTGTTGTAACTCACCCTGGTGCGTGATGGAATACAGCAGTTCTCGCAGAAGCTGATATATGATGTCACAGCCTCTGTGTACTCATCTAGACTGTTTGTAGCAGTCTTGAACACATCCCAGTCAGTAGTGTCAAAACATGTCTGGAGAGCCTCCACAGCCTCACTGGTTCACTTCCTTGATGTCCTCACTACAGGTTTGCAGAGCTTTAGTTTCTGCCTGTACGCAGGAATCAGGTGGACCATCACGTGGTCAGAGTTTCCCAGTGCAGCACGGGGGACGGCATGATAAGCATTCCAGACTGTGGTGTAACAGTGATCCAGAATGTTCTCCTCTCTGGTTGGGCATTTAATTAACTGTCTGAATTTAGAGAGTTCATGAGTGAGGTTTCCTTTGTTAAAGTCACCAAGGACAATAACTAAAGAGTCCGGGTTGGTCCGCTCCACACACAGTATCTGGTCGGCGAGCATGCGCTGTGTGTGACCTGCACGTTGGCCCGTGGCGGGATGTAAACACCGACCAGAATGAATGAAGCTAACTAACGGGTGAATAAAAAGGCTTACAGTTTATGATGAAAGACTCCAGTCACCAGTCCGTCAAGCTTCTGAGGTTTGCGGACAACACCTCCCTCATCAGACTCATCTCTGATGGTGACGAGTCCGCCTACAGGTGGGAGGTTGACCACCTGGTGACCTGGTGCAACCAAAACAACCTTGAGCTCAATGCTCTAAAGACAGTGGAGATGTTATGAATCTGGTACGCTGCTACTACTGCCAAGGACAAGGGCAGACTGCAGCGTGTCATCCGGTCTGCAGAGAAGGTGATTGGATGCAATCTGCCACCGCTCCAGGACCTGTATGCCTCCAGGACCCTGAAGTGTGCTGGAAAGATTGTGGCTGATCTCCCCCACCCTGGCCACAATCTCTTTGAATCACTCCCCTCTGGCAGAAGGCTGAGGTCCATCAGGACAAGAACAGTTTCTTCCCATCCGCCACTTGCCTTATCAACAAGGCCCGGTACCCACCCTGACACTCTTCACACTCCACCTCTGGCTCTACATGCCACTGTACTACTCTGCTCTCTTTTATTTTTTACTTATTTTTAATTGATACTGCATGGACATATTTATATTTATATTGCTTATATTTTAATTCTTGTTTCATATATTTAGAGATTGTGTGACACGCACCTACAACACCAAAACAAATTCCTTGTATGCGTAAAAAACTTACTTGGCAATAAAGCTATTTCTGATTCTGATTTCTGATTCTGATTCTGATTTAATTTGCTGAAAAATAAGTGCTCTTTTTTGTAACTTACAAGATAAGATTATTTACTGTACACCTTACTGTCAAACATAGGGTGAAAACATATAGATCGGAATGGTCTATACAATAAGTACAAGTATAAACAAGCATATTGTTTCACTCACAGACCAAATATTTATTGAGTAAAAGCAGTGAAAGTGAAGAAATACGTCTAAAACTGATGTAGCTTTTTGTCACATTTTCATTTGTAACTTCATAAAACATTATCAAAATAGAAAAACTGCAGATGCTTCCGATTAAAACAAACTAAAATACAATGTGATATGTGCACAGATCTGAAAAATAATCTTTTTTTATCATCCTTGATGTAGAAGTATAAATCATCCTTTAATCAGCCCTTAGGCTAACGAACTATACTGTCTTACTTGAAAGATTTGTTAATTCCAATTATTACTATTAATTATTGGATGCATTTTTTCAAATTGCTGGTGCTTCATGTCGTCTCTTCATCAGCGTCAATCTCTTGTCAGCCTACATTATTAAAGGGAAAACAATTAAATTCCATTTACATTTATTCTTTAGCAGACATTGTTACCTAAACTAACTTTTGTGAGAAAAACTATGACCAAAGCAATTCACTGCAACATAACAGATGTGATGAGAGAAGTAGTGAGGAATAGCAGAATGTGTTGTTACCCAACTGAATTGTATCTTTTAATATTTTAGTTTAGTATTCACAGTTCAGTCTCGTAACTGCCTTGTTTAAAAATGTACTCAGCCAACACACCACAAGATTAACCAACAAATGTCTCATCGTTGAAAAACTAGTGAATCTCAATGTTTCAAGGTAACAAGTCACACCGTCATTCTCATTTGAAAACACTTATTTTTAATAAGTGTAGCAAAATCTACACTTATTAAAATGTAGCAAAATCTAAATATTTTCCAACAAAAACATATTAGTGTGGACGTGGCCCCAGTCTCTATTTGTAACTCCAAGTTCCCACATATTTTGACCAAAGAATTTCCCTGACTTTTCTAATTGTTAGTGATAAAGTAAGGATTTAATGTACATAACTATACATAAATTGCACTTACAAACAACAACTTCAAGCCAGTTAAATTGTAAATTTACAGGAATTTACATGAACGTGGAAACCCTGGATGATTTAAAAAGGCATTTCACCCAAATGGCATCAGACTGATATTTGACTAAGACAACTAGACTGAGGTGCTCAGGGTAAATTGTATAATACTACCCATTTGATGGTAATTAGGCCTTGTTTAGCCCTAAACTACAAAGTACATAATTACTTTTCATGTAAAATAAACAAATTTTATGTTTGTTTGTTTTTTCACTTCAATAAATATGTTCATTTCAGTAAATTGAAAGTGTCTCAAAACATCAAAATATGCCATGCATTGGGGATCTCTGGTGACATCTGCTGGAATAAAATAGCAATTACATGAAACAACAGCCAAGACCAGTAGATGGCTTCAGTTCTCTGTGCATTGGCTGATCTCTATAAGCCACTGTTGTAACAAACTAAATTTCATGATATTACCACAAGTTATGCATTTGATATATATTTAGACATTGTAAAAACAAAGATTTTTCAAATTGTAGCACACTGTGTCAATTTGTGAAGTGTCAGATTTTGCATTGATGGTCCAATATGCTGCTAAACCTGACCATGCTGCCAGAGTTGCTCGCATCTGACTGTGTTAAAAAGAAAAGACAGAGTAATTATTTTGTTACCTGTCATTTATTTCAAACACAAAACTGAATTTGTGTATAAACTTTTGTCACACAGGGGCCAGACTCAGACTTGTGTGCTATGTGTGGACAGGTTTGTCTAACTGTGTATAATAAATAAATAAAATAAATAAATAAAAAGGCTCCTAAATGGTTAGATTATGTTAATCTTCAAATCTTGTAATGTGCACATGTTTGCGTGATGGTTAGGTTTTGGGGTAGATTTGGGAAATAGGAAAAATCTTAGCCTTAAATCTATAAAATGTGTGTGAGCGCATGAGTGGATGTTTTATATTCTCACCACTTCATTTATTGTGTGATTGTTTTCTGGATTATGTCTGATTTATTGGTTTTTATGTGACAAATAATAATAATAATAATAATAATATTAAATGCTGTGTTGTAGTCATTCATTTCCTATGATGGGTAATTTTTTTACTCGGAACAACACGAGTGTAAGTAGTTTTTTTTGGTCACAAAGCTTCAACATATCGAATCTAGCCAATTCTTTGTGTGTGCATGTGTGTGTTCAGATGGTCCATGCAGGACAAGTACCCAAGTCTTGGACCACTCAGATTAAGGATACTATTTTTATTAAAGAAATATGGGTAAAAACAAATTACCCTAATAACACATGAGGGTTAAGTAAAACAATCTAAAACTAAAAAGGTCTACATTAGTTTCATGTCATGTATGTTAACTTGTTAATCACATTCGCTTACATGAGGTACGTGAGGAGAGAAAGAGACAGCAGGTAATTACAAAAGGAGAAAAAGGTGAAAGGGCTCATTTAAATTTCAGAGACATTGTCAATCAGATTCACCCATTTATAACCTGTCAATGTACATCTGCGTCAGACTTTTATTTGTTATTTTTTAGAAACAAGCCACATAGTACACAATACTACAGATAGGGGTGTGCGATATGACGATATTTGATCGTGAACGATTAAAATGTCTCCACGATTCACTTTTTCGGAAATATCGTTGTATCGTGCTGCAGTGCACGTTCTATCAGATGCAGTTCTATGGCTTTTCAACTACTTAACAACATGCGATGCGAGGCGCACTAGATGTCGGCGTGTTAACAGGATCATAAACTTGCTCTGGAAAGATGTAACTGATGCAGTGACATTTTACCTGGCCAAGGATATGATCCCCATAAAAACTGTGGAAAACGAGGGTTTCAAAAGACTGCTCAAAATCGTTGATCGTTACGAGATTCCCAGCCGCAAATATTTTTCTGTGACGGCCATTCCACGGCTGTATTCCGAATGCCGCAACAAGATGGAACACAAAGTTCAAAACGTTAATTTTTTTGCCACAACAGCTGACTTGGTCTAGCCGCACTTCAGAACCCTTTTTAAGTCTGACAATTCATTTCATTGATGACTGGAAGTTGTGCAGTGCATGTCTAGAAACAACATACTTCCCGCGAGACCACACGGGAGAGCTCATAGGACAAGGCCTTAGGGAAGCGCTTGAATGTTGGGGACTGAAAGAAGCGAACATGACCTGCATGACTACTGACAGTGGGGCTAACATGGTGAGAGCCTTGGAGCTCAACAGTTGGACACGTCTGCAGTGCTTTGGGCACAGACTTCACCTAGCTATTGGTGAGTGAAACTAAAAATAAAATATTGTCACTGGCATTTAGAAGTTTGTTTGTAAATTGTAATACTAAATATTTACTAATTAGGGTACATTAGGAACACTGAACAGAGTAAAATGATGAGACTAGTTTACAATATAAATTGGATTATTATATTTAAATGTTTTGTATATGAAAAAAAAAATATGGTATTGTAGCACAATTTGTTTGGTTTCAATAAAATATTACAATTGAAAAATATAAACCTTTTTGAATTAAAATTTAATAAAATCTAATCAATACATTTTTATTTTATTTTTTAATTTAGAAAAAAGTGCCAAAGACACTCGTGTTGAACGCATAACATCTAGCCTATCTGCAAGAAAGTCGTCAGTCGTTTAGCACTGGTGGCAATATTGTCACATGCCAAAGGGCAACTCTCAAGCCAACTTTTCTTTATTAAGCTATTTATTTTTGTAGTGTTTTACCTTTTGAAGAAAATGTTTATTTGGGGATTTATGTTATAGTCTCTGACTGTACTTACATTTATAACTAGATCAAGTTAATATTTTTTTATTTAAACATTTTTATTTAACCTTTTTAAAATAAGCTTACATTTTTTAACTTGTTTTTGCTGCATCTGTTTATTTATCTATATTTTTCATGCTATATGCTACCTCAAAAAAATAGAAATAGAAAAAAATGCTGACATGGGTTTTGCTCAGGGTCTGTTACAGCTGTTGCCAATGTTAGATTTTGTGATGAGAAGTCTTTGATTGTAATGCAAGTCCTGTTAAATGTTCTTACTTTGCACAATTGCACTTCCATTAAATCTACACTTGATTAAAATATGCTCGAAAACGTACTTTGACATAGTCTGTCATTTTTTTTCCCTTTTATGTTTTGTTACCTTGTAGGGCTATGTTTTTTTAAATGGGAATATAATGTTTCCTGTGTTGCGGCTCAGTAATTTGCAAAACAGTCTTATAAAGCAACATGAAATAGAATCATGATAAAACCGTGAATAGGGATTTTTCCTGAAAAAATCGTGATATGATATTTTTTCCATATCGCCCACCCCTAACTACAGATATATTTTACAATAATGCCAAGATTACATTATTTTACATTATATTCATTACATAGTGCAACTCCCAATGCTTTGGAGTTGTTGGAGGTACAAAAAGTATTTAAATAATATATTTAAAACAATTCTCCAAAATACTACTGCGTGTACACATTCCCAAAAAGGTGAGGGGCAGATTCATCAACAGCATTACAGGAGGAGCAAAGTGCATCTATTTCAGGAAGCATGTTTCTTAAATAAAGATTGACTGGGTAAAAACGGTGTAACAGTTTAAAGGACACCTTCTTAACCGGTAATTCAATATTTGTGAGGTAAAGACCATACGATAAGGTGACCACCTGGCTATTGCTCTGTTGCAGGTCAGCAGACCTGATTTTGCGGGACACGAGGGAGAGATAACTTAATATTATTGTACTAGGTGAATTAATATTGATTTTATATTAGATGTATTTTTGCAGTGATGTTAAATGTTAATGACGCCGCTGTGAACGTCACTCAGTTTGGCATAAGGTCTACGATACAAACTAATTTTAACAGCACAGACCAACTATGTAAATATAATGAAGTGAAAATAATAATCTAATCGTTAAAAAGCACATTTCCAAATAAGCACATCAATTCCATTATTAAAGACTAGAAAGATTAAATGTGTTCTTACCAGATTTATTGCATCTTGAATTTAATTTTTTTGTCTGATCTGGCTGCTTCGAGTAGGGCCTTCTCATTCATTATGACAGTAGAACTCTTGGCAGGTGTAGGTGTTCACTTTCACCAGGAGTTCACCTTTGATGAGGTCCACAGACACTCAGTTCCTTGTCTCTGTCCACGCAGCGGTCATCAGTGGAAACACCCTCTCCACGAACGCGTTGGTGAAAGGAATGCTCAAAGCCAAAGATATTAGAGCTGTCATGTTTGGGGCACTGAAATGCTTCAGCAGAGCTGTCCGTGAACTTCGGTGGCATACCATGCACTCTCCTTTTTTAGGTCACCTGTAACTGGTTTTAACCATGTATATATTTTCTCCAATTCTTTATTATACGAACAAAGACACTTTTTCTTCTCAGGAGATCCGGATAGACCCATTTTTCTGTTGCAGTTTTTTTTCCAGTGTTTTCCCGCTCTGGCAAGAAAAAAAGGCTGCGCTGCGCATTTTAAGTGTTTTCTTATTAACTTTTTTATAGGCCTAGTGATTTTGTAATTAAAGGACGATGAAATAAAATGATGCCGAAATAATAATAAAGATAAAAAATTATACAGACAAAACTGAAATGCGGGACAAAGCTTCCAATTTCGGGACTGTCACGCAAAATGTGGGAAAGGTGGTCACCCTACCATACGACCTGCGTCAGACATGCTTGTGTCGTATCTCGGGTGTGTTGCGTCATAAAAATTAAATGTTTAGTTCACTGTGTCAAGTTAAATATAGTTTAGTACTCAATCTTTAAACACATATTGAGATCCCTTAGTTCACATTTGAATCCTTAGTAACGCATATCTGTGTTGTTTTCTTCACTGTATAAACTGTGTTTTGCTCACACAGCTGAAATTTCACTTACTGCCCTCTGGAGTATACAGGTGGTACTACAAGCATGCGATTAATGCGTAATTTTTTTTAACGCGTTATTTTTTGTATAATTAATCGCACGTTATTAACGCGTTAACTCAACAGCCCTAATATATATAAATTACTGTTCACATAGATGTTAAAGGCTTCCTATTCTCAAGTAATAGTGAGCCTGAAGCCTTACTTATATGACATTTTCATGGGTGTGGATTATGATAATTGTGAATGTATGTGCTTGTGCACTTTATTTACAAATGTTTGGAATTCACTAACATACACAGGTTTTACTAACAAATCCAGGGAATACGAAGCGTTCGTGAATCCGGCGGAAAGTTTTTCGGAAGCTCCATCTAACGTGTAAATTTGTCCCAATTTTTTCGTATATTTACAAAAATGTCATGAATGAGGCCCAATGATTTCAAAGACTTTCGTCCTGAAAACGAATCCCATCCAAATACGGTTTAAGATTCAGCCCTTGAAAACAGAACTGATCCGCCACCAATCTAGAAAAACAGGAAACAGAACTTTCACTAGTTTTTCAGTAGTATACTAGTGATATGGCAAACTTCTTTCAGGAAATCCATGGTCATGTGTAACATAATCAAGAACAAACAACACAGGTAAACATGTCTGTCCAGAACCCTGCAGCGAGTAATAGCCTACTTCACCCATCAGCCTTTGACTGATTAGAGAAATGCTCAACGTCAATGTAAAAGCACCCAAGTTTTCAACACGTTTTCCAGGTTTGCAAAAATAAATGCTCTTAAAAGGAATTTTTCACTATAAATTAATTTTGTTCAAGCCACAGCGTGGCACATTGCCAAAGGAACCATCAATGCTTCTAAACTCCTGGTACGTTCCGTATCAATACCACATAAGGTTACAATTTCACTGCAGTTTGGATTGAGCAAGGAATTTTCTCTAAAGCTAATGTTTGAGGCCTTCAGCCTAAAAAGATTCAGATTTACTTCCAACTTTTTTTTTTTTTTTTTTAACAAAAATATGGCATGAGGTATGGCATAAAGAGAAAAATCTGTTTATGCCATATTTTTTGCATATGCAAAAAAAACAACAGATAATTGAAACACTGAGCGCTGCAGTTATGTATGCATGCCCCATGTCTTTCTTTCTAATTTGTTAAAGATTCATCTTTGTAATCTTGTTTTGCATTGCTGTTGTTACCCTGATAAATGATTTCACAAGAAAATATAACCTAGTTTGAGTAATGGTTAGTTAAAAATTCGGACCCATTTTCACAAATACTCAACATATATCAATGTGTAAGAACATGATGTCGTCAGGTTGTTACAGGAGAATCTTCTGAATTCTGACTAGAGAACACTCTTATGCTCATCTGTAGCTGTTTAGGCCGACAAAAACAATACTTGTGCGTTTTTTTATCAAATATGCCCACATGTGATCACATCACTTCTCAAAGCACATCTACTTGGACAACTATTTCTTCTTTTATGGCCCTAATAACAGATTATCCCCGTCACCCCGGAGAATAAAAGCAGTCTGTAACCTTCAAAGAGCTCTTTGACAAGGAAACCTTAAAAGATAAATCTTTGTGTGATTTTGAAGCTTTACAATATTGAAAATGTGGAGAGCAATTTTTTGGCAGCACATGATATAGTCTTTTTACATTTAAATATTTGCTGCTTAATTTGAGTTTTGGCCTTTTTATAAACAAAAAGATGGGGGGGTGGGGGGGGGTGTAACAAGCCAGACTGTAACTTGGGTCGCCTACATAAGCTCCACCGTGCAGCCCACCCAACCATGTCTCCAACATGAAAGTAAACAGGAAAGCAAGACTGACCCTATTAACTTTATTAAGGAAATTGTTCACCCCAAAATGAAAATTCTGTCATTATTTGATGAGTTCACCCAAATCAAATATGAAACTTAAATATTGGCCTGTCTATCGCAAATGAATGTATGACTTCAGATCATTTGGAATACAGCACCACACTTAGAATGTATTGTCATGTTTATTTATTTTTTTATACTGTGTGAAATTTTTCTTTGCCATTTGTATTCTACAGAAGAACGTAATAAAAATTGGTTTGGAGCAACAATAAATTGATTAAATGCCAGAATGATCATATTTGTGTGAACTATTTATCTAATACAATTTTTTTTAATTATTGTGAAATATTCATCCATTATAAAGATTAAAAATGGTTTGTCTGTAGTCATGTTTCCATCCAAGATGCAAATTAAATTTATGTGAAAAATCAGAATATGGCAACAACCATAATTGTGAATAAAGCGCTTGTTGCGAATAATGTACTTATGAGAACTTAGTAGTCACTTCTGGCAAAATAGAAATGAAAATGGAAGTTGAAGCCACTGTGTCTCTTTTATTAAATGTAATTAACTAGTTGTGGTTTAGAGCATGCAGACAAAATGAGAAAATAATGAGCAAATCTGAGCAAATTATGTATTTTTGTTGAGGCAAAGTCACATGACTTTTTTTTATTGTGCATCTACTCTATATTCTAGACCCCGAAGCCGCCACCAGGCGCCGCCATTTGCGCCATTTAGAATTTCAGCCGCCGCCAGCCAATAATTTCGTTAAGCCAAATTGAGCTGCCATCTGATAAAGTTTGGCTGAGCCGGCTAGAATTATTTGCATCAAATAATAATTC
Source organism: Xyrauchen texanus (assembly GCF_025860055.1). Taxonomy (NCBI): domain Eukaryota; kingdom Metazoa; phylum Chordata; class Actinopteri; order Cypriniformes; family Catostomidae; genus Xyrauchen; species Xyrauchen texanus. The sequence continues at coordinate 1,444,329 of NC_068318.1, read as the reverse complement.
TATCACATAGAGACATACACACACGAAATATATAAACAATACACGAGATCTATTTTCCCACTGGATTCATAACAGCGCAGTCTTGTGCCCGTTGCTACGATACACAGACTCACAGTGAATTGACGACCAATTAAAATTGCTCGTTTTCCGTACAGAAGAAGCGATGCATGTTTTTCTCGCACTGAGGTGAAATGGCGGAAAGAAGCAAGCAAGGTAATTTTGATCTCACTTCTCACATACTTTCCTAATTCCTACTTACTTTTTTCTTAACTTAGGCCTACCCAGACTTTTGTTAAATCTTCAGGGCACGGTTGCACAAACACCTGAATCAAAGATTGATGTTATGAACCAAATATTCTGGAACGGAGAGATTTATAGCATTGAACGTGATATTACTGTGGTAACAAACCACCGTTTCCACATTGCTAATTCACGACGCATGCTTCAGTGTACATTGAAGTGAAATGTGCAAAACTTTGTCCAAAATAATAGGCTACTGATAAAAGTGTGTGTTTATATTAAGGCGAGACACGGCAGGCAAAAACATAGTTTTTTTTTTACTGGTCAATTTTGAGATTTTTGGATATTTGTCTTCAATAACATGTCTTCTTTCAGACTTGTGGTGAAAAAAAGTCCGAAATACACATTTAGGTCTTTATTTTACTACACTTCGTCTGTTTGCGTCTGTAGATTTCTCATAAAATTCAACAAAAGTTTGCATTCTTAATCAAGGTGTAATATGATAAGCTTCATCCATGATAATGCCAAGTTATTGTATACAACTTAGCCTACATACATTTAGCCTAAACACAACACATTGTAGGCTATTTGAAAATGTTTAGTAGCATACAGACTACAAAATAAATATGTACATACGTTGTGAAAGTAAAATCTGGTGTTTTCTTTATTACATTGTATTGCATTTTGTAGAAATATAGTGTAAGCCATGCATTGCTTGGAAATATTGAGATCTAGTAAATCAGTATAACATAGACAGTGGTGGACGAAATACACATACCATGTACTTGAGTTAAAGTAAAGATACTCAAGGTAAAATATTACTTAAGTAAAAGTAGAAGTGCTGCCTTTAAAAATTCACTTGAGTAAAAGTACAAAAGTATTTGCCTTCAAATGTACTTAAGTATCCAAGTACTATGATTTTTATGGCCATAATGTCCTATTATAATTTGTCACAAGACTCTTGCTTAACTCAGTCTACATGAAGACTAATGTCACTCTTGGCACACCAATCTATTAATAAAATGACATTAATTAGTCAGATGTGTGTATGATATATATATATATATATATATATATTTGAATTGAATACATTTTTTGTGTGTTTAATTTTGGAGGGAAGGGACTGTTCCCATAAGGTATAATACATTTACAGTATTTACTGTATATATTTTTCTCGAGCGTCTATGGTCATAATTATTAACATCCATTAAATCTAAATATATATGGCACAATGCCATTAAATATAAATATATATATATATATATATATATATATATATATATATACACACACACACACACACACACACACTTGCGACATGCACGCACATACATAGACATATATATATATATATATATTCTATGTTATGGGAGCAGCCAATTTCCTCCAAAATTAAACACAAAAACGTATTAATGCAGTGTTTCTGCTACTCTCCAGAAAAACAATGCTATTATATGCAAGTCATTTTAGTGTCAACATAATAAGCAATGTACATTATGCGTCAATATTTACCGATAATTGCTGCAATAATAGCTGCTGCTCTCTGCCCCGCTTAAAATCATTGGCAATGCAATTTGTTTGGAACTATTGAGAGCTACACGAATCACGTGACCGTGTGGCGGCGAGATCACTGTCGCAACCGTCTATGTTCGCAACTCTCATATTTGACGGCTCTGGGGTGTGTTTCCTGTACAACAACGTAACTTGCTGCTCCACTACCGTAGTACGATGCACTGTTGAAGAAATCAACTTGCTAGTCACGACTGTTTCCCAAAACCGTATTGTCGCAAATTGGTTGTTCAACCACGTTGGTTAATGATGTCACACATGTGGTGGATTAAAAACTACTTTTAATGAATCTGTTCGAATTAATGATCGAATTAATGCTAGATGTTTTGCAATAAATTACGGACATGTCATCTGAGGACTCTCTCATATTTTTCTCAGTTATTTGCTTTATTTCCAGATTCAATCATAGGCTCGTTCTTACGCACTAGAGCACGTTCACACATGCGCACTCTTCAAAAACGGTGCTTTAAACCTATTGACAAACTAAAAGACATAAAGGACATTTGTATGTCTTCTAAATAAAAGATACTGATTGTACTGAATGTCATCTTGCTTATTTGGCTCAAGATAATAATTTATTAAGCCCACATGTTATAATATCAAGAAACTCTGCTTCTAACCACAGGTCGAGAGCTGTCGTTCCAACCACACAACTCTGCGATGCTGTTTGCGAATGTTCGTTGGAACGATGGTTTCGGGAAACACCGACTCGTTGAACTATGATGATAACGACGGAACTTGCTACCATAGTTGGCTAACGATGCTTTTGGGAAACGCACCCCTGGTTCAGGCTTAGTAGATGCCGCCAAGGCAAGTTCAAAACAAAGCGCGCTGTACTGTGATTGGTGGCTCGTTTGACCAGTTACATTTTTATCCACTCATAAATAAAAAGGAACGACTGATTTTGAAAATGTAGTAGAGTAAAAAGTAAGATATTTGACTTTGAAATGTAGTGGAGTTAAAGCAAAAGTCTCCCCAAATTTAAATACTTCAGTAAAGTACAGATACACAAAAAAGCTACTTAAGTACAGTAACAAATTACATTTACTTCGTTACTGTCCACCACTGAACATAGACATCTGTAGACATGAAGTGGCAGCTTCAGCCATTTGCAGCTATGAAAAGTTTGGCGGCTGCAGCAGCCATTTAGGTTTTGGCTGAGCCGGCTAGCCAGCCAATAACTTCATCAGCCAGCCATTATTCTCAAAACAAATGGCTTCGGGCTCTACTATATTCATAAATAAATTCTATAGGAACACAGTATAAACGCTTTTGTCAAAGTCTCTTGAATTTCAGACACTGTTAGGACATGAACATGAACATAGGACATTTTGTCTGGCCAGAAGAGAAAATTGCAAAATTCTTCTAGTGCACTGAAAAGTTCGCTCCCTTAAAATAAATCCCACAATGCAACATAAAAACCAGGTAGCATCATTGCTCACCCTTATCAGAAATGTTGTAATGTCTTCTGAAGTCTCTGAAGTTATTAGATGATGAGCACAAGTGTAAAACTATGACGTCCAAGCCGTTAATCTCTTAAAAAGGGTTGTTGTTTGACATGTCTTTCATTCATAATTACCATGAAAGCGAATCAATCTTTTAAATACGTAAGTTGTTAAAAGAAGGTATAAAGTACACTCTTTTATATTTGTATTTCTTTAATTAATGTAATTTATCTTTCATAATAACACTGTAAGTTTGATTATCTTCAAGGAAAATTAACGATATTGTCTTTGTAAAGTACAGCGACTCTGTTGATTAATAACAGCTGTGCTTCAATGCGTGAGGGCCTACACTGTTTAGTATTCTTGTACTCCCTCGAGGGGTGTTCTTAAATACAGCAAATTACAATGACAAAGAAATCAGTTGGAGATTTACAGGAAACCAGGAAGTAAATGTGTTGACAATCAACGATGAACACAAATTTGCGGTTACAATTTCCGTCAAAGATTACAATTTCACTCTAATGACTGTTTAGGGTTGGGGTGTGGAGTTAATAAACTATGCATTCATCTTCACTGTATTACTTAATTTACATTTAAACAACTCTCTTTTGGTGCCACTCTGTGAGCATTTCACCTGGAAAACTGAAGCTCACCTGTGCCCATACACTCAACAACACTTACCGCTTCAACTACTGGGGGCAGTGGTTTGAATTTCGGTAAGCACAGACCGATTTCAGCTTATGAACAATAGACCTTCTGTTGCCAATTTCACAAACATATGCTCCGCCATGACAGTAGTTGAACTGAATAGTGATGTAGAAGATATTTTGCACTACAGCCTGCTGTGCTGACTCTTGTGGCAATGCTGAAATTATGAATTGCTGTGCTGAGTTATGAATTGCTCTCTGACACATTTCAGCATGCAACGATACATTAATAGTAGCCAAAAGTATTTTCATTCATATATTCATTCAGAGTGTGTTTGGGCCACAGACTCATACAGCACAGTGTAGTGGGCAGGAGGCGCCAGCCGCGTCTTTTCTCTCTCTATGTTTCTCGCATAGAGTTAAAGTGGCTGGGGCCATCTGGGGAAGGCGATCTTTCCCAGTTTTCCTATTCTTTCAGGGGGGAAAGACCCTGCGGAGACCACACCTGCCCAGACTGAGGGAGGTAGAAAGTGGTGAAATACATCACATGGGCTTTTAGGTCACATGTGGAGAATGGCGCGGTGGTAGATCCTACCTCATTGGGAGGGAGGAGTTGCTACAGACACGGCAACCAAGGGCCAGTGGGAACTGCCCAAGGGAGGTCCGACTGATTCTAGCGGCTAAGGGGGGTCTCTGAAGGCCTGAGAGGACCACTGAGAGATCCCAGGAGGGGAACAGGCTTGGCCGGGAGGGATTTAACCTCCGGGCGCCTCTTAAGAACCTGATAATTAAGTCGTGCTTACCCAAAGACTTGTCGTCTACTGTGTCGTGGTGGGCCGCGATAGCGGCTACATACACCTTCAAGGAAGAGGGGGACAGCCTCCCCTCCAAGCTCTCCTGCAGGAATGAGAGCACTGACCTAACTGCGCACCTCTGTGGGTCTTCAGCCCGGGAAGAACACCAATTTGTGAACAAGTGCCACTTCAGGGCGTAAAGTTGCCTGGTAGAGGGAGCTCTGGCTTGGTTGATCTTGTCTATGACGGCAGGTGGTAGATCAGTTAGATCTTCCGCATCCCATCCAGGGGCCAGACGTGGAGGTTCCAAAGGTCTAGGTGCAGATGCCAGTGTGTGCCCCGTCCCTGAGGAAGAAGGTCCTTCCTCAGGGGAATTCACCAGTGAGGGGCTGTCGCGAGGAGTACAAGATCAGAGAAGCAAGTCCAAGTGGGCCAATAGGGGGCCAGTAGAGTGACTTGTTCCTCGTCCATCCCTGACCTTGCACAGCACCTGTGCAAGAAAGCTCACTGGGGGAAATGCGTTCTTGCGCAGCCCTGTGGGCCAGCTGTGTGCCCTGAGGGGAGCCTCCGTTCGGGCGTACCAGAGCGGGCAGTGGGAGGTCTCTTGGGAGGCGAACAGGTCTACCTTAGCCTTGCCGAACGTTCCCAAATCAGCTGGACCGACTGGGGGTGAAGCCTCCACTCTCCGCTGGGCAAACGTTGTCGCGATATCGCATCCGCCACCATGTTGAGGTTGCCCGGGACTTGAGTCGCTGCTGGCTTGAGACTACGGGCTAGTTGTGACATGTGGCGGGAGCGTACGCGGCCTTGGCGATTTATGTACGCTACCGTGGTGGTGCTGTCTGATCGGATCAAGATGTGTTTGGCCTGAATTAGCGGGAGAAACCTCCGCAGGGCAAAAAGTATAGCCAACAACTCTAGGCAGTTGATGTGCCAGCACAGCGGGGCCCCTTTCCAACACACCCCGTTACACACGGCACCCCAACCCAATTTGGAGGTGTCGGTAGTGACCAGGATGCGTCGGGACACCTGCTGCAAGGGGACTCCTGTCCGCAGAAAGCAGAGGTCTGTCCAGGGTTTGAACGTTTGGCGGCAGGCAGGGGTGATGATCACACGGTGTGTGCCGTGGCGCCATGCTCGTCTCGGGACACGAGTCTGGAGCCAGTGCTGAAGCAATCTCATATGCATCAACCCCAGCGCCGCCACGGAGGACGCCATATGCCCCAGGAGCCTCTGGAAAAGTTTTAAAGGGACCGCTGTGCCCGGCCTGAAGGCGGCGAGGAATTTCAGCACTGACTGCGCGCTCTCGTTGGTGAGGCGCTCTGACATTGAGACTGAGTCTAACTCCATGCTGAGAAAAGAGAGCTCTGAACCAGGGTGAGCTTGCTTTTTTCCCAGTTGACCTGAAGCCCTAGACGGCTGAGGTGCCTAAGCACCTGTTCCCTGTGGACACATAGTAACTCTCGGGAGTGGGGCAGGATGAGCCAGTCATCGAGGTAGTTGAGTATGCGGATGCCTGCTTCCTGAAGCGGAACAAGGGCTGCCTCTGTGACCTTCGTAAAGACACAAGGGGACAGGGACATGCCGAAGGGGAGGACCTTGTACTGATACGCCTGGCCATTGAACGCGAACCGTAGGAAGGGTCGATGTCGAAGCAATATTGAGAGGTGGAAGTACGCGTCCTTCAGGTCTACCGCTGCGAAACAATCTAGATGCCGGACGCAAGTTAAAATGTGTTTTTGTGTGAGCATTTTGAACAAGAGTTTGTGCAAGGCCCGGTTGAAAACTAGCAAGTCCAAGATCGGTCATAAGCCGCCGCCTTTCTTGGGTACGATGAAGTAAGGGCTGTAGAAACCCTTCTTCATCTCGGTTGGAGGGACAGGCTCTATTGCGTCTTTGAGTAAGAGAGTCACGATTTCCGCACGCAGGGATTTGGCATGTTCTTAAATGTATAATTTTATATATATATATATATATATATATATATATATATATATATATATATATATATATATATATAAATACTGTGTTTTATATATATATAAATGCTAATACTGTGTTTGACCCCCTTTCGCCTTCAGAACTGCCTTAATTCTATGTGGCATTGATTCAACAAGGTGCTGAAAGCATTCTTTAGAAATGTTGGCCCATATTGATAGGATAGCATCTTGCAGTTGATGGAGATTTGTGGGATGCACATCCAGGGCATGAATCTCCCGTTCCACCACATCCCAAAGATGCTCTATTGGGTTGAGATCTGGTGACTGTGGGGGCCATTTTAGTACAGTGAACTCATTGTCATGTTCAAGAAACCAATTTGAAATGATTCAAGCTTTGTGACATGGTGCATTATCCTGCTGGAAGTAGCCATCAGAGGATGGGTACATGGTGGCCATAAAGGGATGGACATGGTCAGAAACAATGCTCAGGTAGGCCGTGGCATTTAAACGATGCCCAATTGGCACTAAGGGGCCTAAAGTGTGCCAAGAAAACATCCCCCACACCATTACACCACCACCACCAGCCTGCACAGTGGTAACAAGGCATGATGGATCCATGTTCTCATTCTGTTTACGCCAAATTCTGACTCTACCATCTGAATGTCTCAACAGAAATCGAGACTCATCAGACCAGGCAACATTTTTCCTGTCTTCAACTGTCCAATTTTGGTGAGCTCTTGCAAATTGTAGCCTCTTTTTCCTATTTGTAGTGGAGATGAGTGGTACCGGTGGGGTCTTCTGCTGTTGTAGCCCATCCGCCTCAAGGTTGTGCGTGTTGTGGCTTCACAAATGCTTTGCTGCATACCTCAGTTGTATCGAGTGGTTATTTCAGGCAAAGTTGCTCTTCTATCAGCTTGAATCAGTTGGCCCATTCTCCTCTGACCTCTAGCATCAACAAGGCATTTTTAGCCCACAGGACTGCCGCATACTGGATGTTTTTCCTTTTCACACCATTCTTTGTAAACCCTAGAAATGGTGAAAATCCCAGTAACTGAGCAGATTGTGAAATACTCAGACCGGCCCGTCTGGCACCAACAACCATGCCACGCTCAAAATTGCTTAAATCACCTTTCTTTCCCATTCTGACATTCAGTTTGGAGTTCAGGAGATTGTCTTGACCAGGACCACACCCCTAAATGCATTGAAGCAACTGCCATGTGATTGGTTGATTAGATAATTGCATTAGTGAGAAATTGAACAGGTGTTTCTAATAATCCTTTAGGTGAGTGTGTGTATGTATGTATGTGTATATATATATATATATATATATATAAATTACATTTAAAAAACTATGTATAATTAAGTTGGCTTGTGAGAGCCAACTTACTGAAATCCTATTTAAACTTATTATTATTATTATTATTATTATTATTCTGAGACTAAAATTACCAAGACTAACTCCTCCTAGAGCTTTTAAGCTACAGGCACCAAACTCGGCACAGACCTTCAGACTAATCCCGAATAGTGTGCTATATCTTTTCTAACTGATCGGACTTACGGTTTTCCTAAAAATGATCAAACTCGAAAAAACTCCCATTGACTTAACATTGCGGAATGTTCAGAAATTCAAATTCCAACTGACATTTTCACACACACAGACAAAAAGGGCCTGTCAGCCCTGCATCTCTCCCTCTCTCTCTCCTCAGAGGATTTCTTTTATCAAGCAGCCAAAAAGTAATGACCTAAAATCTTCCTAGCCACACGCTAAAACATGCTAAAAACGTGCTAGCATCTATCTGAGGGTCAATATCTATCTATCTATCTATCTATCTATCTATCTATCTATCTGAGGGTAAATATCTATCTCTCTCTCTCTATCTATCTATATCTATCTATATATCTAAGGGTAAATATCTATCTATCTATCTATCTATCTATCTATCTATCTATCTATCTATCTATCTATCTATCTATCTATCTATCTATCTATCTATCTATCTATCTATCTATCTATCTATCTAGCAACTAAGTTAAACTTTTTTAACACTACACTGTAGAACTGGCTCATTAGAGTCATTCATTTGGGAATCAGACAACACTGGTCACACTGTATGTTTCTCACTGTAGATTCAAAAGAACTGGCTCATTAGAGTCATTCATTTGGGAATCAGACTACACTGGTCACACTGTATGTTTCACATTGTAGATTCAAAAGAACTGGCTCATTAGAGTCATTCATTTGGGAATCAGACTAAACTGGTCACACTGTATGTTTCACATTGTAGATTCAAAAGAACTGGCTCATTAGAGTCATTAATTTGGGAATCAGACTACACTGGTCACACTGTATGTTTCACACTGTAGATTCAAAAGAACTGGCTCATTAGAGTCATTCATTTGGGAATCAGACTACACTGGTCACACTTTATGTTTCACACTGTAGATTCAAAAGAACTGGATCATTAGAGTCATTCATTTGGGAATCAGACTACACTGGTCACACTGTATGTTTCACACTGTAGATTCAAAAGAACCGCTCATTAGAGTCATTAATTTGGGAATCAGACTACACTGGTCACACTGTATGTTTCACACTGTAGATTCAAAAGAACTGGATCATTAGAGTCATTCATTTGGGAATCAGACTACACTGGTCACACTGTATGTTTCACACTGTAGATTCAAAAGAACCGGCTCATTAGAGTCATTAATTTGGGAATCAGACTACACTGGTCACACTGTATGTTTCACACTGTAGAGTCAAAAGAACCGGCTCATTAGAGTCATTAATTTGGGAACACACACAGACAAAAAGGGCCTGTCAGCCCTGCATCTCTCCCTCTCTCTCCCTCATTGCATAGGGATTTTGTATTGAACATAGCTCTGGATCACAGTGTCATAGAGACAAGGGGCGGGCTCATTTTACTCAGACGACCAATCAGTCTCTCGGATCATTGTGAAGCTATCAAGCCATGCCCTAGCAACAATTTAAAGCACCTTAGCAACAACTCCCATAGACTTCTAATGAAAGATATCAAAGGGATATCTCCGGTAGAAGTGTCATAGAAACACAAGGGTGGTCTCGTTTGACTCGGGGCAGCAAACAGCCAATCATGAATCACCTCAACACTTCCTAGCCCCTCCCTAGCAACCATTGTCGAAGCACCTTAACAACCAAAATCCATAGAGGGATATCTTCCATTGTGAATGTCACAGAGGCATGGGAGTTGGTTTATATCATTCATACTGACAAGCAGCCTTTGGAGTTTCATGATTGGCAGCTGTCAAGCCACTCCCTAGCAACTAAACAGAGTACCCTAGCAACCGCTTAGCAGTAACTATATCTCTGCACCAGAAAATCAGAGAGACTTCTGGGTTCATTTATTTCAATCAGGATGTCAAGGAGACTTGATAAGTATCACTATGATAACTGCCTAGCAACCACATGGGGTTACCTTAGCAACCGAGTAACAAATCACATATCTCTGCATCAGAAAAACGTAGAGACTTCGGATTGACTTATTTCAATCAGGATGGCAAAGAGACTTCATTAGTATCACTATGGTAACTGCCTAGCAACCAGATGTGGTTACCCTAGCAACCAAGTAACAAATCACATATCTCTGCACCAGATAATCGTAGAGACTTCTGGGTTGATTTATTTCAATCAGGATGTCAAGGAGACTTGATAAATATCACTATGGTAACTGCCTAGCAACCACATTGGGTTACCCTAGCAACCGAAGTAACAAATCACATATCTCTGGACCAGAAAATCGTAGAGACTTCTGGGTTGGTTTATTTCAATCAGGATGTCAAGAAGACTTGATAAGTATCACTATGGTGACTGCCTAACAACCAGATGGGGTTACCCTAGCAACCGAGTAACAAATCACATATCTCTGCACCAGAAAATCAGAGAGACTTCTGGGTTGATTTATTTCAATCAGGATGGCAAGGAGACTTGATAAGTATCACTATGGTAACTGCCTAGCAACCACATGGGGTTACCTTAGCAACCGAGTAACAAATCACATATCTCTGCATCAGAAAACGTCGAGACTTCGGATTGACTTATTTCAATCAGGATGGCAAGGACACTTCATTAGTATCACTATGGTAACTGCCTAGCAACCAGATGGGGTTACCCTAGCAACGGAGTAACAAATCACATATCTATGCACCAGAAAATCATAGAGACTTCTGGGTTGATTTATTTCAATCAGGATGGCAAGGAGACTTGATAAGTATCACTATGATAACTGCCTAGCAACCACATGGGGTTACCTTAGCAACCGAGTAACAAATCACATATCTCTGCATCAGAAAAACGTAGAGACTTCCGGATTGACTTATTTCAATCAGGATGGCAAAGAGACTTCATTAGTATCACTATGGTAACTGCCTAGCAACCAGATGTGGTTACCCTAGCAACCAAGTAACAAATCACATATCTCTGCACCAGATAATCGTAGAGACTTCTGGGTTGATTTATTTCAATCAGGATGTCAAGGAGACTTGATAAATATCACTATGGTAACTGCCTAGCAACCACATTGGGTTACCCTAGCAACCGAGTAACAAATCACATATCTCTGGACCAGAAAATCGTAGAGACTTCTGGGTTGGTTTATTTCAATCAGGATGTCAAGAAGACTTGATAAGTATCACTATGGTGACTGCCTAACAACCAGATGGGGTTACCCTAGCAACCGAGTAACAAATCACATATCTCTGCACCAGAAAATCAGAGAGACTTCTGGGTTGATTTATTTCAATCAGGATGGCAAGGAGACTTGATAAGTATCACTATGGTAACTGCCTAGCAACCACATGGGGTTACCTTAGCAACCGAGTAACAAATCACATATCTCTGCATCAGAAAAACGTAGAGACTTCCGGATTGACTTATTTCAATCAGGATGGCAAGGACACTTCATTAGTATCACTATGGTAACTGCCTAGCAACCAGATGGGGTTACCCTAGCAACGGAGTAACAAATCACATATCTATGCACCAGAAAATCATAGAGACTTCTGGGTTGATTTATTTCAATCAGGATGTCAAGGAGACTTGATAAGTATCACTATGGTAACTGCCTAGCAACCACATTGGGTTACCCTAGCAACCGAGTATCAAATCACATATCTCTGGACCAGAAAATCGTAGAGACGTCTGGGCTGATTTATTTCAATCAGGATGGCAAGAAGACTTGATAAGTATCACTATGGTAACTGCCTAGCAACCATATGGGGTTACCCTAGCAACCGAGTAACAAATCACATATCTCTGCAACAGAACAACATAAAGACTTCTGGCTTTGTTCATGGGACTCAGGGTAGCAAGGATCAATCCATCCATCCATCCATCCATCCATCCATCATCCATCCATCCATCCATCCATCTGAGGGTCAATATCTATCTATCTATCTATCTGTCTCTCTGTCTGTCTGTTGTCTATCTATCTATCTGAGGGTCAATGTCTATCTATCTATCTAGATAGATAGATACTTATCTATCTATCTATCTATCTGAGGGTAAATATCTATCTATCTCTCTATCTATCTGAGTGTCTGTCTGTCTATCTATCTATCTATCTATCTTTCTAGCAACTAAGTTAAACTTTAAACTACTTTAAACTAATTTAAACTAAACTAATTTAAACTATAAACTACTTTAAACTAATTTAAACTTCAAACTAATTTAAACTACGAACTAATTTAAACTTCAAACTAATTTAAACTATAAACAAATTTAAAATTCAAACTACTTTAAACTTCTTCAAACTTTCTGGTCCAAACTTTCACAAGCCAACTTAAAGTTTGTCTCGACGAACTTTTTTTTCTAGTTTATATATTGATATAATATGTATAATCATTATATATTGAGTTATTGTTATATGAGGGGCTTTCTCAACAAATATTTGTATATGCGATTAATCACGATTAATTAATCGGGACACAATGTAATTAATTTGATAAAAAATTCGAATCGATTGACAGCCCTAATAGAAAATATTTGATCTTAACTCCTTTAATAATACCATTATAAGATATTGAAAGACAAATTAAAATAACATGCTTTTAGTGTGTCTGACAGAGTTGACACAAATGACAGTAAGTTATGAAGTGAATAAATATAATTTTTCAGAAAATAAAAAAATAAAAAAAAACATTTTTATAAAAACCTGTTCTCTTACATCAGGGGTCGAGAACCTTTTTTCACTAAGGAGCCAATTGTAAAATTTTTGGTTGATGCATTTTTTTCGAAAGAGCCATATCACAAGTTAATAATTTACTATTTTACAAAGTGTTTCAATAAAATACAATGTTTATATTGCCCATAGACTACTCAAAAAAGGTAACATGTTGCAATATGGTATTGAGTACACGTGTTTGTGCGGGTCTCCATAAAATTACTTAATTTTACTTCATGAAAAATGTTACTTCCCTTTTGGGCTGGGCGATATGAAAACACATTTTAATGATAATCTAATTTAAAATATCAATATCCGATTATATGGTCAATCCCCAAGGTCGTGAATATTTTTACTTTATTGATTTTGTTTTAAAAATTAAATGTATTGAAACATGAAAAACTTGAACAAAAGATATTTCAAAATTCTAATTTCCCTTTAAACTAAACGAAAATGAAATACAAATAACGAAGTGATAAAAAATCTTATATATAACCACCTCCCCAAATCCAAACATTTACCGTCTCCAACAGCAACATTTCCCATGCAAGTATCAGTATGCGGCAACAGGTGAAAATTACTAGTATACAAATGAAGAACTGAAGACAATTATAAATGTGAAGCTAATTATAATAATCATCATAATCAATAAGCCTAAAAAATTGTTGTGTTCCCAAAAAATGCTGCCAAATGTGTGTTCTTATCAAATGTGTTTGTATTGCGTTGGTTAATACAGTTAATGCTGCCTAAAGAAAAACATAGAACTCAATTTTAGGTTCAAGGTGTACGTGTCTTGTATTACCTTATTATTTAATCATTTCCGTCTTTTTATTTAATACAAAGATACCTATATATATATTACTGAACCTACGGAGTTACGTTCACAATGTGTAAGAGCGAACTATACTCGCAGTACCTCACGAGATGATCGGAGATCATTTGCAGCATTCTCATAGACTACATTATTCTTGCAAACAGTTTCAGTTGAATGAAACAGAAAAAGGAGTGATAACTTTTACATTCGCTTGTTTCACGAGACAGGGTCCCGTTGCATGCCTCTGAACAGTGAATCAGACATGAGCATTGATGGCTTTTCTTTGCCTGGTCTTTAAAAATATAATAAAGCATGTTTCTTCAAACACGTCAGCATTTCTTGTCACGTGTCAATCCGAGACATCTTACAGGTCACCCACCATTTGCCATCTCGTGCATGAAATGCATTTGGAGAGGAGCTCACGAACTGGATTGAGTCTCGTAGCATTTTGCGGGTGCTATATCACACCCTGGTTGCACATAAATAATAACAAACGTTCATAAAATAGCTAGTAGAAAATGCACTTAACAGCTAAGATCAATAATTATTGGGAACCGGGTCTCAGAATTCTATGAATGTTTGTGTGTTGGAGAAGCGCTTTCATTGCACTCAGATTTCACAGCGCACACATCAAATCAGACGTGCATCGGCAGTTTTTCTTTCGTCTGTTCTTCAAAATATTATCACGTTTCGTCAAATGCGCGTCTTTGCATCTAATTTCTTGTTATATATCTCTCAGAGAGGTCTTTCAGGTCGCCTTCCACAGTGGCTGGTACATCAGCAAAGTACTCTGCATGAAAAATCTGCATTTGGCGGGTGTTCATTTCAAACATGATTCACCAGAAGTAGGCTGTAAAATTCAGGAGAAAGGCAACCAAAACAGTGTCATTGACTTCAAGCTTTGCAATCACACCCACACTTTCTGTTGGAAAAGTATCTCTAGAAAGTTTTAAACAATCAAGTGTTGGTGAATGGTGAAAGACCTGGCGAGCCACTTGATTTTTAACAGAGAGCCACTTGTGGCTTGCCAGCCATAGGTTCCCGACCCCTGCCTTACATGGTTTGTTAGCTGAGACCTTTGTCTACAAATATATCCATTTAAATGAATTTAGTATTAAAAAATAGAAACTTTATACATGTTTTGTCCCTTATCTCAAGAATCAGTGAGAAGTTATTAGTCATTTGTAATAATTGTAAGTTATTAGTAATTATTTTATTACTTTCATAATTTTATATAACCAAAAAATGAAAACTTTGTCATAATTTACTTGTAAATCCCCCCAAAGTAAAAAGTAAAATTTATTAAAATACTTTCCTTGCTCATTGAATACATGTGAATGTATGCAAATTTAATAGTAATAAAATAAATAAATCAAAACATTAAAAAAATGTTAAGGCAAGTTGCAGAGATGACTTTGGCAGAATTGGTGGCCACACACTGGTAGTATCCGGTGTCAGTGGTGTCCAGGTCCTGAATGCGGAGTTTGGATCCGGTCTCTGTTTTGCGGATGTAGACTCGGCCCTGCTCCTGCACCACTGGGGCGTCATTCTTCAGCCAGCGGATGCTTGGCCGTGAGTGGCCCGCTACTTTGCAGTGCAGAGTGGCTGTCTGGCCCTGAACTATTGTTATATTGTTTGGCTGCTGCACAAACTCCAGGAAATAACCTGAGGGAAGAAGGCATGGGAGGCTGTAAGAGGGGTCAAAGTTCAGGACCCTGAACCACAATGCAAGCTTAAGAAGAAATCAACCCCCAATTCACGTTGAGAGGTCTGTCATAGAGAGGCTACTTACTCAAGACAGTGGTGAGGTCAAGACTCTACTGTTGTTACTTTTATGACCAATAAAGTACATGTAATGCATCTAGATAATTTCCATGTCCTGTGCTCAAAGACATGATTTAGTGCCCATACATTTTTGGAAGCAATGCTTTTGTGTCTTGTGCATGTTTAAGTCATTGTTTAATTTACAGATGCCTGTCTTTCTGACACAAAAGGTAAACTACATGCTTACTGGTCAAGGTCTGACAGTCACAGCGCTCACCCTGCATTTGATCGCCTGAACTCTGGGAGGGCACATTTGGATTAACCAACTTCAGCTTTGTTCTATGAAATAAACATCTTCCGTTGAGCTGTTATCCTGACAACTGTAGGATGAAAGAAACCTCTCAGGAGGGGATTTTTTTTTTGTTGTTTTTTTTTGTCAAATGTATGATTTGGAGCAAACCAGCCCTGAAAAGTCACAAACACTGGATGAAGGATTTGAAAACTAAAGCCAAAGACCGAATTCATTCTCTGTTGCGATTAATTGTGAGCTTTAAACTCTGGTCCATTTTTGGGCTGTCGATTGCAATTTATCACACTCAAATATAAAAGCCCACCATTCACACATACTGTGGACTAATTGCCAAAATTGATTCTAATTTTTCAGAACGAAACGTTTTTTTTTTTTTTTCTAACATTGTAAGCATGTAATTCGGGTTCTGTTCACGCTCTCACTTTGAAAAGTAATTTCATTCCATTAGGCAACAAGCACTAGAAAAAAAGAAAAGAAAAGAAGAACAGATAGGTTTTGACTACTTAGGGCTTACAGCAGCAAAGATTGGTGCATAAAAGAGACATTTGAATTTGATGACTTACAGAAATCATATTTGATTTTGCGATTCTTCTGAAAATATTTCTAACTGTGGTATTAGGGCAACAAAATAAATATTTATATTGATATATGACTTGTCTATTTAAGAGCTATATTAATTAAAATTAACATAAATATTTCTACCCTATTACTTCTAAGGGGCACTAATTTGAGACGCAAATGTTTATTTTGTTATTTTATGTAACATAAATGTAAAAGTGATGGGCCTTCAGGAATATATATATATATATATTTTTATATCAAGTAACAGTGATTCGTTTTTTGTTTAGGTATCTAAAAGTAATATGAAGTATTCAAGTAAACCATTTTTTCTCTGTATGTTTAAAAGGGTTAAAAGCATTCTCGCTAAATGCTGCTGTAGCTAATGCCCGAACTCGTGCCATAAATTGTCACTGTTATTTTTAAAGAACACGCCAAACAGTAGGTGTGTTTTGCCACAGTCTATTGAGTCAGAGCCCATCGCCCCCCTTTGCTGTTTATAGACACATGTGAGATGACTGGATGGTGTGGAGGTGAGGAATGCAAAAGGATTTCATGAGGGGAAAACATGGATAATGACAACAAGAGTGAAAAGAGCATGTGAGGTGACGGTCCCTGGACAACCTCAGCTAGTGAAAAGTGTAATCACATTGAGTATGAGGAGCCAGAGTTCAAATAAACACAGCCGTGCACATGAGAGCCAGACCTCAGCCTTATCAAGCAGATTTGAGATCCACTGCACACTCAAACCTCTTCTGAGATCATATCTTTCAGCCCAAAGCCATCATATGTGTGGTATGTATCCATAAATGGCTTGACAGGCAGTTGCCAAGTTGTCCAAACCACAGCTTCATGATTGCAAGACATAAGGCACACACTACAAGACAGAATTTGGATGCCCTGCACACATTTAAAGATGAGGGATTTCACTCATCAACAGTTCTTTGAGAAATGGAGTAGTCCCTGCCAGCTTTAAACATGCTGTGGTTCAGCCTCTGCTGAAAAAACCTAACCTTGACCCTACAGTTTTTAAGAATTATAGGCCTATTTCAAAATTGCCTTTTCTGTCCAAAATCTTGGAAAAGGTGGTTTATTCGCAGCTCTATTCTTATCTAACCACCTTCAACATATTTGACAAATTTCAATCAGGCTTTAGGGCACTGCATAGTACTGAGACTGCACTATTAAAGGTGACCAATGACATTTTAGTCTCCCTGGATTCTGGCAATGGGGCCATTTTAATCCTTCTAGACCTCAGTGATCGATCACTCCATTCTTTTAAATCGCCTTGAGAAGGTGGTTGGCATCCAGGGAGCTGCATTAAACTGGTTTTCCTCATATCTTAAGGAAATAACTTTTTCTATCAGTATTGATAATCACTTCTCTTCCCCAACACTGCTCACATGTGGCATTCCACAAGGCTCTATTCCTTTAGGCTCCATCTTTCAGAAGTACAGTGTAGCCTATCATTGTTATGTTGATGACACAATTTTACCTTCCTGTCAGGTCTAACGATTGTTGTTCCATCATTAATCTCATCTCCTGTCTTGAGGAAGTTAAATTATGGATATCTGAAAACTTCCTCATGCTTAATGAGGATTAAACCGAGGTCATTGCTTTTGGCTCATCGTTACGTATCGCTGTAATTGAAAATCAGTTGGGTACTTTGTCTTTAACCGTGCACAATAGAGTTAAGAACTTGGGTGTCATTTTTGATTCTGACTTATTATTTGATAAGCAGATAAATGCTGTTGTTAAAGGAAGTTTTTTTTTTAATCTAAGGTCCATTGCTAAATTAAAACAGTTTCTCTCACAGAAGGACTTGGAAATAGTGATTCATGCTCTTATTATATCCCGGCTGGATTACTTGCATTATATGTGGGTCTGTCTCGATCTTCTTTCTCATGTCTGCAAGTAGTCCAAAATGCAGCAGCTAGACATCTAACGGGTACCAAGGTTAGTTACAGAGTTAAATTCAAGATTGTGCTGTATGTTTATAAGGCCTTGCATGGTTTAGCTCCTCAGTACATTGCCGATTTACTTCATCTACATTCGGCATCTAGTTCTCTTTGATCATCAAATCAGTTACTCCTCTCTGTTCCTCGATCCCGTTTGAAAACCAAAGGTGATCGGGCCTTTGAGGTTTCGGCCCCCAGGTTGTGGAATGCACTCCCATTTGTTGTTAGGTCTTTTTCCTCATTGCCTATATTTAAATCTAGAATGAAGACACATGTTTTCTCTTTAGACTATAATGTTGGTTGAGAATTATAACAGTTTTTTGTGTAGGTTTTATAATGTTTTATTAATTTGTTCTTTTTAACATTTTATAAGTTCTATTTAACTCTGTTATTAATGTTTGTAAAAAATTGTACAACATTTTGGTTACAACACTTGTTGTTTTTAAGTGTGCTTTATAAATAAACTTGAACTTGAACTAAGAATGAATTGCACCCGAAAGTAATGTTGCTAATTTGCACATGCTGTCTGTACGGTTTTAGATCCGATTTACGCTCTCCACCACTGTGGTCCAGGGGCCTGAATAACAGCACAATGTTATTCATGCCTGGCAAATAGCTAAGAGTTAGGAAAAAAGTGTGCCAGCATTAGAAAGAATAGCAGATTAAACTACTTTTTTTTTCCTTACAAATATTTTTTTTCCCTTAATCCAGCTGGAATAAAATTCCTCATTGTTTGGTTTTATTTCACTTTGTTACACTTGTTGTGTTCCCATTCAAAAATGACTGGCCATTGGAAATGAATGGATTAGACTACAAAATATAGAAATATTAAGTGTTCAGTGGATCCCAATCCTTAAAATGAACACATTTGTGGATGTGTGTTTGCACATACAAAGTCCTCGGACACGTGCACACACACACAAAACATACACAGAACACAACACACACAAAAGTGACAAAAAGCCACTCCTGTTTATTATATTTATGTGTGTCAGTGGGAATTTCATACACTAATACTCACTGCAGTTTGGCCTCCGAGTGAAACAAATTTGCTAATTGCATTAACGATACTTTTTTATAGTTTTACCAACTATGAATACAATTGTTGTGATAACAAATTTGCAAATGATGAGAACAAAATAGTTCTTATTTGTCAGCATATTAAAAAGCATTATTTAAGAATTTGTAGAATGAGCTATATGCATTGTAAAAACTTTGTTGACAATAAATATAAATAAATCAGAAGACTTGAGAGGCTGTCAGAAAATGAAAGAAAAATTTGGAATGGTAGAATTACTTTGGCTCAAACAAAAAAACAAACAATATGTATTCTGTTGTAAACTGGCATGCTACTAAGGTTGTCAAATTCAAAATTGAATTATTTGATTTTTTATTTTTTTTTTGCTCGACACAGCATTTAAAAACAAACAAAAAAAGTAATCGCTTTTGTACAAAAATGGTGCAATGGTCAAAAATATGCATCTAGCGCTTGTTTAAAACTGTAATTAATGAAAAAACATATATAAATCTTATTAATGAAATGGTGGTAGCGGTATACCATGTCTAAATCACAAAATCTAGTTAGCTTAAAACTGTCTATTGGAGTGCTTCTTTGTTTAAATTTTTCCAATTTGAGAACATGAACCGGCTAAATCTTTAGAGTTTATAATTGTATACACTTTAGTTTAAAAAGGTTCTAAAAAGTTCTTTGCAATAAATTATATAACACAGTGTTGTTTGGTTCATATTGACTCATTGCACCCTCTTGTGGACTTGAGACAATATCGATATAAAAATCTTGTTATCACTGATGTCTTGTAGTTTTTTGCCCTTACTGAAATTATGTCTTTTTAATTTTACATTTTTCATTACAGATATCATAGCTTCATTTTCTGTTACAGCATAATTTTCTGTAAAGCTGCTTTGGAATGATGCATGTTTTGAAAAGCGCTATACAAATAAAAATGAAAACTTAATGTCCAGATTTCTGGACTATTTGTGGACGGCCGTGATTGAGAAGATAAACAACATAAGCAGTGCTGACAAGCAACTACAACTCTGGAATTCACCCATCTCTGGCCTTCAAACTTAAGACAAACACAATTTTATTTTATTTTTTTTAAATTTCTAAGATGCTGTTTTATAAATGTATTCAACCTGAGACAACACAAATGAACATGATTAAGAAAAACTGGATCTTCAACCACAGTCCTAAAGCTGAACACATTATCCTAAACCATAAACGTACCTCTACCTGGATGACAGGATTGATCCATTGATTTATTGTCTCTGCGCTCCCCCCAAATGGGTACCCTCCTAATGGTTTGAATTATCTTACCAAGCTATGTGCCTCCATTTTGTCCTGTGTTTCCAGTGTTCCCAAATCCATGTGTGGTACTAGCCATAAAAATTGGGTGGCATGCAGACTTTTGAAACAAACACTGCTCAATCCTAATGCTTAGGAAGCACTTCAATGCTAAATTTGAAGCTGACCTAGGCCAATACTGAACAGGCTATTCAATTGATGTATTGAGAGTTTTTTTTTCCAGTGTTTTTTTTTCTAAATCTTTTCTTACTGTGACAAGCACAGATATAGAAGCTACAAGAGCAAAACTTGAAAGGTGCCAAATGTAGTTTATCGTGCAACTAAAATCCTAATAATAACCAGAAATAAAAGAAAGAAAAACATTTGGTACATAACGTGAGGCTGTTAACTATAATAAAAGACAGGAATACATGGAAGACACTTTATTCATCAACCTATCGGCAAACAATTTAAGTTAATTTCTACCGATGACCAATATTTCAAAAAGGTGCTATTGGCACAGATTAATCATCAAAATCGATATATCAGACAACCTCTAGTCAAGCCTGGTTATGGAAAATGGAATGTACCATTTACACCTGATATTAATTTGTCTTTAAGATGATACAAGTGAACAGTGCTAATTAGTGGTGTAAATGGTATCTAATACGATTTGTGACACAAAAATCTCACACACAAAGGGATAGTCAAAAACACATGTAACCACACTGCATTTGAAGCATAAATGCTAACAATTAAATGTGTCCCTAAAAGCAGTGAAGCACCACCCACTCACCGGTCAATCAACCATTGTGCTAAAACGAGTGTTTTCAACTTTGCTGGCTATATGCATGACTAAATTAAAATTCAATGAAGAACTGTGAATGATGTAATTAAATTAAAAACGATGGAAAAATATAAAACTACTGATCAGATGTATTGTTGAATTTGTTGATTATGAATATGGAAACTAATCAGTTTCATTTTATTGCAAAATATTTGCAAACATATAAGTTTGACAGTGTTAGAAGTCTGACTCTATTGCGTCCTTCAGAGTGCGTCATGGGAGTTGGCGGTCATTGCTGAGCTCATTTGCTGCACTTTGATCACTGTGATTCTGACTGGTAGAGCATTTCTCTACAGGATCATGGGCAGTGTAGTTCTTCACCAGGAATTTATCCATTGCTAAGCTCTGCACCCCTTTGTTACAGTTGCTCACTCAGACTCCCCATTGGAATGAATGGGAGATTGCCGTGAACAACGCGATTTTTGGCAAATTATTCTCAAATGGAATGGATAAAATAAAAAAAATGGGCAGGTATGAAATTACATTATTTAACATACACCTTAATGCAGGTGCAACCTAGACACATCATCGGTGATGTAACCTGGAGTCATCGGGTGTTTCAGGTCTTTCAACATCATACACCCTCGCTGTGCCAACCCAGCCAGGGGTGATCAGTCCCCGACTTGTGGCTAGGTAGCATGTGTGATCCACGGATCACCCCTTTTGATCCACAGCCATCTAGATGACTTCTCATTGGCATCCGTGATGTTCCTGATGGCTTTTTTGTTGTGCAGTCCCCTTATTCCCAGAAGCTTGAGGGCCCTGTAGAGCGACAGGCCAGTAAACCCTCTGCAGCCAACCTCGATGGGGAAGCAGCGGGTCTTCCATCCTCTGCTACGGCATTCACCAGCCAATTCCTCGTACTTGGCCCTCTTCCGTACAAACGCCTCTTCCATTCGGTCTTCCCAGGGGCACAGTCAACTCCAGTAGGACCACCTGCCTTGATGATTCTGAAAGGAGGATCATGTCAGGCCTAAGTGTATTCGTGGCGGTGGTTTCTGGGAATTTGAGCTGCCTTCCCAGGTCAACCTTTAGCTGCCAGTCCCGGGCTGTTGCCAGACGTCCCCCTGCTGGGTTCCTGCTCTCCAGCCTTGACAAATGCAATTGAGTGCCGTGCTGGCTGCTGGTGCCTGCTGAGGGAGATCCCTGTGCTGATGGCTTCTGCAATGACCCTTAGCACCTGATCGTGACGCCACCGATAACGTCCCTCTCCCAGGACTTTAGGGCAGCAGCTTAATATGTGCTCCAGGGACCATCTTTTTTGGCACAGAGGGCATGCAGGGGTGTTTCTCAGGCCCCAGGAGAAAAGGTTGGTAGGGCTGGGGAGGACATCGTAGACTGATCGGATAAGGAACTGGATCCGGTGTGGCTCTACTTTCCACAACTCTGACCACGAGATCTTTCGGTCTATTATCTCTTCCCATCGAGTCCACACTCCCTGTTGTCGCATCCCCACCATCCTGCTGATGCGTCTTTCCTCCACCCCTGAGGAAACGCCTCGACGCCTGTCCTTTCCCTGGGCCTTGTCGTATCAAGGTCTTTGGATACAACCAAGCCCTGCTCGTCCTGACGCCACTGTCCCCACCAGCACACTGTGCCACAGCCGCCCTTCAGCCTGGTCGACTGCCTCCTGGGCCCTCCACTTCCTACCCGTCCTCACCTCTATACCAGCCGAGGAGACTTTGCTATCAGTGGACTCTCTGAACAGCAGCACCTCTCTTGCCCGGGAAACTTATGAAGTCCTCTGACAGGCTGCTGAAGGGGAGTTGTAGCTTGTTCTTTCTCCCATACAAGGCTATGCTGCGGAGGCTGCGAGGGAGGCCCAACCACCTACGCAGGGTGTGGCTGATCTTCCTCTCAAAGCCCTCAAAGGTGGTTAGGGGGACATCATAAAACAGCAGTGGCCAGAGTTGTCGCAGCAGGATGCTGGTAAATCCAGGCTTTAAACTTGCCTGGCAGCCCTGACTTGTCCACTGCAGCAATCCAGGTGTGCAACTCCTTCCCGGTTTCATGAAGTGTGGCTGTGTCCCTAAATGTGCTGTTGAACACTTTCTCCAGGCTCTTAACTGGCTTCTCTGTGATTGATGGAATTTGGACTCCTCCCAGGGATTATTGAGAAAATAACGTTTATGCGTGGTTTAAAAAAAAAATGTAAGTCATTGAAATAAGGCCATATAACACATACTAAATATTTGTCCACAAGAATTTTGAGAACTGGATCCTGTAGCCTAGAGGTTTTGCTACAAAATGATGTGAAAACCATCCTGATCACTCATTCATCCAAAACAATATAGTACTTTAACTTTTGTAAGACACTTTTCGTGTTGAAAGCTCATATGCGAGGAGGTGTGAACTATCATGAATATTAAGGTAATACACACGAATATTGAGGTATTCACACCTGAGGACACAAAGACCCCTCCCCTGGGCCTATCAATGAGGAATGTGACAGAAAGAAAATGAATGTGAGGAGACTTAATGATCAAAATCAAGTTTTAAGTTAAAAGGAGGCACGCTCTGCTGGTGGGTGGGATCACATTATCTATAATGAGCTAAGCCTGTAAAAAATGTACAGTGCTTTGTTTCATACAGATTACATTGCAGGATATTTGTTTTAAATTTGAATAGTTTTATTTAAAAGTGGAAATCTTAAAAGGTCCCCTGACATGAAATTTTCACTTTCTGAGGTTTTTTAACATTAATATTAGTTCCCCTAGCCTTTATTTGGTCCCCTCGTGTCTAGAAATTTCAGTCGGTGTAAACCGAGTTTTGGCTATCTTTCTCTGCCTGTGAGAAAATGAGATCTCAGACGGGCTGATCTTGAATCTCCCCTATATGACGTCATACAGGGGAAAGTTGCCCGCCCAGAGAATTTGACCCGCCCATGAGAAAACGAGTTAGGAAGTACGCGCGCGATTTTAGTTTATCCTCGAGAGATATCATGGTGTGTGACCGATCGATGCACAAAAGTTGCTCAATAATTGAATGCACAAATGATCACAGAAGTCTTTTTTTACTTCCTTCATCCAATCCCCAGAAGGATCAATGGATAAATTTCATTTACTCTGGGAATGCACCGACACAACACACCAAATTTTTGTATGTCTGCGCCAAACATTTCACAGACGACTGTTTTCAAAACATGGGTCAGTTCAGAGCTTGGCATGCTGAACGTCTGAAACTGAAGTCTGGATCAGTACCAACTCTCTTTGGCCCACCTACAAACCTCGGACAAGTAAGTCAACTAATTATATATAATTGTGTTGCTTTACTATTTATGGTTACCTAGCTTGTTACACGTAGAATGTGGCTGTAACATTAGCTATGCAGCTAACAGCCGAGTTACTGTCGCTAATGTAAAGGTAGATAGCATCAGGTATATGTGTGAATGCACACACTGTAACGCAAGTGTTGTACACTTTGTTATTTGGATATCCGTTCTCCTGTTGGTGATATGTTTACAAAATTACAGACGTTTCAGATCTCTGCGTACTAGAATATCAAACGTTAGGCACAAAAAAAACAGTTTTTTCCCCATGCTATCTGCACACACTTGGCTAATGAAGCTCATTCTGATTCTGATTCAAAGAACTTTTAAGATATATGAAATATAAAATATGTAAATAAATAAATTATCTAATATTTTATAATTTCATTGATCTAATTTTAATTATTAATCTTACTCACTAAACATTCTAATCTTCTTACAAATTGCAATTGTACTAATACAAAGTAATAAATTGAGAACTAATTTGACCTTATTGTTTCTATGTAGGCCAGCACATCAAGTGCTTGCATTCAGCTGCCTCTCTCAAGGGATGTTGCCTGCCAGACAGACCACATGGAAACACATACTGTAGGCACACAGCTATACAGAAAAACACTGAGGACAAAATTTAGAAGTGAAGGTATGTACCTGCCACCTGCAAATGCATTTACTTTTGATGTAATTAGTAAGTATTCTGGCATTATTTCTTTGCTTTCATTATGTGTTGTCATTAGACTTTCCATAGTAAAAATTAATTTGGGCCGTAGGTGTCCAGGCAACTGTCTCCTGCAAAGATTTTGGTGTTGGGACGTCCAATGCAGACCCTCTGTGCCTGTCATCAACACCTTTAAAGAGACCAGCCAAAAGACCTCGTCTAGACCTTGATGAACTGCTCGAGGACAATCCATTGGAGGGGAGCTCTTTAGTGGAAGCTTTAAAGGGACATGATTCCACTTATGATCCTGCTGACTCCATCACAGCATCGTTATACTCTACACAACAGTCGTAAGTTACTGAGTGTTTAGTCTCTTTGAGACTGTTGTTGTTTATAGCACTACTTTTAGGATAGTTTATATGCATAACAATTATTAAACAATCTGAAAAAGGGTGATGGTTTACAGTACAGTCAAGATGAAAGTTCAATCGGTTTAACTGAAAATGTGTTTTCCTTCTTTCTTTGTGGTCTGATATAGAGAAGATTCAACCACTCCCACCCAGAACAGCAAAAAGTACATAGTGTACGAGAACTGCATCATGGACTTGTTTAATTTATGTCCAGTCTGCACACGGGCATGTGATGTGACGACCCAAACGATGGGGACATTCCTGTCTGTGAAGCAGCGGTGCCCCCATTGCACATTTTCAAGACAATGGAATAGCCAGCCTATGCATGGGAGCGTGCCGGCTGGAAATCTGCACCTTTCTGCCACCGTGTACCTGAGTGGGGCATCTTTCATACAAATTGAAAAGGTAAATGATGTGCAACTGCAGTTTTTTGTGAAAAGACTTGTCCTTACTTTGAAACTGAGACCCTATGAGTAAATGTTATCAAATGCTTTGAAATTGATTATGAAACACTATAATAGAGTAATCACTTAGTTCATGAGTATCTCAATTAAGTGGAATTTGTGTTTTCATTGTAGGACTTTCAAAGAAACTGGAAGCAATTAGTAAGCAGAAAGACTGTGAGATACTCAAAAAGTGGATGAAAAGCATCAACAATCACATATACTGGACTGCAGCTGGATCAACGTCCGAGCCAGAGAGAATTGCAAAGTGGAACGCAATCCTGAACCATGTTCAAGATATCCATACACATGAGGATCCTCTTTACCCCGAGTGCGAGCATGCAATCCGCAAGACAACTGACAAGAGTAAATGGCTCAAAGCAGGTATTTAATCAATATACAGGCTAAATGTCAAAACAGTAATCGGACAACTACACATAGTTATGTAGTCACTTTCAGAAATTTACCAGAGATCATCGTTGTAATATTCTGTACTGTATTGTTTTCTAATATATTTGTTATTGTCTGCAGATTCTCGAGCTTTCAACAAGTTAGAGAAGTTGCTAACAAACAAAAGAATGCTGAAGGATGTTGCAAAACTGAGCCCCCACCACCAAACTTCATCGTTGGAGGCTTTCCATGCCGTCATCCTTCGTTTTGCTCCCAAAAATGTTGTCTTTTCCTTTATTGGAATGCTGTGCAGGTAAAAGAAAGTTTGTTTACTGAGATATTTTATGCTACAATAACCATAAGTATTGTTAATATTAACACGTTTTGTCTTGTATTTCCAGGCTCTACCTGGCTGCTATGCATTATAATGAAAATGCAGACCGACCACAGGCAGAAACGCAGGAAGGTGTACCTATCTTCAAACTCTCATTTCCAAAGGGTAGGAAGGGAGAGTGCAGAGTTAAACCTAAAAAGACAAAGCCGACCTTTGGTAAGGCTTAAAATCAATTCAAACAACACATATTTTGGAATTCTCTAATGTATTTGTAATACATAAATTAAATACAAAAAAACATAAAAGCAAAACGCAACCAAGTAAACACAAAAATAATGTTTGTGCTTGTGTTTTATGATACATATAAATGTGTATATATATATATATATATACACACACACACACACACAAGTTTTTAATATTTAAAAGATAACTATGTATAATTATTTCATCATTATATATTGATTTATTGTTATATGAGGGGCTTTCTCAGCAAATATTTGTTTATGCGATTAATTAATCAGACATTTATGCATTTTGGCAGACACTTTTATCCAAAGGGACACCACGTAATTAATTCAATTAAATTTTTTAATCGATTA
This sequence comes from Xyrauchen texanus, assembly GCF_025860055.1. Classification (NCBI taxonomy): domain Eukaryota; kingdom Metazoa; phylum Chordata; class Actinopteri; order Cypriniformes; family Catostomidae; genus Xyrauchen; species Xyrauchen texanus. Next base: position 1,416,839 of record NC_068318.1, on the reverse strand, counting down.
ACAGCCCTAATATTTTATCTGAAGTTGTTTGTAATTTTTTTTTAAATTACTCAGTAAATTTATTAAAAACTGTGGACTGTGAATCAGAATCAAGGCAAATGATTATTAGTCACTTGAAAAGAGAAAAACTTTTAACATTTAATAAAGATTACACATCTAATAACATTAGCGTAAGTGCATAGAGCTATTTAGAACATCTCATAACACACACATTTTTATCCTGTGACCTGTTTATTTACTATTACTATGACTTGAATCAACACAGAAATTAATTAATGTTCAGTTATTAGCTTTAATTTACCTTGGAGCAAATATAGGTGATGTTGCAGGTGTTATAAAGTTAATTTGGGAACGAGGGCTGAAGCAGTTTAATCCAGAGCATGTTCTTCTCTAGATTTAAAGATTTGTTTTTTTTGTGTTTTTTAAAGAAAGAAAAACACTCTTTGGGTGTCCTCTCTGAGTAACTCGTGTCATTATTACAAATTCTTTATTTATTATATTATTTTATAAAATCCTGCCTAGAAGTACTCAAACACACATTACTTATATAGGCACTCATTGGAAACGAGCAAACGTGTGTCAGATTGATGGCAGCAGAGCAAAAGGGAACAGGGAAGCATGCCGAAATGGGACTCTTGGAGATCTATAAGGAAAACCTCACCTTTTTTCTAAACTGAATTAGAACTAGTGTATTAAAACTAACTTTATATTTATTTTGCTTACACTTACACTGAATTTCTTTTTTGGATTTAAATTCATATTTCTAATGAATGGTTTTGAAACACTGCCCTTCACACATTTATTCACCCTCCTGAAAACTATTAATGCTTCCTCTCGTCCCCAGACCCCTTGGTCCCCTGGCCAACACAGTCTCTGCAGCACTCATTTTCTGAGCGGCTTTTAAATAGCCCAGCCAGAGCAAAGGGTTTTCCCAAAACTATTCCTTGATTTATGCAGACTCAAAGCAAAAATCCAGACGTACTCTCACTTGACACTACAGGCCACATTTCGTGGTCCAGATTTGATCATGAATTGCTACCATGCAGTTATAAATGTATTATTTTCTTGTGTTCAGTGGCACCTCTGGAATAAGGATTGCTTGATGTCAGTGCATGTTTGTGGTTTAAAGTGCAAGAGGACAAGAGAAATTGAGTATATTTGAAGCTAATAGTTGTATTCTTTGGATGGCTTGACAGGGAATCATGCCTGACCAAGAGTTATACCGACATGTATGGGACTTTTAGAGATCTTAATGGAAAATCATACCATCGTTCTAAAATAATACTGTTATTTTCACGTCAAGCTCTAAAAATATTTTAATAAAATACTACCTAATAGTCTTGCACTATATTCCAAGTCTTCTGAAGTCATTCAGACATTGTGTGAGGAAAACACCAAAATTAAAAATGTCTTTGATATCTCATTCTCTATTTCACACTTTTAAACTGACACACCACATTTTGTTCCAACACATTAGAATAAATGGCCTTTGCCTTTAATCATGTCAAACATGACAGATATTTCATTATAGGAAGTCATATGGCCTCTTTTAATGGTGCTTGTAAGCATAAGGACATGAGGGAAAATACAAGATACATTTTTTCTTTGTTTCCAAAACGTGCTTTTGGGTTCACAAAAATACAAACCAAAATTACAAAATAGCTTTATAATATATATATATATATATATATATATATATATATATATATATATATATATATATATATATAACATGGACTATAGGGCTTTTTCCTTAGAAATCTTATATTACTTATGTAATGTCAGTAGGGTCTTAAAAACATGAATAACCAACACTCCTGGAAACAAAGAATTTGATAAAATCTTACTTTCTATAGCTTGGGTTTTGTTCCTTTACTTATTCATGCTTTATTATCATGCAGTAACACACTGTTGTAGTGACTGATGTATGCCCCCATGAAGTCAGACACCCCCCCATCAAAATCCAAACACAAGTGTTCAAGGTGTAAATGGTGATATGTCTTGCCTGTCTACTTGTGACCAGATCACCAAAAAGCATCTTCATACCAAGTAGAAACATGGCCTTAGTGTTGCCTGGAAACTGGTTGGGTTAAATTCTGGGTGGAGCTATCTGTATTGAGTTCAGAGTGGTGTTGTGTTACAGTACCTTCAGCTGTAAGCAGACCCCCGCTCTGAGCTTCAGCCAAAGCTTCAATCTCTACAAACGCTGACAGTTTCATATCAGACACTGCAGAAGAGAGAGGAAATAGGTATTATTAGTCCTGAGCTGCCTGAGACAACATAAAACACAGAGGATTTAATTACAAAAAGAGAAATTATGATTACACAAGCATTTTTGGAAAAGTAATCATAAGAAAAATAAATGTATACAGTCACTTCAATATATTGGAATAATGCAACTTTCGAATGTGTTTGCATGTGCATTTGTAAAAGAAAAACAGTAGACATGATCTTAAAAATGATAAAAAATTAGCCCCATTTTATCATCGTTACATTGGCTACCTGTTAAATTCCGTATTAATTTTAAAATTCTGTTAACTACGTACAAAGCTATGAATGGTCTAGCTCCGCAGTACTTAAGTGATCTTCTACCATGCTATATTCCATCACGTTCATTAAGATCGCAAAATTCTGGCCTGTTAATAGTTCCTAGAATATCAAAATCCACAAAAGGAGGTAGATCCTTTTCATAATTGGCTCCTAAACTATGGAATAGTCTCCCAAAGACTGTTCGAGATGCAGACACACTCTCTCAGTTTAAGTCTAGACTAAAGACTCATCTATTTAGCCAGGCATAAACCTAATTTATCCTCCAACCCACAATTAGGCTGCTTTAGTTGGGTCTGCCGGAACCAGAAACCAGAAACAGTGATCATGATCTCTAACTCTGCAATAAATTTAATGGCATCTACCCAGATAGCAATAAGTCGGCGGTCCGCTGGTGGTGCGCCGGCGGCAGTAGAAGCGGCAGAATGGCGATATCGCAAACACGTTTGACGGCGGTCCGCCGGTGGCAGCCACTTTTTCTGGCCAGCCGCCGCACCGCCGCCATTATATCGAAGGCGGACCGTCGGAGGCAAACTCTTTTTTCAAGCGATCTGCCGCCGTTATTGTGTATATATATATATATATATATGTATATGTATGTATATATATATATATATATATATTTTATAGCATGCAGTTTATCAAGAATAATGATTGATCAAACCAGACAAATTTCCATTTGGCGTTTTAATTCCACATTTCAAAGTACAGTAACTGTCATTGAAACAAGATGTCAGATCACTGAAATATAAATAACAGAAAAATACAAACATTATATATACACACACACACAAAAGAACATGCAGGTTTCCAATTTCTTTTTTTTTAAAAAAACACTATTGTAACACTTACAATAATTGTTAATAATATAAAGAGGTCAGCTCTGGGATGAAAATAATTACCAGCAAACACAAGCAATGAGGATATTTGGTACCAAAGAAAGTGCAGGATACCAAATAAATTGAGGTATAACATCATATTTACAAGTCATTTCTAACAATAGGTTAAGTGGTAATAATTTAGAGTAAAGCTCTGGAGTAGAATATACCATTATAACTGCAATGCTGACCTGTGGCACAAGGATTTACAAGCTATATGTAACAATAGAATAACAGTTAAGCACTGTGATGGAATGAAAGTATAATTTTTGGTACTAGTTAATGTGCAATATCAAGTATCAGAGGTATGAAATAGGATTTACAAACTATAATAGAATTGTTAAGCACTGACGGAATGAAATAAGCCAATACTAAAGTCACGGTAAGTAGAATATTTGATACCAGATAATGTGCAAATATCAAGTATTAGATGTATAATCTAGGATTTACAAGCTATATTTAAAAATAGAATAGTTAAGCACTGTAACAATGAAATAAGCAGCAAATTGTATATGAAATAATTGAGATCTTTGGAATCAAGGAATGTGCAGGATAACAGGTATAATATACATTTTGACATTCAATTTACACATGACAACAAGTGGGAATAAATATAATTAACAGCAGAAAATCTGGCTGTAGAGAACACAGCCAATCAGAATGTCTGGTGAGGTTGGGGACTGTGTGGCGTAGTGGGCTAAGAATCACCGGTTTTCCCCGACCTCCAGAATGAGGCAGTGCAAATTAGCATATCTTCAGTGATTCCTCGTGCGCCTGTATAAAAGGACAAACCATCCCATATTCATCCAAGCAGCTGCCCTCAAAGCAGGGTCACGAGGAAAAAAAAAAAAAGAGCAATTTCCACAGTGAACAGTGTGGATTGGGTGAGTGTAGTCTGACACTTTTAGCAGGCTTTTTTAGGGGTCTTGATGTTACTGACTGCAGGATAAAGAAAGGGTTCCAGTTGTCAGTGATGCTGGGGTGTCAGTAGTCAGCCTAGATTTAAGGGGTCGGCTGTGGGTCCCTCTCAGCTGCGCGGCGCCTTTTTCCACCTTCATGTTCAGATGCTCCTTTCAGGTAACGTTAACCTGGATCGCCTCATCAGTGGCATCCTGTGTTGCCGGGTTCTTCCGGATGGCTCCTGTAGAAAATAAAGATCTGTCATTCCATTTGAATGGCATAAGGTCATACACATCTACTTAAATATAAAAAAATATCCAACTTACTTTGAACAATGGTCTTCAGGAACATGTCTCTAAAACATGCTTTATCCCCTACACCAGTCCAGGTTGTATTGATGGAAAGGTGATTAGAGAAGATACTCTGAAGCATTCGCCACACGGTTGTCTATAGGTCCCTCCCACATTTGATTGCCAAAAACCGAAGCTGAAAATACAAAAAAAAACATGTTACAAATTACATTTCTCTGAAGCTTCTCATAAATTTAAAATGTGACAGGCTGTGGATTCAGACTGTAGAATATGCAGTGTACGATCTTAATTGTACTTTTTAGATTACCCTATACCGTTATAAACGAAATCGGCACACTTACAAATCATTGCTGGAGCTCTTTATCCTGCCTCAAACTGTTGTCAAGCAACGCCAAATCTTCCTGGGTGTCTAGGGGGGAGTAACAGATCCCCTGGCAGGGATAACTCTCCAACAGACACATTGGCACTGAAACGTTGCAGCATAGCATTTTGTCGTCCATGCTACGCACAACATCGCCAAATTCCAAGACGTCGCAGCATTAGGGTTTGATCTGCACCTACAGGGGTTCCCAGAATAAAAGAATAAAGTAGTCAGTCCTGGTCCTTCAACTACTAAACTATGACATTTATATCGAGGTCTACTACATGTACAGGTGGCCCCAGTGGGAATTAAACCAACAACCACAGGTGTTGTTTGCAAGTTGTACCTGATTGCCCAGTGCGAGCAAATGTCTTCAACATTGTCCCAACTTGCTTCACCTGCTCTTGAAGCGAGCAGCTGTCATCTGGGAAGTAACAATATATTGATTAGCAATACACTAAATATAATAGTAATATAATATAACCACAATTATCATACCAGTAACTTTCCCTGTAATTTCTATCCACAGTATGTTATGCATGGCATACAAGTTCATAATGAAGAACACTTATGATAACATCAATTTCATTTTTTTTTCTTTGAAGCAGAATATTTGTTTGTAAAAGGGAGGAAAAAGAAAATGAAATATTGGTATACAGATTTTGGTTGATATATCATACTGTACAGTGAAATGTGCTATTGTTATATCCCTACTCACCTGAAGGACGGATAGATCAGGCAAATCTCCAGTCAGGCCTTTGTAGAGTGTGTGATCCTTTTGAATAAAACTTTCATTAGTGGGAAGTTGCATATCCACAGGTATTTTAATTCAAACATGCAACATATTGTAATAAATCTACAATATTCAGCCTTTACCTTACACCCTCGGTTGTTGCTCTACACTTTTATTATATTAAATACTTATTTATTTAGCTTGCTCACTGTATAATCATGATAGCCTAATACTTATAACACAAGATTGCATCTTAAACGAATGACTGAGTTGAAAACTTGAATAAGAACGCATTTTACACAGAGGGGACCAGCTAGGGGAAACTTACCTGCCTACAATAACTGTTTTCATTTGATTTGAGTTACATTAAACATGAATAACCTTAGCCGAGTCCCCAGGAACATCGGGCTATTAAAGTAACAAGCCTATAACTGCGGTATTATTAATTCTAGCTTCACCATACACTCAAACTGTGAGGTTTATCTGCTTTTACTTACATTGCTCTGTACATAATATACTGTTTTTTGTTCTTTATATACAGATTGTATTAGATTTGCACTATGTGTGTGTATGTGGGTATGTATGAAGGTGTGTATGTATATACGTATGATATGTATAATTATTTATTTTGTGTTCTTTTTGTTTTTAATTACCTATGTCTTGCTGCTGTTTTTTGGTATTGTTTGTATTGTTGTTGACTGGTAGCTCCTGTCACCTAGACAAATTCCTTGTATGTGTAAGCATACTTGGCAATAAAGCTGATTCTGATTCTGATTTTCTCATGGACCTGTAACACAATGCCCTGACAGTGACTTCACCGGTGTCCTGATCTTTATTATAAACTGAGAGGAGACCAAGTTAATATAATTGATATCACAATTATCACAAAAATTAACAAACAGTCTGCTTTAAAACTAAGAAAAAACATGCTTCTATACTAACGTTACATTAAAAATTAACACGTGGCGAACTAGCTTAGCCGCTATCTGCCGGCACACCACATTAGATTAAAATACTTACCCTTGTAGTTGTGCAGATAACTTCGATATGTAGAGTTTAAAGCCCTTGTCCCTCTTGCTTGTCGGAGCAGGGGACCAGGCATCAACAATGCGATGAACATCGCTGACGCCAGTATTTTCGGAAGATTCTGGAGACATCGAGTAAAAAGACATTTTGAGCGACGCGCAAGTAAACCGGAAACAGATATGGCGACAGCGGAACTTCACAGTTCAGTCTTTGTCATGTGTTTTAGCAATACATTTTTAACATTTATAATGCGTTTAGATTTTTTTTATTGCCTTTACAGGGACTTTAACACTTTCTTAAACATTTGTACAGGTCATAATTGCAAAACCTGTAAAAGGTAAAATAACAAAAAAAATCGAGGTTGGAAAAAATGTAGACATTTTGTCTGACCGCCGGCGGCATCTCGCAAGAAATGGGAGTGACGAATTCGGCGGCAAACGCTTCATCCCCGCCAGTGGGACGCACCTATAGCCGACAGCTTGGGGACGGCGGCAAAAAGAAGCCGTGCGGACATTTTTTGCTATCTGGGTATGCTTACATCTTTTTATTTGCTTCCCTGTCTCAGCCTCGGGACTCCTACCCTGAGGTCACCAGAACCGGCTGGATCCAGCACCATTCCTGCTTCATGTTGGACTCCACTGCTACATGTCGCTTAATGATGATGACTAAATGCAGCCGGTGCCAGCCATATATCAATTCAGTCTATTATGATGGACTTCAGAGGATGAACTGATGCCAACTCCAACCTGCCTCACTTCGGTCTATTGATGGACTACGATCTTGAAATGGAATGCATTGACTAACTATTGCCAACAAAAGCCTTTAACAGCCAATTAACAAGGACAATTGCATCTATGTGAACTTCTGCAATTAAACAAGATGGACTTCAAAGACTGTGGTCATTAATCTTACAGTTCAAACACAATCGATGTTTAAACACTGACCCTTAACCCTTACTTAGTTTAATAATTTTAAACCATGATTTTAACTATACACAAGTAATATTTACATTACATTCATAATGTTAGCCAGAGGGGAACTGGCCCCCACAGTGAGTCTGGTTTCTCCCAAGGTTATTTTTCTCCATTAATCTACATCTAATGGAGTTTTGTGTTCCTTGCCACAGTCGCCTACAGCTTGCTCACTGGGGTTATTAATACAATTATTATTTAATTATTTTTAAACACGATTAAGAATCGTATTTTATCTAAATTACCAAATGATGATTCATAAATTTTAAAACATTACAGTTTTATCGTCTGTTAATGCTGATCTTCTGTAAAGCTGCTTTGAAACGATGTGTGTTGTGAAAGGTGCTATACAAATAAAATTGACTTGACTTAAATATTAATTTTACATTCTAGAAGGAAAAAACAAACAAACATTCTAAACCTTAAATTAAATAAACGAAAAATAATGCGATAAAATTATTGACTTGGCAGAAGAATGCATGTTCAAGTAGGGCTGGGCGATAAAACGATATCAATATATATATCGCGATAAAAAAAAAACTCTACGATATCGACGATAAGCTTTTGAGTAATTTTCGATATTTAGCCTGTGCTCTACATCTAGACATGCGTGTTGCTAAAAACACTAACAGTTTGGCTTTCTTTTTGTATGTTTCCACTGGCGGGTAGTGAGCGATGTGAGCGAGTGCTTTCAATTCCTTCCAATATAAGCAGAGCGTCCATCATTGGAAACGCAGCCTCAGAAAAGTTGCTATTGCCCCTGCTACGTAGGTCACCGCGATCTGGACCTCAGATTGATTCCATCTTGACTGCTAGACATCATGACAACGGTTACGCTCTCTCATCATCTCTAGTGAGCAGCGCGACAAACCAACAGTGCCAGTTACATCATATCTGATCTTTCTGCGCTGTATTCTTGAATATTATTCTCTAACACTGAAATAAGCTTCACTGATGCCCTGTCCCGCACCCGCTTCCTCATTTCCCCATATGTGAGTAAACATGAGGTGCGGGTTTCCAGAGCGACTTTAGACCATAAAATTTTTTCTTTCTAAATTTAGTTTTATTAATCAGCATGTTCCAAGCCTTTAATAATAAACAAATAGATTTATGTTCTAATTTTGTGAAATTATTCAGATTTAATCATCTCTGACAAGAAGACAAAACAATTACTAGTTTGTAGCCTAATCTTTCTCACTTTAATGAAAATAGAAAAATGGTCCATTCAGACTTTTACATTTTCAAAAGTTTCTCTCTGTAGATAACCCTGAACCTCCATACAGTATCATTCCTCAGTCACAAGGGCTTCTATGCCCCCATACGTAGATATCTGTAGGTAAAGATATATGAAAATAATTTGAATGTAAAAAAATATATATATTATATATACTGTCATTATGATTCAAAATGAACAGATCATGTTATATCATTCATATCCAACTGCACTCAATTGATAACTCTATAAAATATTGTAATATTTTCATAGAAGTTCCCTCAGACACCACTGCATTGGTTGTGTCTGGGCCCCCAACGCAGTTTTGTAAAGACTATTTAGACTTTTAAGGATTTAGTTTTTTCTTCTTTTTTGGAAATTAAAAAAAATGTGCAATGTGTAAATGTGATTCAATATCATGATAAATATCGATATCAAATGATATGAAAAAGAATATTGTGATAATATTTTTTGCCATATCGCCCAGCCCTACATTCAAGAACCTCTGACAGAACCAAAGTCATGAAAAGCATACAGTTACAGTATTTAAAAAATGGAACAGGTTCTGAATAAAGATTCACAACTTTTGAAACAATTGTGAATGAGATTTCAGAGCTTTTCAGTGAATATCAACTTAAGCTTTAGTCAGTTCCTCACACAAAGTAATCGTATAGCTTCAAACGACTCCGAATATAAGCCATATGGACTACTTTCATGATACCTTTTTGGAGCTAGACAAATGTGGTGATTATGAACTGTTATTGTTTTGAAAATAGCAACATGGAGATTCTTCAGAAATTCTACTTTTATGTTTGATGGATAACAGTTACAGCATTTAGATTTGGAATGACATGGTGAGAAAATAAAATAATTTTCATTTTTTGGATGAAATATTTCTTTAACTATTGAATATTATCTAACTGTATTGCATATAAAATAATTTATCTATAAAACGCAAACAGATGGTATTAGAGCCAATCATGACTAGGGTAGAAATGGAAGTGCAACGTAGTGCAGCGTAGTTCTAGCGGGAAGACTAGCAGCTGTACATCACTTCATTAGCGGGGTAATTCCTAGCCAATCGCATTGAAGCCATTGCTTTATAAGTCTGCTCACAATCTATCACATTGCTGTTTCAGTGCGCTAAAACACAGGCAACTAGACGCGCTTCAACGTCTCCAGTTCACAGCACTTCTCCGGAAGCCCGCCTGCCCTTTCCAACGACGTCGCCATTTCATCTCAACTTCTGCCAACATCAAACCCATGGGGAGTAAACAACCAGCAAACATATCTCATTCACTCAGGAGATCTCTCCCAATCGCATTGCATGACCCGGCGCGGAAGGAGCGCACAACCCGCGAATCCTGCAAAATCATCGGCTTAGGCAGCAGCCGGCTTCCATCAGAAATAAGCCAAGTCATTTTCATATCCATCAAATGCATTCAGATCTACTCATGGGTCTAGATCTTCCGTTGCCATGCAACCTGTTCATCACAAATTTGCAACGTTGCCTGTTCATCATAACGCATTCGCATCAATATCAAAAGCCAGTATTTCACGTCAACAGCGCATTCACTTATAGTATGGCAGACAATCAAGTAATTTCATGAAGGCAACCCGGTCAAGGTTCATTCACTTGTCATACACAGTCTGCATGCCCGAGCGTTCCCCATCGGGGAATTAAGATAATTATTCAGGCACATCATCATGTACAGTCAACGCTTATCATACGGGCTCTCATTACTTCATTCAGTAAGATTCCCCCATTTTGTTGCCGCCTTCGCCCAAAACATGTAATGGGTGCGTTCCAGTCCAATTCATCATCCCTATGCCCTACTCACTAGGAAGACCGAGCCCACGATGTGAGCATTCCGAGGGAGCATGACATCAGTTTCACCCGTCGATGTGCGCCCCCCCTTCCCGAGCACAAACCATGCAAATTACATACCCAACTTAAATAGCTGTATCTACTGGCTCCCCTGGAGTATGGACACAGTTGTAATATCTTTTGAAAGAAGACACTTCAGGCTTCACTTCCCAAGTTCTCCAGAATGAACGCTCAACACAAGACCCGGTTCGTACCAAACAGGATCATCTCTTTTGGGGGTAGTATACTACTTTCTCTCTTTTTGGGGGTAGGCTCCTTGCCCCTGCCTCCTATTTCCGGAAGGATATGACGGTTCCGGGCACAACTCCCTCGGACCGCTGGACGGGGCCTACGCCAAAGAGAGAGACATTACCTTGTTTTACATTTATCAAATGAATGGCATCTCAAACCTCACTCAAGCCTGCGTGTCTTCCCGATAGAAATGGAAGTGCAACGTAGTGCAGCGTTGTTCTAGCGGGAAGACTAGCAGCTGTACATCACTTCATTAGCGGGGTAATTCCTAGCCAATCGCATGGAAGCCATTGCTTTATAAGTCTGCTCACAATCTATCACATTGCTGTTTCAGTGCGCTAAAACACAGGCAACCTCCGCAACCCCACCACCACCAGCTGAGCCCTGTCCCGCACGGGGGTAGGCTCCTCGCCCCTGCCTCCTATCTCCGGCAGGATATGACGGTTCCGGGCACAACTCCCTCAGACCGCTGGACGGGGCCTACGCCAAAGAGAGAGACATTACCTTGTTTTACATTTATCAAATAAATGGCATCTTAAACCTCACTCAAGCCTGCGTGTCTTCCCGATAGAACTTACATTTGTGTTCCTTTTAGCAGAACAAGGGTTACAAATACACATATCTCTATTCATTAACAAACAAAATATTTTAAATATACCAGACTGGAACAATAATTATATCTCAATATTTTTCAGCCATATAATTATATTTTTTGTTTTCAGAGGAACCATCGTGTCAACTAAACATTGGTGACAAGAATATTAAAAATGATATATGCATGAAAAAAAATAAGCATCCGTGCCAAACGCTGAAAAGCTTATATATAAATATTGCTTCGGTGCGTAGACTCAAAAAGAAAATCCTGCACATTACTGTATGTATAAACTAAGGATATTTATTAAGAGGCCAAAAAATTACAAGAAGTACCAAAGTGCTCAATGCAGGAACAAAATTTACATCGTCATCTGTGTCCAAGTAAAAACAGCACACCATAGGTCAGAGTAAAGTGTTTACCCTAACTCTTATTGATATTAACAATTTTACTGATTCCATATAAAATATAACAAATTTAAAAAATATAAGATCAGAATATTTGGAATCACATTTTATAATTTTGCAACCCTTCCCCCCGAACATTGACCCCCCTGACCCCCCACCCACAACAAACAGATACACCAGTGGTCAAATGCCAATTGACAAATACAAACAAACAGACTATAAAAAAGTCGAAAATATTGAGGAATATTTATATTTCTCAATATTTTCTACTTTTTTATTGTCTGTTTGTGTGTGTGTGTGTATGTATGCATGAGATATATATATATATTAGGTCTGTCAATCGATTAAAATATTTAATTGAATTAATTACATGGTGTTCCGATTAATAGCAGATAAAAATATTTGCTAAGAAAGCCCCTCATATAAATATAATTCAGTATATAATGATTAAATAATGAAACAGTTATCTTTAAATATTTAAAAATTCAAAAAAAATCCAGTAAGATCCAATCTGAGCGGAAGTCGAGACAGGAAGAGGCTGATGCGCATTATCACGGGGATGCTCGTTTCTCACCCCCGCAGTCTGCAGCTTGCAACGTGTAGCATCATTGATGAGATCATCATAAGATCAATCTCACAGTATGTGAAAAATAACTTTAAAATTACAACAACAATAAAATGTGTGTGTGTAATATATCTATATCTATATCTATATATATATATATATATATATATATATATAGATATAGATATAGATATATATCTATATATATCTATATATAGATATATATCTATATATCGATCCATCTTTAACTCATTCTTTTAAAAAATTTTTAAACTTTCTTATTTATAGAGCTTAATAGAGCAGTTTCAGAGTTTGTGCTTATTTATACAGCCCGCTTCCTTATTATTTGTGCTTTAATAAAGGGTGGATTAAATACAGTATATAATGGCAGTGTTTCCTTTTTAGACGCTCTGACAGACAAGTTTTGCTCAATCGGAACACCAGGTACAGCTCTGCTTTATTTCACAACAACACTGCTTCTGTATTTACTTATTGTGCATTTTTTAATTATAACATTCTGCGATCTACATCGTCTTAATCTGTTTGGAAAGTTTGGAGTGCATCTGGACTGAGCCGTTTCTTCCTCTCCTCAATCAAGTGCGAGCTGAAGTGCTGCTCTCCCGCATCATCATTAGCGTTTCAAAAGTTCTCATGTTGTGTTAAATGAAATCAGACGACTATTCAACAACAAACATTTTTGTCGAAAATTTTTTATTGTCGACGTTGTCGATAATGCCGACTAATCGTTTCAGCCCTAGCCAGGATCCAATTCTTCATGTACTTATCCCCTACATTAATGACCCCATCATCCCTTCCACCCCATCACCTAAAATACATAGTCACAAAAAAGTCTGAACCCTCAACCAAAATTCTTGTATTACACCACCAAAAAACATGGGTTGTGTCCACATCTTTTGATTGGCATCATCAGTAGGTGGCTGTGTTTTTAAGACCCAACCTATACAGGGGATCCAATAGAATCTATGAATCTATGTATGGCATAAGGACCCTTAAATTGCATAATGCACCCTTGCATCTCTAGACTTGATGCTTTTTAGAATTCTAGCCCACACTCCCTCCTCCAATACAAAGTTTAGGTCTTTCTCCCATAATCTCTTGAGTGAAGTTTAAGCTCTGTCCTCCAGACTCTGAATTAGCAGGGAGTAATACACTGATGCCTCATGGCCTTTTCCAAAAGCAGTAATCACCACTTCCAGAGTATCTGCCACTTTTGTGTATGCTACCTCCAAAAATAGTACAGAGCAGATGGCGCAGCTGCAAATACCTTAAGAACTGAGATCTGGGAGTCTTAAAATGTTGACCCATATTTTCAAATGATCTCAACACTCCACTCTCATATAGCCCCCCAAAAAAAATCCACTCTGACCAGTAGAAAGGGGACTTTTTATTACATAATTTAGATTTTACCATATGCTTTAAATAAATGTCAGAATTAAACACTCCGAGTGCAAATGCGAGATAACAGGGTGTAACTTAACTTCTCAGATTAGTTTGATAAAAAAGCTTTGCAATGGCGAACTTCCTGTTCAATACAAAACAAGGGAGGGGCTCTCTCAGGTGGAAGTGACCAATGAGTGAAATGTCTGAGACCGAATGCATAATAATAAATAAAAATCTTGGGTAGCCCACCTTTGTCAATCGGCCTAAGTAAATTATTGAAATGTAATCTGTGACATTTATCATTCCAAATGAAGGACTTCGCTATGCTATCAAATTGCTTGAAATAAGAGAGGGGGCATCTACAGGGAGAGATTGTAGCAGGTAGATGAATTTTGACATACAATTCATTTTAATAACATTAACCTTCCCAATAAAAGATAAATGTAATGAAGCCCACCTGGCCACATCACTGGAAAACCTTTTTATTAAGGGGTAAATTTAACTAAATCACAAAAATGTACTTGGAATAAAATGCCCAAATACTTAATGCCCTGTTTGGGCAACTGGATGGCACTTGGCTGAAAAGTACGCTGTCAGAGCCAAAGCTTCAGTTTAGAAAAGGAATTAATCCATCCAATAAAAGTATACCCGAACCCGAACATTCAACAAAAGATAATCCCATTCTACCATGTCAAAGGCCTTTTCGGCATCAAGTGAGACTGTCTCTGTTTTATGTATCTAGCCAAAAGCTTCCCTGCTTTGTCCCCTGACTCAAACTATCTTTGTCTTGCACTAAAGAGCCAAAACACCACCTTACATGACAAAATAGTATTATATCTGTATTTCAATCAGGTCAATTCTCTGAGGCCATCAGATGACATTTGGTGCTTCAGCTCTTCCTCAGCACTTTTAATAATCCCTTCCAAACTCCACAAGTTCTCTGATGAAAAAAAAATTATAGTCCCTCCCAGATGTGTTCAAAATAGGGATGCACCGAAATTAAAATTCTGGGCCGAAACGAAACTCCATGCACTTGGCTGAAAACCAAAACCGAAATGTCCTTTTTTTTTTTTTTTACCTAAAAAATAGTTTGTGTATAATTGTATTAATATTATACTTTCATTAATTTCATGAATTTAATGAATCTGAATTGAAAAACTACAAACCAATAAAATAAATCTCACTTTTATTGAAAGTAACACACCAAAATTGGACAAAAAATATATTAAAACTATATTAAATATTATTCTTCATTCAGTTCTGTAAAAATCTAATTTTACAGATTTTATTAACAATTATCCAAATAATGTAAAGTTTTAGAAAACTATTATATGCAAAACATGTACACTAATTGAAAATTATTGTGCAAAACAACAGTGCAAAACAGCAGTAATTGAACTAAATCCAACCTCAACTGTAAATGACATATGTATCCTCAAGTGAAGAACAAGTGGAATGTAATTGCTATACACGTCAAATTGGACCACTTTCTATTTAAGTACAAGTGACAGGTTTCTCTTCAAGAACAAAAGTTGCTAAACTTTCTGACAGTCTCTCCTGTCAGAAAGCTCATCAAGAACATGAGATGCTGCACTGAACAGTCTCTCACTCTCTGTGCTGGTGCTTGGGCAGATATAAATACCTGTGCACAATCCGCGCAAGCAAAGGAAAGCGGTCTTTGTTTACGCCAGTAGTCAAGGGGATTGTCGCTTCTGGCAATGGGTAGTTCAGCTAGATACGTCTCAAGTTGTGGTGTAGCTGCGCTAGTTGTGGCAATGCTGTGGATCGGGGCGCTTTCCTGAAGAATCACTTGCTGTACTCTGTATATTGAATTGGGTGTCAAGTTTTTAGGTGGTGTATCAAACCTGTGGTGGAAAAGTTCTTCGTCACCGTACCCCCTCTGCTTAAAAAAACTGCAGATCGCAAATTTGATGTCCTTATCAGAAACTTTGAAGAATTTCCACACCGCTGACATGATCGGCCTTTGTTTGGTAGTGCCGTGATAAGGGCTAGATCAATCCAGAGTGAAATCTGAGCACTGAGGGGCGGGGCGAGGAGGTATATATTTTCGGCCTTTTTTCTCTTTCGGCCAAAAACCGAAAGTGCCATTTTCGGCCGAAAATTTTCGGTGGCCGAAATTTCGGTGCATCCCTAGTTCAAAAGTCTCCAAATATCTGTAAGACCAAGATTTAAACAAGCGTCAGTGTTGCTCTAGGGGGCTTACACACTTTTGCTTCACCAAAGATTAAAGATTAAAGACTCCTCACAATTTTTTATCATGAGGGGTTCTAGCGTTATGTAACATCCCTACAAGATCTATAAAAATGCCCCAGTCATTTACATTTACGCATTTGGCAGACGCTTTTATCCAAAGCGACTTACAGTGCACTTATTACAGGGACAATCCCCCCGGAGCAACCTGGAGTTAAGTGCCTTGCTCAAGGACACAATGGTGGCGGCTGTGGGGATCAAACCAGCAGCATTCTGCTAACCAGTTATGTGCTTTAGCCCACTACGCCACCACCACTCACCCAATCAATAATGACTCTTCTTAATTTATCTTTAAATAAATTGAAAAATAAATTGAATTGTAGATGTTTATTTTAGAGATGCACCGATCGACCGGCCAGGGACCGGAATCAGCCGATTTTCCACATGCTCGGCCCGGACCGGTGACTGGCAGGTCAGTCTCACGTCTTTCCGATTCCAAGCCGGTCCGTTTTGTTGCCAGCGGCGCAGGCAATAATGTCACAGCCGCATGTAAACATGTCATTGGCTTGGAAGATATTCACTGCGAGTGAAGAATACATAAAGTTCTAGAAAGGCTAAAGAAAACCGTGGGGAACCACCACAATAACATTCGGGACCACAAACCTAATTAGACACTTAACACACCATCACCCAGCTGAAAATGCCCATTTTAAAAAAGAAGCTAAAAAAATTTAAGCGGCTAATGCTTGCCAGAGCTCAGAGCCAGCCAGAAGTCAGCAGCCTCTCCTATCTTTCCTTGGTATGAGCAGCGAAAAGACCAAAGCAATTATGAGGAAAATTATGGAATTCATGGCCCTGGATGACCAGCCGTTCTCCATAGTTGAGGACAGAGGGTTCAGAAATCGGATAAATTTCCTCGATCCAGAGTAGGTGATCGCATTGCCCGAGTTGTTGAATCTTGTGTCATGTCACACACGCAGCCTGTTACAAGCATACCTGTCAATATTTGGGTACACAAATCCGGGAGGAGAAGGGGGTGCTGGCTGGCAGAGGCAGGCTAAATAGATACAAATTGTGCCGTTGTGATTTAATGTGCTGAGTAACGTAATTTTTCCCACCGAGTCCGATATTAAAATCAGTGCGACACACATCGCAAAAGGCGTGGGTATTGTTGATATGGCTTCGGGATATGAAACGAAATGCTTCCATCCAGCTGTTGTTAAATTTACTTATATATATATATATATATACAGGTGAAACTCGAAAAATTAGAATATCGTGCAAAAGTTCATTAATTTCAGTAATTCAACTTAAAAGGTGAAACTAATATATTATATAGACTCATTACAAGCAAAGTAAGATATTTCAAGCGATTATTTGATATAATTTTTATGATTATGGCTTACAGCTTATGAAAACCCCAAATTCAGAATCTCAGAAAATTAGAATATTACATGAAATCAATAAAAAAAGGATTTTAAATACAGAAATGTCGGCCCTCTGAAAAGTATAATCATGCATATGTACTCAGTACTTGGTTTGGGCCCCTTTGCATTAATTACTGCCTCTGTGCGGCGTGGCATGGATGCTATCAGCCTGTGGCACTGCTGAGGTGTTATGGAAGACCAAGATGCTTCAATAGCGGCCTTCAGCTCTTCTGCATTGTTTGGTCTCATGTCTCTCAACTTTCTCTTAGTAATGCCCCATAGATTCTCTATGGGGTTCAGGTCAGGCGAGTTTGCTGGCCAATCAAGCACAGTAATACCATGGTCATTGAACCAGGTTTTGGTACTTTTGGCAGTGTGGGCAGGTGCCAAGTCCTGCTGGAAAATGAAGTCAGCATCTCCATAAAGCTTGTCTGCTGAAGGAAGCATGAAGTGCTCTAAAATGTCCCGGTAGATGGCTGCATTGACTCTGGACTTAATAAAGCACAGTGGACCAACACCAGCCGATGACATGGCTCCCCAAACCAACACAGACTGTGGAAACTTCACACTGGACTTCAAGCATCTTGGATTGTGTGCCTCTCCATTCTTCCTCCAGACTCTGGGACCTTGGTTTCCAAATGAGATGCAAAATTTGCTCTCATCAGAAAAGAGGACTTTGGACCACTGAGCAACAGACCAGTTCTTTTTTTCTTTAGCCCAGGTAAGACGCTTCTGACGTTGTTTGTTGTTCAGGAGCGGCTTGACAAGAGGAATACGACATTTGAAGCCTCAGTCCACTCCTTGTGAAGCTCCCCCACACATCTGAATGGCCTTTTCCTGACAATCCTCTCCAGGCTACGGTCATCCCTGCTGCTTGTGCACCTTTTTCTTCCACACTTTTCCCTTCCACTTAACTTTCTATTAATGTGCTTTGATACAGCACTTTGAGAACATCTAACTTCTTTTGCAATTACCTTTTGAGGCTTTCCCTCCTTGTGGAGGGTGTCAATGATGTTTTTCTGCACAACTGTCAGGTCAGCAGTCTTCCCCATGATTGTGAATTCAACTGAACCAGACTGAGAGACCATTTAAAGGCTCAGGAACCCTTTGCAGGTGTTTAGCTGATTAGAGTGTGACACTTTGAGCCTACAATACTGAACCTTTTCACAATATTCTAATTTTCTGAGATTCTGAATTTGGGGTTTTCATAAGCTGTAAGCCATAATCATCAAAATTATATCAAATAAAGGCTTGAAATATCTTACTTTGCTTGTAATGAGTCTATATAATATATTAGTTTCACCTTTTAAGTTGAATTACTGAAAGTAATGAACTTTTGCACGATATTCTAATTTTTCGAGTTTCACCTGTATTTTCTTTTCTTTTTTTGCCGGAGCACTACCTGAGTCTTCTCCTCCAATCTACCAGTGATGCTTGATTCAACTTGTGCAGATTTCAACAGAGCAGCTGGGTTTTGGTTGCCAGATTGAGGTCACAAATTATTAGAAATTTGTATGATGTGTGGATTGTGTGTGTAGGATGCATTTCATACAAGATCTGGCAACTGGACAACCTTGGAATAAAATATTGATGTGATTATTCATATAACGTGGTTTGGGCCATACAAATTACAGGAGTTTCCCGGGAGAAATAACAAAATGGGAGAGGGGGCGGGAGATAGGTGCGAAATACGGGAGACTCCCGGAAAAAACGGGAGCGTTGACAGGTATGTTACAAGCCGATCCCGAAGCAGCAATCAGTTTTACAACTGATATTTGGACATCTAACGTAAGCTTAATGTCAAAGTTGAGCGTATTGGACACTTCAGTTTTGTTCATAGGCTTGTCATCTTTGGAATCGTTTTGTTAGACGAGTAAAAAAAGAGAAAAAGGTCAATTTATAAAAATAGTGGAAAATGACATCTGTTTTGTTACATAAAGCAACTCATTTGCAGTTAATTGTTATTTCTACCTCTTTCCAGTCACAGAGCACTTTATTTTGAGAGTTGTTTAAGTGAGAGAAGATCCTGTAACTTAAGTGCAGTTTGGGGGAAATTGTAATGTTTAATAAATTTATTTTATTATGAAAATAAAATTTTGCATTGAAGAAAGGTAGATTTTGTTTGTATATGCTGTCAATTGTTCTTAGAAAGAAAATTGGAATCGGAAACAAAAATAAAAATAAATCGGTATTGGCAGGTCACACTTGCATGTGATGACCCCCCTACTCTTAATTGAGCCAGCACTAAAGAAAACATGTCCACCCCATATCTTACCAAATTTTTCAGCTTCCTGCAAGGAAAGATGCGTTTCTTGAAGAAACCCTATATCATATTTCTTAAGTTTAAGAAGAGAAATAATCATGCTTCTTTTTATGGGGAGCCCCAAACCATTAACATTCTATGTAAACATATTCCACAAAACAAACTCCATCCAATAGTAGGCATAAGCAGAATTCATCCACAAAACAGTTCCGGAGGAGTGTTATTCCTCAAGCAGTTAGGCGGAACCAGCACAAAAAGAAACAAAGGCTTCCGTGGGTCTCCGAGCCAGAACCCTGTGAGCTCGCTCGATATCCATATTATGGCCTGTTATGTCGAGCATACTTGGGAAGACCTTATCTAGGAATTTCACCATATCTCGGCTTTCTTCGTTCTCAGGAATTCCAACAATTCGGACATTGTTTCGTCGATTACGATTCTCAAGCTCTTCAAATTTTTCCCAAATGTATTCCAAATCCACCTTGGTCACTAGCGTGTTAGCAGCTAATTCCCTCTCCGATGACTCAAGATAATCGATCGGTTTCTCGACATCCCCCATTCTTGAAACCAACTCAAAGAATTTCATCTCCATGGCAGTAATCGATCAACGTATTACAGCAAGATCCTCCAAGTCTGCAATGAACTTCACCAGCATTGCCGACATACTCAACAGTTGACGCTGAATCTCTCCTGCCACACCGTCCAAATTGAGTCCCTGGTCTGCGGCCATGTCACGGGTGTCAGATTGAGCATGTAAGTGTCTTTTAATGTCTCCAGAGCCTGAGGATTTTCAATTCTTTGACATAGTGTCTCCATAGAATAGTTATAGATCAGGATGTATCGAATCTCACCGCAGAACTCGCACACTCACACGTCCGACCCTTGCATGGCGCCACATGACTCTCCTACCGTAACTCGTCTATTAATACATGAAGTAAAAAGTTAACAGATTTCGGGAATCATTATATTTGCAATTCCATTTGATGACACATGTGGTGAAGAAATACATAATTCACCTTTAAATGTATTTTACAATATTTCTATGGTGGATATTAATGGTATCTAGTTCATTTGCCTCATGGGCATCCATGTTTTGGCATTAAAACTTGTCGGCATTAAAATACAGATCTGGAATTTCGGTTCAACCGGATTTGCAATGAAACCATGATACTCAAAACGTTCCTGCTATTTGAAATGCAATTCAATTTTGTTATTTGAAACAGTCTGACACACTTTCAAAACTTCAGCCATATGGACACATGTCTCTCAGTAGTCAATGTAAATAATGAGATAAATCTGTGTCATAATGCCAAAGTCAGCAGATTGTGCGGTTTAGAATGCCTGTTCTGTCAGGTGAGTGGATGAGTAATATCTTCACACAAACCCAAAGCAAAAAAGGAAAGGGGCAGTTCCCATGTCAAGTTATCATCCCATTGTTTAAGTAATACCACCAGGACTTATTTTACATGCTTCCACACATGCTTCGCTTCAACTTGAGACAAAACTTCTAGATATTTCCCAAGACAGCAAACACAACAAGATGAAGAATTAAAAACACATGTACTTTAGTGTCTCTGAGGCATAAACAGGCGTTTTCTCTTTCAAATCACGTACAAAATAATTTCTGGTCTTGGAAAAGCCAGAGGCAAATTTAAGCAAATAAGTAGGCTAACTTTGGCAAAAAGCTCTAAAATTAATAAGTACATGTTATTTGTCTGAAAACCAAGGCAATTTATGTGCACACTGACTGGCAAAAAAAAAGGGCAAAATTCAAAATTTGGTTTATTGCTTGCTAATGCACCATAATGAGCCTGATGTCATTGAATTTATGTGACTGTGGTGACATTTATGCAATCTGATATTATGTGGGTTTTTACACCTGATGTCCACTGTGTGGCGGTAAAATACATTTACATTTTCTCCCTGTTACGTTTCCGCCCCATCTAGGGGTTGGGAAGAAAACTAACAATTTATAAGGAACTTAAAGATAGGGGGGAAAAGTGTTTGGAGGTCTTCACTCATGTCCCAGCCAACAATAACCACAACAGGTTACAAAAACATTTTACAAGTTTTATTGTCCTCTATTAAATACAAAACAAAAGGGAAGCATAAAGTCTTCAAGAGGGGACCAGGCCAAAATAACAAACAAAATGAGTCTAGCTGAAAAGGGAGGCACAAACTACTTACCCTTACAGACAAAGAAATAGAAATTAACAACAAAAATCTTGCCTCACTCCCTACCTAGCAATAAACAAGAGAAAAACCGGTTTAACAAAGAAAATGACACCCACCTCTCTACCACTTCCGTGGATACCAACGGGTGGAAAAGATCGCACACCCAACAAAGGAACAATGTTTAAATTAGGGTAAGTTTAACATAAAGAACAACTTGTAGTTTCTAATCAACAACAGCATTAAAACACAAATGCTATCAACGCTGGGGCAGGAGGAAAGAGTCTCTCCTAGCAGTCTTTCCACCTCAGCTTTATTCCCATGTTCTTCTGGTAGTGCACCAATCAGAGCTGCTCAGCACTCGATCATAATTACTCACAGCTGATGTAAATTAACCTGGTTGGGATAACATGGAACACAAGGGAGACAACAGAAAACATACAATGTATAGTCAATATACATGCAACTTCTACATCCACAGATGTAACAAGGAAATAAAAGATACTGGGACGTAACACTCCCAAACAGATGTTAATGCTCTATTGAGATTTAAACCAACAAAATCTACCTCCCTACCCTAAACCTAAACGGTAGTGTGAAAATGTGAGATGAAAAATGCAATTGCTTAAGTAACCACATCATTTTGTGGTATTTCTATGACACTTTAGGCTTACGTGTCGACTCCCGTTCTTTTCAGGACTCAAACGTCCTTTGTATCATCAGTTACACTATCAGTTACCACGCAATTTGATCACGTTCCAAAAAGCTTGTAAATGTAGTGTATTATGCAAATGTTAAAAATAGTTAAAAGTGGTTAGCATTATGTGAGTAAAAGAACAAAAATGTTTATGAACTGATCAGCAGCCTTTTTACTCACATTGTTTAAAAGTAATTGTTGTAAAACTATTAAAATAAAACTTAGGTCATTTATAATAATGTGATTATTGGAGACCAGGTTCAAATTTCTTCTAAATATTCAAGGCAAATTTATACAATTTACTCAAACAACATAACTTCATCCCAAACCATGAGGACTTATGTGGTCTTACATGCATGTTCTAACAATGATTATTTTTAATAAGCCACCAACGTGTGTGGGGATGTGTGGTCACACTGACTGATGGCTTCAGCAAAAGCATATTCCATCTATTAAAAACCTTATAGCTCATGGTAGGTGTCTTTAAAGGTTTGTAAGTTATCATAAAATAAAAATGTAAATCCTATTGTGAAACGTTTCTCAGAAGGAGGACACAGGAAACGGAGCTTTCAAAAAACCCACAAGTAAGGCTTTAATGAATATTATGTTTCTTTCCACAAAAACTTCCACATATAAAATGTTCAACACTTTTCTGGAACACTGAGTTCTCTTGCGCCAGTCTCTCTCTCTCTCCTGGAGGCTCTGTGGCTGCTTTTAAACCGCTCTCCCCGAGCTCACTGAAATTAGAGACAGGTGTTGTAGAAATTACCCAAATATCTCTGGTAAGGGACGACTAAATTATTTTCTTTTGGTATAAGAGTGAGAGACCATAGTGGCTGAGACTGTTTTCTGTGGTGCGAGTACAAGAGATTCTCGAGCAGAAACTGAGACCTAATTTCTGTAGTGCGAGTACAAGAGGTTCTCGAGCAGAAACTGAGACCTACAGGTCAAGAGGTTTTCTAAACAGAGACTGAGTTCTCGCAAAAATTGTTTAATTAAGTTAGCTGAAATACTGAGCTCTGGAACGTACTCCAGGGAAAGACTTTGAGCAAACCGTAATTAACAAAGCCATAGGGAGTGCACCCTTAGCTGATCATAGGTTAAGAAATCAAATCTGTTGGAGACGTCCAACAGATTATTAGATGTGCGTCGAACGGTAAATCCACAGAGGAACAGAAACAGCCAGTATGGGGAAATCTCAAAGCAAGCTTGCCAAATTTGATACACCGGTTTTCTGTCAAATGAGAAAAAACTATAGGAGAAAATGTATAGCAGGAAATAGAGAAACTGATCAAATAACATGATTTCCCCAGGGGAGGGAACACTGAGCACAACTAGACTGAGAGTGGTGCGAGAATCAGTGGAACAGGGCAGCGGGGCGCAAAGAGGTTGTTGTGGCTGCGTTCAACATGTGTATAAGGAATGTGAACAGACAGTGGGCTGTTGGCTTAAGGAAGCAGATAGAAGAGAACAAAAGCAAACGCAGAAAGAATTAGCATGTAGGATTGAAAAGTGTAGGAAAAAACTAAAATAAAATGTGTGAAAGATCTGTTTGTGTGTCAGTACCACCAGACCCGACTAATGAAAAGTATGTTTGTGTTTCCCCACATGCAACAGCGATTGTGCCGGCTGATGATAAATCACTATCCCGTGGCAGAGCTGAAAGCCCTTAAATTGAACCCCGACCTCGACTGCTCTCCGCCGAGAAGACAAGCACCACAAGCAGCTCCTCCCGACTCGGACAGTGAAGTAGACCGGAATTAAATTTTTTCTGAGACCTGAGATTGCGCAAGCGGTGAAAGCAAGTTATATTGAATGGAAGAGCGGCTGACCTCCACCCTGGCACACGCTGTACACGCAGAGGAACAGCTGCTGACAAAGAAGGACAAAGTCAAGGCGAAGGGGGAGAAAGATTTTCAGCTGGCAGTTGTGCGACTACAGTCTAATGTCAGTACATCGAAACCACAGCAGAAGTGGGCCGACAAAAAGAAGAGAGGCTACAGAAATCAGCGGAAGTGGAATTGCGGCTTGAGTGAGACTGACGACCAGGAGTTCAGAGAATGCACGAAATGCAAACTGTGCAGAACAAGAGAGACACTGGGCCACAGACTGTCCGGGGAAGAGAAAGGCAGACAGAAGCAAGAAAAGCGGAGAGCGGCGAGGGGGAGGGGTGGTGGGAGGGGGTTGAGCACAGGGCAATCAGCTGCTGGCTACAGAAAAGGGAAGTGAAAAAAATGTAACCACACACACATACAACACGCACACATACACTGATTTACGTACTGCTCTCTGCAATGAAGACAATGCTTGCAAATCTGTGAGGGTGACTGATGAAGCTTTATGTGATAATGTTTGAGAATGTACAAAAGTTCAGGGTTTTTACAAATGCCTAGATATCAAATGTTAGTTGATGGGACATTAGTAGATTTTTTTGTAGATTCTGGGGCTGGCCATTCCACGATACGACCATGTGACTTGCCATGTGTTCCAAAATTGACAGGTTCAGTGCACAAGAGCACCTCAGCTTCGGGCCATTTGGTTTCTGAAAAATTCACAGTGCCCTTAGAGTGTGAGTTGGAGGAGGGGAGGACATTTAAACATGCGTTTTTGTGTTCACCAGCTTGTCCGGTACCTCTAATGGCCAGAGATTTAATGTGTGAATTGAATTGGACCCTTACGGGGGTTCCTTTGGAATTAGCATTGAGGAAGAACCACAAATATTTTGTTTTAAATTTGAAAATGAGACTGTGAAATTTTATACGATTTTCTGGACAGAAAATGTATCAGCTTGCCTGACAGAAAAACAAATGCAGTTCTATTGATAGCAGGGAACACTGCCACCCTAATCAGTGACCAAGGCCAAAGAGCAGCCGTGGGCAGATTTGGGCCCCTTTGTGAGAGAATGCATGAAAGCAACAGATTGGGCTGAAATAAGTGCAGAAGTGAAACACAGCAGAAGTGTAGGAGCATTTATGTCAAAATGTGATTTTGAGATTGAAGTACATTATGTGGATGATTTGTTGATCTGTGCGTGTGATGAAGCTACGTGTGTGGCTGACTCTGTGTACCTTTTGAAGCACCTAGAAGAAGAGGGACACAAAGTCAGTCTTTCAAAATTGCAGTTTGTGAAACAGCAAATAAAGTTTTTGGGACATGTTTTCAGACCAAACAGTAAATCCATCAGTGACAAATGTGTACAGGCCATAAAAGATGTGCCAAAACCAATTACAAAAAAACATTATGGTCGTACATTTATTCCTAATTATGCCATTTTTGAACAGCCTTTATGAGCCCTGATGACAGGGAAAGGGCTGAGGTCATATGACAAGCTTGTTTGGACAAGCGAAGCCGAGGAGGCATTTGCTAACATGACGATTTTGGTGCTTTATGGAAGCACATTACATTTTTAAAGTACAAATAGATCTGGCTCCCACTTTGGGCCTGCCAGATGTAAACAAACTGTTTGTTCAGATGGTTGATGAGAAAAATGGGTTTATGACTTCTGTTCTTTTGCAGACTCATGGAGACAGACTACAAACTGTGGCATATTTTTCAACCAAACTTGATGCAGTAGCAGCAGGTCTACCACACTGTTTGAGGACTGTGGCAGCTGCTGAACTGGCAGTACTGGCATCCAGGGAATTTGTGGGGTATTCTGATTTAACTTTGATGGTTCCACACGCAGTCTCCATGATTTTGCAAGAACAGAGAACATCACATTTATCTATAGCCCGATGGCTGAGATACCACACAATTTTATTGGACATGCCAAACATAACTTTTAAAAGATGCACAACTTTGAATCCTGCCACACTTCTCCCCACAGAGGAGGATGGCGAGGGACATCACTGTTGTCTGTCAGCGCTTGAACAGGTGTGCACACCGCGTCCAGATCTATGTTAAAAATGTTTTAAGTCAGATGGTCGTCCAATATTAAATGCATCTCTTGTGTCTGAGCATTTGGAGGCCATTTTTTTACCAGACAAGGTCGCGATTTGCAAATGCTCAGTGCACACTAATGATAACAGTTCAGTCTCAACAGGAAACGCACGAGCAGACGCGGCAGCGAAGGCCGCGACAGCGATGGAGACAAAAGAGACTACGTGTGCTTTGATATCTGACAATAACCTCAACATTTCTTCTTGTTTACTGAGCATGCAAACTTTTTCCACAGGCGAGGAGAAAAACCGGTGGAAGGCGGCTGGCTGTAGCTTTAAGGAGAATGTGTGGATGAGCTGTGATGGCATGCCTTGTTTACCCAAACACTTCTTTCCTCATTATGGAAAGTTGATACATGGGTTAGACCCATGTATCAAAAGCAGGGATGGTTGCGCAAATGAAAGAATTGTGGTTTACAAAGGGTTTCACGATATTTGCTGAAACTTTTTACAAAAGATGTGTCATTTGTAACACACATAATGTGGCAAGAGGGATAAAAACACCTACAGTATCTCAACCACCATCAGCGGACGCCTTTTGAGTATCTGATGATGGATTTCATCGAGTTAACCCCTTGTGGGAAACAGAAATACTGCCTGGTGATGGTTGACATGTGGTCCAAATGGGTTGAGGCCTTCCCAACCTCATAACAAGACTCGGCAGCAGTAGCGAAATCTCTTTTAACCGAGATTGTTCTGAGATGGGGAATTCCAAGGAAAATCAGCTCGGACAATGGGACAATAATGAACACAAATATGATGATACAAGTAGCGAGAGCTACTGTGAAATGTGTTAAAATGAGGTATGTCTTTCCTTTCTGAGAATGTTTTGATGTGTAAAGAGGGTTATAAGCAGTGGTAATCCGTGTTACGGATTGGGTACGCGTCAAATTTAGACACCACGTTGACTTTTCTATAATCCACACAGAACCGTACAGCCCCATCATTCTTGGGAACAAGAACAACCGGGCTGGACCAATTACCGTGGGATTCCTCTATTACGCCCATATCGAGCATCGCATCCAATTCCTCCCGCACTATTTTCTTTTTATGTTCGGGCAAGCGATAAGGGCGGCTACGTACCACCACTCCCGGCTCGGTCTCGATGTGGTGCTGGATGATGTTCGTACGACCTGGTAGAGGGGAAAACATATCTGCAAACTCCTTTTGTAATTCAGAAACCTCTGTGAGTTGACGCGGTGAGAGGTGGTCTCCACATGTAACCGGGGTGCTAAGATTACGGTTTTTATTTAACTCCGGTCCGAGCTCCGCCCCCAATTTCAGGAGGTTGAGGTGATATATTTGACATGCGCCCCCCCTACTGGTTCGTTTAACCTCATAATCGAGATCCCCCACTCGTCGTGTGACCTCAAAGGGTCCTTGCCACTTGGCGAGTAATTTAGAGCTCGATGTTGGGAGCAATACGAGTACCTTATCTCCCGGAGCAAATTCCCTTAGCGGAGTACCCCTGTCATACAGCCGGCGTTGGCGTTCTTGAGCCTGGAGCAAATCCTCCTGTGTTAAGTCACCCCAGTGTGTGGATCTGAAAGATCAAGAACATACAGAATTTAATTCTTACTATTAGAAGGTCCCTCCTCCCAAGCTTCGTGGATGACGTCAAACACTCCGCGCGGGCGCCACCCATACAGCAGCTCGAATGGTGAGAAGCCAGTGGAGGCTTACAGGACCTCTCGTACTGCGAATAACAGGGGGTCGAGCCACTTATCCCAATTCCTAGCGTCTTCGTGTACGAACTTACGAATCATATTTTTGAGCGTTTTATGAAATCGTTCCACTAGGCCATCAGTCTGCGGATGGTACACGCTAGTGCGAATCGACTTAATGCCCAACAGTTCGTTAAGCTCGAAGTGTACGTGACATAAATGTCATGCCCTGATCGGTGAAGATTTCTTTCGGAATCCCCACCCGGGAGATTATCTTGAAGAGTGCCCCTGCAACACTACATGCAGAGATGTTGCTTAGGGGCACTGCTTCCGGATATCGCGTTGCATAATCCACCAGGACTAATAGAGGTCGACCGATTAATCAGCCGGCCGATTACTCTGCCGATTTTTAGCATTTTTTAACATAATCGGCATCGGCCAATATCCAAGTATATCAAGCCGATTATTAGGCAGGCGCATCTGTGGGCAGCCTAGTGTTGTTGTGGAACACGTGTTCGATGCACGCTGCCCCTAGTGTCATTTTCCAGCAGTGTGAGCAGACCTCATCCAGTGCCTAAGGAAGGAGCTAAGTTCCTTGGAGCAAACGGTAATGATTAAATTTCTATAACGTCTTTATATTTAATTAAAAACTTTTGATATGTTACTGCCAACTTCGAGAAAAAACGTGACATGACGTTCGGCTACTTTGGATATTGATAGCGTAGTTGAAGTTGCATTATCACCGCAGAAGGGTTGCTATCATGTCACAATAAGTAAGCAAGAATTTTGCAATTACAGACAGTGAATCTGAGACTTTTATTTGTTCTGTTTGTGTGTCTTATATTTGAGAGGGTTGTCACTCAATGCAGAGAAATAAGTAGGCTAATAAAAAAGATACCAACGCACTATAGGCTAGTGAAGGACTGGCTTTGGTAAGCTTGGACGTTATCGGTTCTGCTGTCGGTACTGGAGAAATTAAGAAAATACATGTATTATTGCTATAAAGAGAAAGTTATTTTATCTCGCCAGCCATTTCTATGTATAATATTCTATGAAACCATTTTACTGTGATGCAATTTAGCTATTCGCAGTAGGAGAGAGAGAGATCTCGTGCACAGCGACCACAACAAGAGCCCTGCTTAATGAGTGACAGAACTAAACATTCAAACGTAGCCTGGTTTAGATCTGTGATATTAGTCTGATTTTATTTTATATTTCGCCTTCCAAAGATTATAAAAAGTATATTTATACATAAGCCGCATTCTGTCTAGCACAACTTCCTTCCCTTCACAGCGGTGCACTGACATTTCTCCCTGAAACTCAAACTTAACGTCAGAATCAGCACGATCGGTGATTGTTGTAAAATGCAGTTTAGCTACTGTTGCTAAATTGCAGGACGCGTTTAATAATAAAAAGAGCACAAGAGACACCGTTCCCAAGGCGGCGCGCGCTCCAAAACACACCGCAACGAGACAAGCAAAGTATAGGCTACTTTGGGTTTCATGTGCGCGTCTATACACAAAAATGTCAAAACGACTTGCTTGGAGATTCATTTAAACACAGTTTATGTCTTAAATGGACGTAGTTATGGAAATAGCTGGGAGAAAATATGGCGCATCAGGAACCTATTAGATCTGAACTCGGTCTTAAAGGGGAAGCTGTCTAATAATAGTATGGAGTATGGTGGTGTAGTGGTCTAAGCACATAACCGGTAATCTGGTAATCAGAAGGATGCTGGTTGAAGCCCCACAGCCACCACCATTGTGTCCTTAAGCAAGGCACTTAACTCCAGGTTGCTCCAGGGGGATTGTCCCTGTAATAAGGGCTCTGTAAGTCGCTTTGGATAAAAGCGTCTGCCAAATGCATAAATGTAAATGTAAATGTAATAAACATGGTGAAGATTGAGCCATTACTGCGAATCAAACAACAAAAGGCAAAGAGAAAATCACAGCTCTTGAATGAATAACTTCTGCATTAATAAGCATTAATCTATCTATGATAAACTATGCAGTGTTATTTTACAATTGATTACTTTATTAGATTTCTTTTTAGACCACACCTGAACAGTAATGTTAGTAGACCTTCCTGAAATTAAATCACTGTGCCTATATAACGTTTATCTTTGTTTAATATATATATAACAAAAAGAACCGTTAAGAATACCGTTAAAGTACCAGATCGATAAGCAGTATCGGTAAGATAGTAATACCATTAAAACCTTAACGATATACATCCCTAGTTATGCCTGTGCTTCTCTTGGATGCTCTGAATATTGGATTACGTGTCTGGATTGCCCCTTAATTAAAGCTGCATTTGGATCTCAACCTTCGTGTCTCGGAGCAGTTCGTAACACCTGCTTTGTTTATTTAATATATTTGTTATACATTATTTATACAATATGTTTTTACATTATACATTTTTAATTTAAGTGTACAAGTGCAGATTGGTCAAGTGTTCAATAAATGTATTTGTTGAGAAATTGTCTATCTTAAGTAATTATCTTTCAAATAAAAGGTTCAAATAAGGGGTTAAAAACAAGCACATATCGGCCAAATATCGGCCAAAATAAATCGGCTGCATTAATCGGCCATCAGCCGACCCGGATTTCAAAAGATCGGCATCGGCCTGAAAAAAAACAATATCGGTCGACCTCTAAGGACTAATACAAAGCGATGTCCGCGTGCTGTTCGTTCTAATGGCCCGATGAGGTCCATTCCAATTCTTTCAAAGGTGACCTCGATCAGAGGAAGGGGGCGCAATGACGTTTTTGGTGTGGCCGGTGGGTTTACCAGCTGACATTCGCGGCACGCCGCACACCACCTGCGGACGTCGCCGCCAATGCCCGGCCAATAGAAACGGGCTATTAGACGGAGCAGTGTATTCCTTTCTCCTAGGTGACCCGCCATGGGATTATAGTGAGCCGCCTGGAAAACCATTTCAAAATTGGAATCAACAGTTCTGTTAAATTCTCATTTGTCTGAGCATCCTGCGTCACTCTATATAACCGGTCATTTATAATTGTAAAATAAGGGTATGAAATGGCGATGCCTGGCCGGAGTTGTTGACCATCGATTACTCTCACTTGGTCAAAGGCGTGCTTAAGGGTTTCGTCCCTCGACTGCTCCAAAGGGAAATCCCCCTCAGGGAATTCCCTGAGAGGAGGAGCGGTAGCCCCGCCCCTTCCCTCGTCATTCCGACTTGAAGTGGTTGAGGACGGCCCCGGCTCCACCTCCCCTGCAAAAGCATCGCCCATCTCCTTATTTTAGTGCAGGACCCATCCGCGCAAATTCCCTCTAATACATTTCTAAAGCCCGGCCAATCGGTCCCCAAAATCAGCGGATGAGTGAGGCGGGAACAAACCGCTGCCTCCATTCTATGTTTTTCCCCCCGGAATTTGATCACCAAGGTCACCATAGGATACTTGTGAACATCCCCATGAACACGCCTCACCCTCACCAGTTTAGCTGTGCCCAAAGCCCCGGGTTGAACCAAGCGTTGGTGGTCTGATTACATCCTGTATCCAGCAATGCTTGGCAAGTACCCCCCTTGATTCTTACTGGAATCCGGTAAGCTCCAGCCCGATCGGGGGCAGCCTGCTGGATATCAGAGACCCGCATCACCGTCCCCACCTCCATCAGCGGACACTGATCCCGGAAGTGGTCCGGGTCTCCGCATCTCCAACACACCGGCCCAGGTGCTACGCCCGTACCTGCGGCGGCGGATGACCCCACCTGAGGGGGAGGGCGGCTCAAGGTTGGGGAAGGGGAATGTGTTGCTTCCCATGGCCGGGAAGCTGGTCTCGGGAGTTCTCCTTGCCTACGTGGGGCAGGAACGGGCCCTGGGGAGAGAGCAGAGCGAGAAGGCAGAGAGGAAGGGGAGGGAATAAGGGAAAATACAGGGGAAGGGGGAAGAGAGAGAGATAGAGAGAGAGGGCTCTTGGGATTGCCGCCATGTGGTCCTCCGCAAGCCGGACGGCTGCCTCCAGCAACGTCGGGCGGTGGCACTGGACCCACTCCGCCATTCTCTGGGGCAAGCGTTGGACAAACTGCTCCAGCACCACCTGGTCGACGACTTCCTCGACGTTGTGGTCCCCCACTAGCAGCCACTTCCAACAGGCGTCCCGGAGCCGTTGGCCGAAGGCAAACGGGCAATCGGATTTCTCCAGCCTCATGCTCCGGAAGAGCTGGCGGTTCTCATCCGGACTTCGACCAACCCGTTGCAGGATGGCTCGCTTCAGGTCCGCGTAGGCCAGGAGGTTCGTTGCCGGCAGTTGTTGAGCCGCGAGCTGGGCTTCCCCGGACAAAAGAGGGACAAGGCGAGCTGCCCACTGATCGTGCGGCCAGACCCAAATCTCGGCGGTACGCTCGAAGAGATCCAGGAATGCTTCTGGATCGTCTGCTGCCCCCATCTTTTGCAACGCGGGCGGTGTCAACAAGGCACGGGTGTCCGGGGTCACGGCTGTGGTTGGAGCGGCCTCCTGGCTCAGAAGACTCCGGATTGCATGCCGGTCCTCTACTTGAGCCCGCATGATCTCAAAGAACCGGCGATCCTGGTGCTGCCGGAGCTCAAGCAGGGATTGTTGGTGGCTCTGATGCATTGCAGCGAGGGACTGGAGGACCCCTGCCAACTGGGAAGACTCTACGGGGTGATCACCTTCCATCATTTGACAAATTTGAATCCCGGGTTTCGGCACCAGTGTGAAACGTTTCTCAGAAGAAGGACACAGGAAACGGAGCTTTCAAAAAACCCACAGGTAAGGCTTTAATGAATATTATGTTTCTTTCCACAAAAACTTCCACATATAAAATGTTCAACACTTTTCTGGAACACTGAGTTCTCTTGCGCCAGTCTCTCTCTCTCCAGGAGGTTCTGTGGCCGCTTTTAAACCGCTCTCCCCGTGCTCACTGAAATTAGAGACAGGTGTTAAACATAATTTAGCTCAGGTGCAAGCGCCCTTACCGCTTTCTCTCCCGGACGGGCACTTGACCAAGCCCCCGCTGCCACACCTATCAAAAGAATGAATGGGATTTTTTTATTCTGAAACCAGACTGTTGCGCACTATTGACTGCAGTGTTTCCAATGAATTTCCATAAACACAGAGAGTGATGTCTAACGTGAACATAAACAGCAGAGAAAAAAGCGGATTTGTATTAAAATGTCGGACGTGTAAGCATAAATGTAAGCTAATAGACCTGCTGCAGTCTAGTGTGTCATTACAATAATCAAACAATCATAACAAGAAAATGAGAAAACACTCACTACTCTTGACTGAATGAATATATTATAATCATACAGTGAAGACCAGTAGGAGTTTTGTTGCATTTCATTCTGAATGTTTAATTGATTGCCTACTGCTGATAAAAACTTTTAAAGCTGTTAAAAATTTATTTTTTGTTCTACTAATTTAATCTATTTCTATTCATTGCTGTTTTTTATTTGGATTTTTTTACTGACTGTTTACTATTCTTGAATAATTACTTAAAGAGCAACATCCAGGTTGGACACCCCTATATAGCATAGTGTATGTTGATGATAAAACAACTAGATTTTCTGAACTGGAGTAATATATATTTAGCCATTAACGATATTTTGAGATAAATTGTGATAAAATAACTTCCGCGTCTATACAGGTGAAACTCGAAAAATTAGAATATCGTGCAAAAGTTCATTAATTTCAGTAATTCAACTTAAAAGGTGAAACTAATATATTATATAGACTCATTACAAGCAAAGTAAGATATTTCAAGCCTTTATTTGATATAATTTTGATGATTATGGCTTACAGCTTATGAAAACCCCAAATTCAGAATCTCAGAAAATTAGAATATTACATGAAATCAATAAAAAAAAGATTTTAAATACAGAAATGTCGGCCCTCTGAAAAGTATAATCATGCATATGTACTCAGTACTTGGTTTGGGCCCCTTTTGCATTAATTACTGCCTCAATGCGGCGTGGCATGGATGCTATCAGCCTGTGGCACTGCTGAGGTGTTATGGAAGACCAAGATGCTTCAATAGCGGTCTTCAGCTCTTCTGCATTGTTTGGTCTCATGTCTCTCATCTTTCTCTTGGCAATGCCCCATAGATTCTCTATGGGGTTCAGGTCAGGCGAGTTTGCTGGCCAATCAAGCACAGTAATACCATGATCATTGAACCAGGTTTTGGTACTTTTGGCAGTGTGGGCAGGTGCCAAGTCCTGTTGGAAAATGAAGTCAGCATCTCCATAAAGCTTGTCTGCTGAAGGAAGCATGAAGTGCTCTAAAATGTCCCGGTAGACGGCTGCGTTGACTCTGGACTTAATAAAGCACAGTGGACCAACACCAGCCGATGACATGGCTCCCCAAACCAACACAGATTGTGGAAACTTCACACTGGACTTCAAGCATCTTGGATTGTGTGCCTCTCCATTCTTCATCCAGACTCTGGGACCTTGGTTTCCAAATGAGATGCAAAATTTGCTCTCATCAGAAAAGAGGACTTTGGACCACTGAGCAACAGACCAGTTCTTTTTTTCTTTAGCCCAGGTAAGACGTTTGACATTTGAAGCCCATGTCCAGGACCCGTCTGTGTGTGGTGGCTCTTGATGCAGTAACTCCAGCCTCAGTCCACTCCTTGCGAAGCTCCCCACACATTTGAATGGCCTTTTCCTGACAATCCTCTCCAGGCTACGGTCATCCCTGCTGCTTGTGCACCTTTTTCTTCCACACTTTTCCCTTCCATTTAACTTTCTATTAATGTGCTTTGATACAGCACTTTGAGAACATCCAACTTCTTTTGCAATTACCTTTTGAGGCTTTCCCTCCTTGTGGAGGGTGTCAATGATGGTTTTCTGCACAATTGTCAGGTCAGCAGTCTTCCCCATGATTGTGAATTCAACTGAACCAGACTGAGAGACCATTTAAAGGCTCAGGAACCCTTTGCAGGTGTTTAGCTGATTAGAGTGTGACACTTTGAGCCTACAATACTGAACCTTTTCACAATATTCTAATTTTCTGAGATTCTGAATTTGGGGTTTTCATAAGCTGTAAGCCATAATCATCAAAATTATATCAAATAAAGGCTTGAAATATCTTACTTTGCTTGTAATGAGTCTATATAATATATTAGTTTCACCTTTTAAGTTGAATTACTGAAATTAATGAACTTTTGCACAATATTCTAATTTTTCGAGTTTCACCTGTAAAGCACTAACCGGAAGTGACGATGGGCGAGGGAGTCTGGTCAAGTTCAAGCTCAGGTTACAATGGATGCGAATGAAGAAACCGAGTTCTCCGGTGTGGACGAACATGCCTATGATGGCCCACAGGCCTATAATTATGAGCAAATTAAGAGTTAAAATAATTAAAAGTAAGACTTACTCTGCTAAGTCCTCGTTTTCGTTGCACAGAATGTCTGCTAACATTAGCACTTTGTCCTCCAGTCCAGCCACGCCAAAATCCGGTGTAAACTTTGACGGTGGACTTGATTCCATCGAGTGCACCGAGGGAACAGCATCAGTAATCAGCCTCACGTGGTCCTTACTCCGAAATCCCATCCGAGACTCCAACAAATCTCCAGGTCGATAATTCTCCGGAGTGAAATGTGCGCCACAAACGACCGAGTGTGTGGTAACAGACGCGGCAGTGAAGTCTGCTCTCTTCACCTGCACAAAACGCACTCAAGACCGAAAAGCCTTGTTTTTCTAGAAGGAAAATGATGGACACGATGTCCTGACAGGCTGGAATTCGTGCAACCAGCACAAACACAATAATTTACCATTATGGCTTCTCTAAAACTTTCTGTACTGCTCTAACTACATCAACACCCACAATGAGAGCTGACCATGAGCTCTTTTGTTTGCCTCAGCCCTACGTCATATGACGCGTTGATAGCGGGAAAGGCGTATTCCAGAGCCTAGCACATTTTCATCAAAATCTCTACATCAAATGAGATTTCATTAATAATTTCTACATATGTGTTTTTAAAAGACCTCTGCAGACAATATAAAGTATTAATTCAGTTATAAATTCAACCTGCATGTTACTCTTTAAGAACTTGAATCTAGGGATGCACCGATACCACTTTATCTTTTCGGATCCAATTCCAAAATCTCAGTATCGGCCGATACTTATCCGATACCAGTGTTGTTTTATTGCATAATCAGTTTAGGATATCTTTACATTATTGTGTGGAACTAATTAGGTGTGCTCTTTAATATGTAAAGAGACTACACATTAATTCAATATAAATGAATAGCTTATTAAGAAAAACTTTATTGTTAACTTGTATTCTGGATTATGTAGCAGCTACATTAACAGTAAATCCAGTATAATGCAAGTCATCAGTAGAAGTTTTTTTTTTAAAGTTTTTTTTTTCAACAGGATTCAGATCTCTTTTTTGGTTCAATTTTGTCATATTACCTCACTTTTCAGTAACACGGTTATTTTTTGGAACCCAATCAACTTAAATATTATTATAATGTGTAAACAAATGTTAATAATAATATATTACAATAGTAATATCTCAATCGTGCACCTTTAACTTTCAAACCCTCACGCTTTTATTTTGACATTATGAACTCTCCAGGAAGTCCTGTAAGTGTGTCTGTTTGTAGGCAAGTTCACATTAGTTTAATTAGCTTCTTATTCAAATTCAGGTAAAAAAGCACCTCCTGTGCCATTCTAAATGCATATTATAAGTGAACCGAACTATTGAGCATCTACATCTGAGATGTTGTTCGTGAGTAGCACTCAAATATTGTGCACCGTGTGAAGGCTAAAAATAGCTGCGAGTGTGTGTGTAAACAGAGCAGCGCCATTCACTGCATTTTATATATATATATATATATATATATATATATATATATATATATATATATATATATATATATTAAAGACAGCCTTTTCTGATTTACAGAGCTATTGCACGTCTTCAAGTGGCTTTGAATAAAATGCACGAGTCAAATGAACTGCTTTAATGGTGTTTTAATGGCTCTTTTATGTCATTTTTGAGCTTGACAGTAACAAACATGACTAACACACAGTATCGGATTTGGATCAGGCTCATCGGACCGATACCCGATCCGTCTAAAAGCTTCAGTATCGGAGCCGATACCAGTTCCAGTTATTGGATCGGTGCATCCCTATTGAAACCATCCATCCATCCATCCATCGTCAACCGCTTATCCTGTGTACAGGGTCGCGGGGGGCTGGAGCCTATCCCAGCTAACATTGGGCGAAAGGCGGGGGACACCCTGGACAGGTCGCCAGTCCATCGCAGGGCCACACATAGACAGACATACACTCACACTCACCTCCCCCTATTGAAACCATTCTTCCATAATTAACATATTAGTTAGTGTTATTATTTGTTGTGGTTTTGAAGCTGGTATTGAGAATAGTCAAATTTCAACAACTGAAAACAACTTGTCAACTTAAATTTGACGATTTTCGATAACTGAAATTTTGGTATTGTGATAATGTTAAGCCTTTATTGTACATGGTAGATCTTGCTGCAATAACATGATGAAAAAGTAAATCTTATTCAATAGTAGTGTGAGCACCCCTGCTGTAATTATTTTATGTTGCATTTACCATATGACAATAGACTCCTCCTCTACTCAGTACAGTTTACATTTCTGTCACAGAGAATTGAGTTTTTGCATATGTACACTATTAGGTTAGGTATCGGTCATCATTTTTAGAAAAATATACAAAACATTTTTTTTACAAGTTACTTGAGCATGTAACTTAAATGTCCTTTTTTCTCTCCAGACAAGTAACTTTTTTACTCGGACAAGTGAATGACCAATTTACATGTGCAGAGGACAAACACATGACAATGCTTAATGTTGAGCCCTGGCTAAAATGTACGCTCTAGTCGATTTTGTGTTTTGACCATTTGTGAACTGCGTTAAACTCAGTCTCGTTTTTGCTTTGTGGGTGTGACTTTTTTGCTGTGTAATCATCATTCATACCTATACAGCCAATGTGTTTATGATTAAAATACTACTAGAGCACAAAATTGTTTACAAGAGCACAACGTTCTTCATAGGTCTAGCCTCTGAATTTTGCTCTCAAAGTGCACTAGATTGATGCATTCAACTTTAAAATGTACACAATTTTCTTATGGGGAGCATGCCCCGGACCCCCCTAGAGGGTCCAAGGTCCACCCACTACAGTCTCTCAAAATCCTGATGGAAACACTGGACTGTATTTTTAAAAGTGTGAGTTACATACTCAAATAGAGCCAGCTGGTAGGAGGGAAGGGTAAAAAAAAAAAAAAAAAAGAGGGATTTGTGACAGAAAAGTACAGTTGCTTCAGACAGTTATAACTTTTTGATCAAATATCACAAAGACAGACTTCTTAAAAAAAAATTATAGGAATAACATGCACCAAACAATCATGCAGATCAGGAACATGCATTAAAAAGTAAAACATATTTTCCAGTCCTTTTCTTACTCTACTTTTCACAGTTCCTGCTGGCCAGCAATCAAACAGTTTGCAACAGCAAAAGACAACCCCACCAACACGTTTCACCAGAACATCTGCAGATGTACTTACTATGAGGTGACAAGCATGAAAAACAGTTCCTAGTGGTACCTGACAAGCACAAGCCCACATAAGCAATGACCCGAAGAATGGATCATTGTAAAGTTCCTAAATTATTAGCATTAGGCGATATGGTCAGTTAGCTCAGCAGTGGCTCATTGGTTGGAGAACAAAACCCATTCCAATATTTCTAAGACTTGGATCAAAACATGCAATGCTGCAGGACACAATATTGAGTTAATGGTTTTCAGAGAATCTACATTCTTCAGGCATTCATCTTTTTCTAAATTGGCAACAAACACACCACCATTAAAGAGTTAAGGTCTCATCGTTGATATGGCTAAATGGGTTGCCAAATATATCAGACCTAAATGGTGCAAAGATGCTTTAGATGTGACAAAGCAATCTGTCAAACTGGCTTAAATTACCTTATTACCTACTACCTACTATTATTTGTAAAGTGATCAAGGGAGTGATGTTTCCAACTGAAAAACAGCACAGGGTATACCAAACAACGTAAAATGTTTGGATTCTGTGAATTTGATATTGCACAAAAATGCTTGATCAAATGTTATGGAGAAAGTTTCTATAATGCAGTTGTTGTATGTTGAGGCCCCATCATTACCTTACCACATAATTTGTGCAGCATTTAGATCCCACGCAGGGCCATTGAAATTTATTCAGCTAGCAACCAAATTGCCAAAACTGAAAAGTCTTGCTTATATTTTTCACTATAATAAAATTTTTACATAATTGCACACTTAATATCCTACCATGCAGACAATAGGTCAGTGGGCATAGTGGGACCAATGTCTGTTAATATGGTGGTCATGTCCATGGAAAACAAAGAGCCCAACAGGGGATGCTAGTTGGATGTACATTAAGATAATCTGCATGTAAAATAAGAACTGAAATTTGTTTTACAATATACAAGTTGTCTCAAAAAAACGTCTAGGTTACGTATGTAACCTCCGTTCCCCGATGGAGGGAACGAGACGTTGTGTCAGAGAAGAGACACTAGGGGTCTCTCTTGAGTGCCAATATTCACCTCTGAACTATGAAAAAAGGCCAATGAGAGTTGGCAACCAGTATTTGCATGTCCCGCCCCCGGACATATGGGTATTTAAGCGGCGCAAATACGGGAGTTCATTCAGGATTTTTCTGAGGAGCCGGAAATGGTCCGGCCACAACAGTGGCTCGGCTCAGCGACGTGGCAGGGGAGACATAACGTCTCGTTCCCTCCATCGGGGAACGGAGGTTACATACGTAACCTAGACGTTCCCCTTCTGTCGCTCTCTCCACGTTGTGTCAGAGAAGGGACACTAGGGGTCCATTTATAAAAGTGCCATGCGCTGAGCAGTGTACGTGAACTGCTGATACAGGAGCGAGCAGGTATTCTTACGTGCAGGACGACCAACTGTATCAGGCTGCACGTACCCTTCCCCAATGCCCCATTTAAGCCATCAGGATTCCTTATCGTTACCCTGGAGGGGGGAACAAGGTGCTGGCCGCCAACCTGGGAACGGGCCAAGCCTGGCCGGGCCTCTTTTCTCTCTATGTTTCTCGCATAGAGCAACTAAGGCCGGGGCCCTTACACGCATTGAGGGAAGGGGGTCTTAGCCCTTATTCAGGGCGGAGAAGACCCTGCGGAGGGCACGCCTTCCCGAGAGGGGAGGCAAGTTTAAGTGGTAAAACCATCAGAGGCCTGACTTAGGGCCTATGTGGAAAAGTTGGTGCGGTGGTGGATCCAGCCTCATAGAGGGGGGAACATACAGCACGGCAACCGAGGCAGCCGTGACTGCCTAAGGGAAACACGGGAGTCCGCTTGCCAGAGGGGACAGAACCGTGGTGTTACACACAGGGGGAGTCCGAAGGAGGCCTTACCTGTGGAGCACCTATACCAGTACAGGGTAGCTTGCGGTACCGCAGTGGCTTGGGTCGGCGAGTTCCTCCGCTGAACTGCGACCCAAGAGGGCTAGGGAGGAATCAACCAGTGTCCCAAGCCTGGGATCTCCTTGGAATGAAGGCGCACTGTTTCCCCTGGTTAGGGGGAAAGGCGCTAGGTGCAAGCGATTCACCCGGGGGGGCACGGCCTGGGTGTGATAAGCCAGGGAAATGGCGTCGACAATCCAGTGGGTGAGTCTCTGCTTGGAGACAGCGTTCCCTTTCTGCTGTCCCAAAAAGCAGACGAAGAGCTGCTCAGAGCGTCTGGTGCTCTGTGTGCGGTCCAGATAAATCCGTAAAGCACGTACTGGACACAGCAGTGAAAGGGCTGGATCTGCCTCCTCCCAGGGCAGCGCTTGCAGGTTCACCACCTGATCCCTGAAGGGTGTGGTAGGAACCTTGGGCACATAGCCCGGTCGCGGTCTTAGGATCACAAAAGTGTCTGCTGGACCGAACTCCAGGCAAGCGTCGCTAACAGAGAACGCATGCAGGTCCCCGACCCTCTTGATGGAAGCGAGCTCGATCAGCAGGGCGGTCTTGAGAGAGAGGGCCCTGAGTCCAACTGAGTCAAGCGGCTCAAAGGGGGGTCTCTGGAGTCCCGTAAGGACGACCGAGATCCCAGGAGGGGAACAGGTTAGGCCGGGAGGGAGTTATCCTCCGGGCACCTTTTAGGAACCTGACGATTAAGTCGTGCTTACCAAGAGACTTGCCGTCTACCGTGTCGTGGTGGGCCGCGATAGCGGCGACATACACCTTGAGGGTGGAGGGGGACAGCCTCCTCTCCAGCCTCTCCTGAAGAAACACGAGCACTGACCTAACTGCGCACTTCTGTGGGTCTTCGGCTCGGGAAGAACACCAGTCCGCGTACAGACGCCACTTTAGAGCGTAAAGATGCCTGGTAGAGGGGGCTCTGGCTTGATTGATTGTATCTATGACGGTCGATGGTAGGTCGGCTAGATCTTCCGCATCCCGTCCAAGGGCCAGACGTGGAGGTTCCAGAGGTCTGGGTGCGGGTGCCAGAGCGTGCCCCGTCCCTGAGAAAGAAGGTCCTTCCTCAGGGGAATTTGCCAGGGAGGGGCTGTCGTGTGGAGCGTGAGGTCCGAAAACCAAGTCCGGGTGGGCCAGTAAGGGGCTACCATAATGACTTGCTCCTCGTCCTCCCTGAACTTGCATAGCACCTGTGCAAGAAGGCTCACTGGGGGAAATGCGTACTTGCGCAGCCCTGCAGGCCAGCTGCATGCCAACGCGTCTGCCCCGAGGGGAGCCTCTGTCCGGGCATACCAGAGCGGGCAGTGGGAGGTTTCTTGGGAGGCAAACAGGTCTACCTGAGCCTTGCCGAACCGGTCCCAAATCAGCTGGACTGACTGGGGGGTGGAGCCTCCACTCTCCGCCAGGCAAGCTTTGTATTGACAACGCGTCCGCTATCACATTGAGGTTGCCGGGGATGTGAGTGGCGCGCAGTGACTCCAGTCGCTGCTGACTCCAAAGGAGGAGACGACGGGCGAGCTGTGACATGTGGAGGGAGCGTACTCCGCTGTCTGTTGTCTTT
Source organism: Xyrauchen texanus (assembly GCF_025860055.1). Classification (NCBI taxonomy): domain Eukaryota; kingdom Metazoa; phylum Chordata; class Actinopteri; order Cypriniformes; family Catostomidae; genus Xyrauchen; species Xyrauchen texanus. The sequence goes on along the minus strand of NC_068318.1, from coordinate 1,374,421 downwards.
ACTGACTACGACGTGTTTGTTCCGAATTAATGGGAGAAACTTCTGCAGGGCCAGAAAAACAGCCAGCAGCTCTAGGCAGTTGATGTGCCAGTGCAGCGAGCCTCGGTTCCACCGGCCTGCGGCTGCGCGCCTGTTGCACACGGCGCCCCAACCCAATTTGGAGGCGTCGGGACACCTGCTGCAAGGGTACTCCTGCCCTTAGAAAGCAGAGGTCTGTCCAGGGTTTGAAGGTTTGGCGGCAGGCAGAAGTAACTTTTACATTGTGCGTGCCGCGGCGCCATGCTCATCTCGGGACTCGAGTCCGGAGCCAGTGCTGAAGTGGTCTCATATGCACCAACCCCAGTGGCGCGCGGCCGCCGCGGAGGATGCCATATGCCCCAGGAGCTGTTGGAAACGTTTTAGCGGGACCACGGCGCCTGGCTTGAAGGAAGCGAAGCATTTCAGCACTGACTGAGCACGCTCGTTGGAGAGACATGCTGTCATTGAGACTGAGTCTAACTCCAGACGAGAAAAGAGATGCTCTGGACCGGGGAGAGCTTGCTCTTTTCCCAGTTGACCTGAAGCCCCAAACGGCTGAGGTGGCTGAGCACCTGGTCTCTGTGTGCGCATAGTAACTCTCGGGAGTGGGCCAGTATGAGCCAGTCATCGAGGTAATTAAGTATGCGTATGCTGGCTTCTTGGAGCGGGGCAAGAGCTGCCTCTGCGACTTTCGTGAAGACGCGAGGGGACAGAGACAGGCCGAAGGGGAGGACTTTGTACTGATACGCCTGGCCGTCGAACGCGAACCGTAGGAAGGGTCGATGTCGAGGGCGAATTGAGACGTGGAAGTACGCGTCCTTCAGGTCTACCGCTGCGAACCAATCTAGATGAACTATTTTCAGTACTAAAAAGTATAAATATAAAGTTGTTTCATAAAATAAAATGCAGCATTTTACCCAATATTTGTATGTGCTATGTAGTGTTTGCGCTCAGACTATCAAGCTGTTATCTTGGCAACATGCGAACACCAAACTCTTGTTGGAATCAATTGTAAGCAAGATGTATCTCTTGTGTGCATCATGTGAGGAGTGCTACAGTGCGTCCAGAAAGTATTCACAGAACTTATTACTTTCCTCAAAATTCTACAAACAATACCCCATAATGACAATGTGAAAAAAAGTTTTTTGAAATCTTTGCAAATGTAATTAAAAAAAAATAAAAAAATAAAATCACATGTACATAAGTATTCACAGCCTTCACCATGACACTCAATGAGCTCAGGTGCATCCTGTTTCTACAACTTGATTGGAGTCCACCTGGGCTAAATTCAGTTGATTGGACATGATTTGGAAAGGCACACACCTATCTATATAAGTTTCCACAGTTAACAGTGCATGTCAGAGCACAAACCAAGCCATGAAGTCCAAGGAATTGTCTGTAGACCTCCGAGACAGGATTGTATCGAGGCACAGATCTGGGTAAGGGTACAGAAAAAAGTCTGCAGCATTGAAGGTCAAATGAGCACAATGGCTTCAGTCATCTGTAAATGGAAGAACTTTGGAACCACCAGAACTCTTCCTACAGCTGGCCGCCTGGCCAAACAGAGCGATCAGTGGAGAAGGGCCTTAACCGGGAGGTGACAAAGAACCTTGGTCACTCAGACAGAGCTCCAGCATTTCTCTGTGGAGAGAGAAGAACAACCATCTCTGCAGCACTCCACCAATCAGGCCTGTATGGTAGAGTGGCCAGACGGAAGCCACTCCTCAGTAAAAGGCACATGACAGCCTACCTGGAGTTTGCCTCCTGGAGTTTGGAGTCTGAAGGACTCTCAGACCATGAGAAACAAAATTCTCTGGTCTTATGAAACAAAGATTGAACTCTTTGCCCTTAATGGCAAGCGTCATGTCTGGAGGAAACCAGGCACCGCTCATCACCTGGCCAATACCATCCCTACAGTGAAGTATGGTGGTGGCAGCATCATGATGTGGGGATGTTTTTCAGCAGCAATAACTGGGAGACTGGTCAGGATCGAGGGAAATATGAATCCAGCAATGTACAGAGACATTCTTGATGAAAAAATGCTCCACAGGGCTCTGGACTTCAGACTGAGGAGAAGATTCATCTTCCAACAGGACAACGACCACAAGCATACAGCGCTGTGAATACTTTCCGTACGCACTGCATAAACGTGTATGCACGAGTGTGCACAATGGGCCTTGTTCATGAAACACGAGCAGAACAAATATTTGTGTGAATCATTTGTAAAGCTATTCTGACGTAAATTATCGGATTCATGAAAGAGTAAAAAAATATATATATATATATATATATATATATATATATATATTTGTCCGCTAGAGGGTGGAGGAGTGGCCAAGGACCAAGTTATGGCGTATCAGAGAATCCTGCTATCCTGTCACAGGAGCTTGCAGCCCTGTTGGTGCGCACGCACAAGGATACTATTTAGCGCTTCTGCCTCTCTTTCTGTCCTTGTTAAGAGCCAGTTGTCCTTTGTCTTTGAAGACTGTAGTGTACAACTTTGTATGAAATCTTTCAAGCATTGTATAGCCTTCGTTCCTCAAAACAATGATTTACTGATGAGTTTCTAGGGAAAGCTATTTTTGACCTAATATTGACCTTAAGACAGTCTATTACATATTGAGGCAACTCAAAAACAAACACAAAGACAATGTTAAGCTTAATTTAACAAACCAAATAGCTTTCAATGGTGTTTGATATAATGTCAAGGGATTTTCTAGTACCAAATTAGCAATTTAGCATGATTATTCAAGGATAAGTTCTTGGAGTGATGGCTGCTGGAAATGGTTTGAACAAAAATATTTTTTCAAATAGTGATTGTGCTGTTTTTTACATCAGTAATGTTCTAAATATATTTTGTGATCAGTTGAATGTATCGTCCTCTCAATTTCAACTGCTTTCATTTTCAGCATATTTAACATGTGCAAATATTTTAATGAACATAAAAAGATTCAACAACTAAGACATAAACTGAACAATCTTCACAGACATGTGATGAACAGAAATTGAATAATGTGTCCCTGAACAAGATCAAATGTAACAGTCAGTATCTGGTGAGGCCACCAGCTGCATTAAATACTGCAGTGCATCTCCTCCTCATGGACTGAACCAGATTTGCCAGTTATTGCTGTGAGATGTTACCCCACTCTTCCACCAAGGCACTTGCATGTTCCCATTCCTGGGGGGAATGGCCCTGGCCCTAGCCCTCACCCTCCGATCCAACAGGTCCCAAACATGCTGAATGGGATTGAGATCTCGTTGCTCTTCGCTGGCAGAACACTGACATACCTGTCTTGCTGGTAATCACACACAGAACGGGCAGTATGGCTGGTGGCATTGTCATGCTGGGTGAGGAAGGGTACCACATGAGGGAGGAGGATGTCTTCCCTGTAACGCACAGTGTTGAGACTGCCTGCAATGACAACAAGCTCAGTCTGATGATGCTGTGACCTTGACGGACCCTCCACCTTCAAATTGATCCCGCTCCAGAGTACAGGCCTTGGCGTAACGCTCAATCCTGCGTTGATAAACGTGAGTCTGACTATCACCCCTGGTGAGACAAAAACTTAACTTTTCAGTTAAGAGCACTTTTTGCAAGTCCTGTCTGGTCCAGCGAAGGTGGGTTTGTGCCCATAGGCGACATTGTTGCTGGTGATGTCTGGTAAGGACCTGCCTTACAACAGGCCTACAAGCCCTCAGTCCAGCCTCTCTCAGCCTATTGCAGACAGTCTAAGACATAAACTGAACAATCTTCACAGACATGTGACGAACAGAAATTGAATAACTTTTTCACTCACTATTGATAACTCCTCCATTTCACCCTCCCCCCAGGTTAGGAGTTTGGAGTTTTGGGTGTCCTTGACACCACATTATCTTTTCAGTCCCACATCAATAACATTACCCGGTCTGCCTACTTCTATCTACGAAACATTAATCACCTACGCCCCTCCCTTACACAACACTGCCGCCGTTCTTGTCCATAGTCTTGTCACTTCCCGTTTGGACTACTGCAACTCTCTCCTTTTCTGCCTCCCTCACAAATCCCTTCATAAGCTTCAACTGGTCCAGAATTCAGCTGCCCGCATCATAACTCGAACCCCCTCTATTCACCACATCACTCCTGTTCTTCAACAGCTTCACTGGCTCCTGGTCCAGTTCCGTATTCAATACAAAATCCTTCTGTTAACATTCAAGGCCATCCACAAACGTGCCCCCCCATATCTGTCTGATCTTCTCCATGGTCCAACATAAACCCGCTCCCTTAGATCATCTTTCTTCATACACTTGTCTGTCCCCCCCGCCCGTCTCACCACTATGGGGAGCAGAGCATTTAGCCGCTCTGCTCCCCGTCTCTGGAACTCATTACCACCCCAACTTAGAAACATCGATTCATTTTTCCACTTCAAATCGCAATCTCACATGATATCAATTGCTCTACCTCTTTTTTTAAAAATTTTTTTATGTTGTTGTTTATTTAATTTTGGTGCTTTTAAATGTCTTATGTATCCCTGTACGGTGTCCTTGAGTGCCGAGAAAGGCGCCTTTAAATAAAATGTATTATTATTATTAGTCTGATCACCAATGGAGGGATTGTGCATTCCTGGTGTAACTCGGGCAGTTGTTTCCATCCTGTACCTGTCCCGCAAGTGTGATATTCGGATGTACTGATCCTGTGCAGGTGTTTTTACACGTGGTCTGCCACTGCAAGGATGATCAGCTGTCCTTCTGGTCTATCTATAGTGCTGTCTTAGGCATCTCACAATACGGACATTACAATTTATTGCCCTGGCCACATCTGCAGTCCTCATGCCTCCATGCAGTATACCTAAGGCATGTTCACACAGATGAGCAGGGACCCTGCGCATCTTTCTTTTGGTGTTTTTCAGAGTCATTAGAAAGGTCTCTTTAGTCTCCTAAATTTTTATAACTGTGATCATAATTGCCTTCCGTCTGTAAGCTGTTAGTGTCTTAACAACCGTTCCACAGGTGCATGTTCATTCATTGTTTATGGTTATGTAATGAAATTGAAATGCGCAAATCTCTAAAATACACAAACAAATACATAAAATAATAATAATAAAAAAAAAAGAATAATGATAATATATATATATATTTTTTTTTTTTTTTTTTTTTTTTTATTGCTTCTGGTGCAAAGACCTAGAACACAATTCTAACCTGCACATGCGCAACTCCTTTCCTCCTCGATTGCCTGTTAGACTCATCAACTTGCATGTCACGCACACAGTGGAGAAAATGTCATAGAGAAGCGAGGGGGTCTGACAGATTTGAGTGTGTGTGAGAGTTAGAGCAGTGTTTCTCAACTGGTGGGTCGCAGTTCTATTCGGACTGGGTCGCAGATAGCAGGGAAAGAACAATGCCAAGGTTCTCCCATTGGTGATATTTCGGCAGCTGCCCAAGTGATAGGTCTATTTAGGACTGCCAAGGCAGATTTAATGATAATCTCGCAATCAGCTAAGGCTTCTCATCTGTACTTTCGCACGAGTGTAACAAGCTTGCGATCATGATCTCTGGTGCCTGTGTGCATTCCCTCTAGTATATTCCGTTGTTACCTCAATATTGCAGAGTAATCGGCCTATTTTTTGCATTTTTTAACATAATCGGCATCGGCCAATATCCAAGTATATCAAGCCGATTATTAGGCAGGCGCATCTGTGGGCAGCCTAGTGTTGTTGTGGAACACGTGTTCGAATTTTGCAATTACAGACAGTGAATCTGAGACTTTTATTTGTTCTGTTTGTGTGTCTTATATTTGAGAGGGTTGTCACTCAATGCAGAGAAATAAGTAATAAAAAAAAGATACCAACGCACTATAGGCGATTGAAGGACTGGCTTTGGTAAGCTCGGACGTTATCGGTTCTGCTGTCGGTACTGGAGAAATTAAGAAAATACATTTATTATTGCTATAAAGAGAAAGTTATTTTATCTCGCCAATTATTATTCTACGTATAATAATTCTATAAAACCATTTGTCTGTGATGCAATTTAGCTATTCGCAGTCAGAGAGAGAGAGAGAGATCTCGCGCACAGCGAGCACAACACAGCCCTGCTTAATGAGTGACAGAACTAAACATTCAAACGTAGCCTGGTTTAGATCTGTGATGTTAGTCTGATTTTATTTTAGATTTCGCCTTCCAAAGATTATAAAAATAAATATTTATACATAAGCCGCATTCTGTCTAGCACAACTTCCTTCCCTTCACAGCGGTGCACTGACATTTCTCCCTTAAACTCAAACTTAACTTCAGAATCAGCACGATCGGTGATTGTTGTAAAATGCAGTCAAGCTACTGCTGCTAAATTGCGGGACACTTTAATAATAAAAAGAGTGCACGAGATACCATTCCCAAGGCGGCGCGCGCTCCGATACAGACCACAACAAGACAAGCAAAGTATTGGCTACTTTGGGTTTCACGTGCGCGTCTAAACAATCAACTATACACAAAAATATTTCATAAATGGATGTAGTTATGGAAATAGTTGGGAGAAAATATGGCGCATCAGGAGCCTATTAGATCTGAACTCGGTCTTAAAGGGGAAGCAGTCTAATGAACATGCTGACGATTGAGCCATTACTGCGAATCAAACAACCAAAGGCAAAGAGAAAATCACTTACAGCTCTTGAATGAATAACTTCTGCATTAATAAGCATTAATCTATCTATGATAGACTATGCAGTGTTATTTTACAATTGATTACTTTATTAGATTTCTTTTTAGACCACACCTGAACAGTAATGTTAGTAGATCTTCCTGAAATTAAATCCCTGTGCCTATATAATGTTTATCTTTGTGTAATTGTTTATCTTTTGTTTATCTTTGTTTTATTTATATATATATATATATATATAAATAACAAAAAGACCCATTAAGAATACCGTTAAAGTACCGGAACGATAAGCACTATCGGTAAGATAGTAATACCATTAAAACTTAACGATAACCATCCCTAGTTATGCCTGTGCTTCTCTTGGATGCTCTGAATATTGGATTATGTGTCTGGATTGCCCCTTAATTAAAGCTGCATTTGGATCTCAACCTTCGTGTCTCAGAGCAGTTCGTAACACCTGCTTTGTTTATTTAATATATTTGTTATACATTATTTATACAACATGTTTTTACATTATACATTTTTAATTTAAGTGTAAAAGTGCAGATTGGTCAAGTGTTCAATAAATGTATTTGTTGAGGAATTTTGTCTATCTTAAGTAATTATTTGTGTTACATTTTATCTTTCAAATAAAAGGTTCAAATAAGAGGTTAAAAACAAGCACATATCGGCCAAAATAAATCAGCAGCATTAATCGGGCAACCTGGATTTCAAAAGATCGGCATCGGCCTGAAAAAAAAAAAAACAATATCGGTCGACCTCTATTGCAGAGCACAGACCTCAAAACTGATGTGACCAATTTCAATTCTAGTGAGACTTTTCAAGTTTAAAGCGTTATGGAGGAAGTCAAACCTCCCAAACAGTAGGCAGCCCTGACATACCAAACAGTACTGAGGAAAAGAGCAACACTGTGCTATGCGCTATTTTTTTTTTTTTTTGCTTCATTATGCATCATCACCACAAAAAATGTTCACAATGTTACAAGATTAAAAGTAACTGTTATACACTCACCTAAAGGATTATTAGGAACACCTGTTCAATTTCTCATTAATGCAATTATCTAATCAACCAATCACATGGCAGTTGCTTCAATGCATTTAGGGGTGTGGTCCTGGTCAAGACAATCTCCTGAACTCCAAACTGAATGTCCGAATGGGAAAGAAAGGTGATTTAAGCAATTTTGAGCGTGGCATGGTTGTTGGTGCCAGACGGGCCGGTCTGAGTATTTCACAATCTGCTCAGTTACTGGGATTTTCTCACACAACCATTTCTAGGGTTTACAAAGAATGGTGTGAAAAGGGAAAAACATCCAGTATGCGGCAGTCCTGTGGGCAAAAATGCCTTGTTGATGCTAGAGGTCAGAGGAGAATGGGCCGACTGATTCAAGCTGATAGAAGAGCAACTTTGCCTGAAATAACCACTCGTTACAACCAAGGTATGCCGCAAAGCATTTGTGAAGCCACAACACGCACAACCTTGAGGCGGATGGGCTACAACAGCAGAAGACCCCACCGGGTACCACTCATCTCCACTACAAATAGGAAAAAGAGGCTACAATTCGCAAGAGCTCACCAAAATTGGACAGTTGAAGACTGGAAAAATGTTGCCTGGTCTGATGAGTCTCGATTTCTGTTGAGACATTCAGATGGTAGAGTCAGAATTTGGTGTAAACAGAATGAGAACATGGATCCATCATGCCTTGTTACCACTGTGCAGGCTGGTGGTTGTGTAATGGTGTGGGGGATGTTTTCTTGGCACACTTTAGGCCCCTTAGTGCCAATTGGGCATCGTTTAAATGCCACGGCGTACCTGAGCATTGTTTCTGACCATGTCCATCCCTTTATGGCCACCATGTACCCATCCTCTGATGGCTACTTCCAGCAAGATAATGCACCATGTCACAAAGCTCGAATCATTTCAAATTGGTTTCTTGAACATGACAATGAGTTCACTGTACTAAAATGGCCCCCACAGTCACCAGATCTCAACCCAATAGAGCATCTTTGGGATGTGGTGGAACGGGAGCTTCGTGCCCTGGATGTGCATCCCACAAATCTCCATCAACTGCAAGATGCTATCCCATCAATATGGGCCAACATTTCTAAAGAATGCTTTCAGCACCTTGTTGAATCAATGCCACGTAGAATTAAGGCAGTTCTGAAGGCGAAAGGGGGTCAAACACAGTATTAGTATGGTGTTCCTAATAATCCTTTAGGTGAGTGTGTTTTGACAAAAACGTACAGTTTCATATGAAATTATTTAATGGTAGAATCTATTATACCTCATTTTATATCAACAGTGCAAGTTGTTCTAGCTGTCAGTTTGTCCAGATACTCGGGTGACATTTCACCCCACACCTCCTGTAGCATTTGCCATAGATGTGGCTGTCTTGTCGGGCACTTCTCACACACCTTATAGTCTAGCTGATCCCACAAAAGCTCAATGGGGTTAAGATTCATAACACTCTTTTCCAGTAATCTGTTGTTCAATGTCTGTGTTTCTTTGCCCACTCTAAACTTTTTATTCTGTTTCAAAAGTGGCTTTTTCTTTGCAATTCTTCCCATAATGCCTGCACCCCTGAGTATTCTCTTTACTGTTGTACGTGAAACTGGTGTTGAGCGGTAGAATTCAATGAAGCTGTCAGCTGAGGACATGTGAGGTGTCTATTTCTCAAACTAGTCTCTGTTGTACTTATCCTCTTGTCTAGTTGTACATCTGGGCCTTCCACATCTCTTTCTGTCCTTGTTAGAACCAGCTGTCCTTTGTCTTTGAAGACTGTAGTATACACATTTGTAGGAAATCTTACGTTTTTTGGCAATTTCAAGCGATTATAGCCTACTTTCAACAAAACAATGATTGACTGGGAAGTTTCTATAGAAAGCTGTTTTTTTTTTTTGCCATTTTTGACCTAATATTGACCTTAATACATGCCAGTCTACTGTGCCAACGCAAAAACAAACACAACGACAATGTTAAGCTTCATTTAATGAACTTAATAGCTTTCAGCAGTGTTTGATATAATGGCAAATTATTTTATAGTACAAAATTAGCCATTTAGCATGATTACTCATGGACAAGGTGTTGGAGTGATGGCTGCTGGAAATGGGGCCTGTCTAGATTTTATAAAAAATTACTTTCTTCCAATAGTGATTTTATGTTTATATATATATATATATATATATATATATATATATATATATATACACACACACACACACACACACCCACACACACACACATACATATATATATATTTAAACTAAGCAGATAATTATTCTTTATTTTTTTTTTATATGAGTAATATTTGAAAAACTTGCCCACCAAATCAAAGTCATGTGGTGTGGTTTATTTTGCTATAGAATTAAATATCAATATTTTGACATTTTTATGAAATGGCACATTATGTTCAGGTCATCTGTAATAACACTGAGAAATCGTATTGATATTTTTGACTCAAAAATGCATTATATTGGTATAATGAAAAATATATTTACCTCGAAAACAAGATTTGGAAACTTTTTTTTAATTAATCATTAAGTTGTGTACACTACACTCATGTATTTAAGTTGGAAGAAAAGTTGTTTAATACCTTAACTGATGGTTACCACACCTCAGTCACTGAATCATTTTTTGTAGAAAATGCTATAATTGTTTTTTCAAACATTTGTGGAACCATTATGGCCACAAATATTAAATTTATATAAACCTGACATGTGTTTTAAACTAGATTTTTAAAAGATTTCTAATTTTTATCACATAGGACAACATTACATTCACTTGTCAATTATCTACTTCCACGTTCCAAAACGGAAATATGAAAAGAGTCCTTTAAAGGCAGTATAACAAATATTACCTGAATAATTGATGCATTTAAATTAAATTAAATAAATATATTTCCCACATCCTGATGAGAATATTCTTTTTATTAAGGTAATTACTTAAGGACATTCCCTGAAAATAATATCCCAATGATATCTTAATGGTGCTATACATAAGAAAAATAATACATTACTTTCTGTCTTTTGATTTTGTGATGAAATATGATCCAGCACAATGTGTATCAAACATCAGATTGTGGTGAGTAACCTCCTAAAAAAAACATTTGCTTGAATATCAGACTCATTCACCATTACATTTTAATTCATCCATCCATCCATCCATCCATCGTCAACCGCTTATCCTGTGTACAGGGTCGCGGGGGGCTGGAACCTATCCCAGCTAACATTGGGCGAAAGGCGGGGCATTTTAATTCATTTTAAACCGAATTAAAACTTGCCCACACTTTTGTCAAGTTATGCAGATAATTAGAGCACAATGCATTAAACTGAAGGGAGGAAGAGGACCTGAAACTAAGCAGATAATTATTCTTTATTTTTTTTTTATATGAGTAATATTTGAAAAACTTGCCCACCAAATCAAAGTCATGTGGTGTGGTTTATTTTGCTATAGAATTAAATATCAATATTTTGAAATTTTTATGAAATGGCACATTATGTTCAGGTCATCTGTAATAACACTGAGAAATCGTATTGATATTTTTGACTCAAAAATGCATTATATTGGTATGAAAAATATATTTACCTCGAAAACAAGATTTGGAAACTTTTTTTTAATTAATCATTAAGTTGTGTACACTACACTCATGTATTTAAGTTGGAAGAAAAGTTGTTTAATACCTTAACTGATGGTTACCACACCTCAGTCACTGAATCATTTTTTGTAGAAAATGCTATAATTGTTTTTTCAAACATTTGTGGAACCATTATGGCCACAAATATTAAATTTATATAAACCTGACATGTGTTTTAAACTAGATTTTTAAAAGATTTCTAATTTTTATCACATAGGACAACATTACATTCACTTGTCAATTATCTACTTCCACGTTCCAAAACGGAAATATGAAAAGAGTCCTTTAAAGGCAGTATAACAAATATTACCTGAATAATTGATGCATTTAAATTAAATTAAATAAATATATTTCCCACATCCTGATGAGAATATTCTTTTTTATTAAGGTAATTACTTAAGGACATTCCCTGAAAATAATATCCCAATGATATCTTAATGGTGCTATACATAAGAAAAATAATACATTACTTTCTGTCTTTTGATTTTGTGATGAAATATGATCCAGCACAATGTGTATCAAACATCAGATTGTGGTGAGTAACCTCCTAAAAAAAACATTTGCTTGAATATCAGACTCATTCACCATTACATTTTAATTCATCCATCCATCCATCCATCGTCAACCGCTTATCCTGTGTACAGGGTCGCGGGGGGCTGGAACCTATCCCAGCTAACATTGGGCGAAAGGCGGGGCATTTTAATTCATTTTAAACCGAATTAAAACTTGCCCACACTTTTGTCAAGTTATGCAGATAATTAGAGCACAATGCATTAAACTGAAGGGAGGAAGAGGACCTGAAAGTGCTCAATACAAAGGCTTCTCCGTTTTAAAACACAAGGCCACTTTTCAGTCAGTGTTCTCATTGTTTAAAGCCCATTCAGTTTTCTGCAGGGTTCAGAGACTTGTTATTAGCTAGTGAATCATTTAGCATGTCAATGGTTTTGTTGAACATCTCCAACACATTTTTGATGGTTGACAGTGTGAACCAAAAGAGGTGAGCCTCCTGTGGTCAGCCACAAAAACCTCCACCGCTGGGCGATGTGACAAACTTCAACCAACCCTCACAATATAAACTGCGCAAGGGGCAGTTCAAGGAGCGCAAAAGAGGGTCGCAAGATGCATATTTAAAAGTTGACGTGTTTTTAATTTGACACAGTGTCTAATTAACGAAACACTCATTCTGTGAGATGCTGACACAAAAAAACAGTGAGTCGCCAAAACAGTTAAAGACACCCATCAAGCGTCTGTTTATTTGGTCAAGAATTTAAACACGGAGCAGATGGATGCAACTCGTTCTGTGCGAACAATAGATTAGTATCATTCAAGGTGTTATCATTGGATGCAACGCTCAAGACGTCAGTGTTGAAAAAAACTTGAACGCGTCGCTCGGCCAAACGTCCGTCTGGCGTGTAGTGCAAACGCAAGAAGCTGTGCAAAAAAATTTTTAGAATGAGCATGCACAATGTTTCAGAGATCTAACAAGCACGTGTTTTGTTGTTATAGATAAAAGTTTACATTTGTTCACTCTTTGAGCAGGCTATATGTCTGCCACAGGCATGTTTCATTTTTTATATTCACACTATACTGAGAAGAGTTTATTTTTTTAATTGTAATGTTATATGTTACAAAATTTGTAATTATCTGATTTCTTGAACAGAAAATTTAAGCTACTGTGAAGTTGTTGCACTTTTGCTTAAACCTGGGTTAAAGCTTGAAATTGTTGAATGACAGAGCCTCATTTACTTTTTGTTTTGGGATTCTACGCATTTTAACTCTTGAGGACAATCATAGCAATAAAGTTGCACTTTTGACACTATATCTGATGTCTGCAGTCATTTTTTAAGTGCACTGAAAAAAAAAAATCGAAAATCGAATCAAAACTCGATCTTTTCTTTAAAAATCGAAGATTTTTTTTTTTGCCAAAATCGCCCAGCCCTAATCCTGGAAACTTTCATCTCAAAGCAATTTGTGAATACAAAATATTACAAATGCAAACCTGATGAACGAAGCAGTGATTGTGTAAAATAAATAGTGCATTCTACAAAAAATTCTTGTAAAACAATATATAATTATGTATAAACATTTGTAGGGCTGCACAATTAATCAAAATAAAATCGAAACCGCGATATGACCTTGTGCGATAATAAAATTGCAAAGGGCTGTGATTTAATTAAATAAATAGTCTGGTCCCTTCAAAGTTTATTTGCATTGCTCTGTCCAGTCTACATTAAATTAGAGCATTATTACAGTGTTTTCACAACTCCTTCTCATGCTTAGAATAACAGAAGTGATCTGAGTTCGGTTCCGTTTGCTTACGCGCGCTAAACGCTTTATTTACACTAAACTGCCGCATCCTGCACGAACCATTTTTATTATTATCTGTGGTAGCAGCACCTCCGTCTCCGCAAGGCACACGTATCATAATAATATCGCAGAATACATGATGGGGTATAATCCAAACATCTTTATTAAATGATTGCTGAGCAAACAGCATTAAAAGTAACACCTGTAGTGTCCAGAAACATCTCTTCCATACTCCTGCCATTTGTTTACGCCCTTGTTGTCGCCCTTATTACACTCCCCCCCGGAAACAAGTGAAAGCGGAACTAATATTACCAACATCCAACAAAATGAAAAGGAAGGAACACACATATAATAAATTATTTCAAAGATTTAGTTACTAAAATATAATGCCTTGCTAAATTAAATATAATAAAAGAATGAATACAAATTATTAAATGAAATGGTGACAAACTAACTAAAATGTTCACTTTAAATATAATTACACCAATGAGTTATCAGTTCAACTTCAGTTTGACATTAAGCCTCATTCTTTAGGACTATCTTATATACAGTAAAGAATAATTTGTATAAGCCAACTAGTTTTTAAGGCCTAGAATAAAGAGTAACATGAATTGTGTATACTGAATTTTTCAATCAACCAACATGATTTTTGACAGCAAAAACTAGGCAACAACTACGGTATTACTGACAGGGAAATTTAGTTAACAGTGACATTGAGCAGAAAGCTTACGTACATATAACCAGTTTTGACAGAGCTGCTGATAAAAGTTAAATGATCAGCATCGATTGATGATATGAAAAGAGGCATACCCCGACACTGCGTCCTGTACTTAGGCCACCATAATAATAATAGAAGCTGCCTAGTGCCTACACAGCGTTTCTTTCTTTCTTTCTTTTTCCACGTTTGACGTGTTGCGTATCTCAGTCACTAGCATTTTAATACCACATCTTTTTATTATTAATAAGTAGCTTGACTTACAGAATATTGTGCCGTTCGTGCAAGGACGCCTAGTCAGTGATGATGGCTACATACAGTCTTCCACTGCAATAGGCCAACAATCTGAAGTGCTGGTGTCAAAGCTTTAGTACATAGTGATAAAGTTAGGAGACACCATGCATTAGGTATGGTAAGATTCAACGATTCGCATCGGAAAATGTAACGATGAGATGCATCGATTTAAAAAAGTGTGCATCGGATACAAGTTGTCATTTGTATCGCGATGCATCGTTTCTAACATATTTGCATCGGTAAAAACCGATTTCTTTATATATAATTATTAGTAGATGCGCTCTACTTTTATTATTTGGAAAGTGACCAATATTTTATATGTAGATTGATTTCTCTCTAAACTGTTTCTCCAGTGCGTTCTCTCATCACCACTGCTGCTACGTGAACATGACGTAGCAGACCAAGGCGTGTCCTGAGAGTCACATAGAACAGGGATGCCCAATACACGATCTAGCAGTCGATTGCAAAGACTAAGTATATCACAAAAAATTTTAATGTGCTTTGGTTCAATTTTAATACAAATAAATATAATGTCTTTCCTTCTTTTAGTGTATGTCTGACTTGCACTTGATGAGTAAATGTTGACCAAGCAAGATTTTGGTTTATTCATTTGCCATGACAACTAGGTTCGCACCTTCCAAGGGCTTCTGAGAACAGAGCGCGAAATTGCGAAACTAGTATTGTTTTGAGACTAGCTACCAGCATTTACTGCCCGGATTATGCAAAACTGTCTGATTCCATTCGGTGCAAGTCATCAGAATAAGGTAAATGCCCTGGCTATTGTAATCTAGGTGTTTTTGGGTTTAGTGTTAAAACTGAATTTAATGTTTAAAACACTTTGGGTTTTATAAGAGAGAAGGAGATTTTGATAAAAACATGCTGTTTGTAAAATATGTCATGCCACTATAAAATATACAGGCAGTAAGACTAATTTAACAACACACTTAGGGCTGGGACAACGCGTCAATACGTCGACGCAAAATATGCGCGTCGATTTGTCAGACCCAAAAAAAGATGGCCGCGCCGGAGATTAGTAGCAACACGAGTGGCTCCTCAGACTATCAGAAGTGCAAGGCGGCACGCACTCGTTCCTCTAAAGTATGGGAATTCTTTAATTTTAAAGGAAACAATTCCATGATATGTCGTCTTTGCAAAATGGAGATTGCCTTCCATTCTAGCACCACGGCAATGCACCAGCACCTGAAGAGGCGCCACCCGGGAGCAGCTGCATGATGAAATGCTCACATTCCTCCACTCCAATATATGACTGTATTTTGTCTTGAATGACACACACACACACACACACAATTCTTAAGGTGAAAGGAAAGTGTCAAAGTGTAAGTTGTTATTTGCATGTGAATGAAGATGCTTTCAGTAAGCTAGGCCTATGTTCAACATAAATGTTGAATTCTGAATGTTTATTTTCATTATTTTTTGTTGGAAAAGCACTTTCTGTATTAGCTTAAAGCCCCCAAGTTTACAATAGTTACTGTATTCTTTCAATAGCTCTAAGAAAGGGTGGCTGGGTGACCTTCTTATTTTTTTATTGAATGCTAGACATCAGAATGCATTATATTGCTCTTGTACACTTTTACTTGAATTTTATTTTTGAATTTTGAGTTTAAGAAAAAGGTGAGTGGCAGAGTGTATTACTATATGTTGTTGTTATTTTTATGTGAATGAAGAATTAAAAGATGCACTTTTTTCAGTAATCTAGGGCTATGTGTTTTCAACATAAATGTTAAATTCTGTTGGTTCAGGAAGGACACCATGACAGGCTGCTGGCTCCCACTGTCGCTGTTAATTTTTATTTATTTTTTTTGTTGGAAAAGCACTCTCTGTATTAGCTTAAAGCCCTCAAGTTTACATTGGTTACTGTATACTTTCAGTTGCTCTAAACAAGTATTTTGGGTGACCTTTTTATTTTTTTATTGAATGCTAGACATCAAGTTGTTGTTTTAATCTGAAAGAAGAATTACAAGATGCACTTTTTTTCAGTAAGCTAGGCCTATGTGTTTTCAAGGCTTTATTGAATGCTACCTCTGACTAAGAATGCATTAGTTTGCACTTGCATAGTCTTTTATTTTGGAATTTTAAGAGCAATAAACATATATTGCAATGTTAAGGAATTCATGTTTTTTTCATTCAGATATGTAAATCAACATGTATAACCCAGATAGCAATAAGTCGGCGGTCCGCTGGCGGTGCGCCGGCGGCAGTAGAAGCGGCAGAATGGCGATATCGCAAACACGTTTGACGGCGGTCCGCTGGCGGCAGCCGCTTTTTAAAAGCGGCAGCCGCCTTCCTACCGCCTTCGTTCCGCGGACGGCCCGCTGGCCAGCCGCCGCTCCGCCGCCGTTATATCGAAGGCGGACCGTCGGAGGTAAACGCTTGATCGATCTGCTGCCGCTTATTGTATATATATATATATATATATATATATATATATATATATATATATATATATATATATATATATATATATATCAGGGTTCCCACACCTTGGTTAACTTCAAATTCAAGGACCTTTCAAGGACTTTCCAGGTCCAATATCCTCAAATTCAATGTGGATGTGGGCACACATTTCAAGTGAGAGCAAGGTTACATCGTGTTACCTTGTAAGATACATTGTTACAGTTTTCATGCAACTATGCAAAAAATCTTTTTGTTTTGCATTATTTTGATCTATTTGACAAATATATAAATATATTCTATATTCAAATATATTCTATTTGTCGTATTTCTGTTTTGCACAAAACTGAAGAATATTCGGTACATCCTATACTGTACTCTAAAATGATCTCTAACTTTTGAAATTTCACTGAAAAGAGCTTAGGCCCATGTAACCAGAAGTAAGATTAAAATACTTTTAAGTTTTTCTTGCCTCATGGGTTTACATTATATTCAACATTACATTAAATAAAACATTTGTGATAATCTGTTGCCCAAATATTTTATTTTTATTGAAAACAATATACAGTCATTGACTGAACATATTTGGCTTTGGTGTAAGCACTGAAAACATATCACAACATAGTGCAGATCAAATACATTATAAAACATTCCAATATGGGGCATTAACATAAGGCCATGAATGGATAAACAATATTAAACAATAAATAAAAAAACACAAGGTCAGCTTAAAATATGTAACAGAGCAAAAACATTCCCTGAGGTATTCTGTGGTGGTTTTCCTTTTTAAGTTGATTGTCGCTTTGTTGATTTTGTCTTCATTTGCTTTTCAATTCATTCAATTTCTTGTCGAGCGATTTTTCCACTTCCACCATTTCTGCTCTCTTTTCCTTTGCTCCCTTCCTTAAGCTGTTAGACTTGGCAATTAGAGTTAGTTTGCCTGTTTTCTCTGCCTCAAGAGCCAATTTGTCAGCAGAGGTCTCAAGTGCATCCATGTCATCTTTCAGTCTTTTTTTTCTTCATTTTAAGTTCCTCAATTTCATCCAGCACATATTTTCTCTTATTGTTTTTTTCTGCATCATCTCTCTTTCTTCTCACATCCTCAAGATGTGTGATGTATCTCTGTCGAGCACCTCCAACTGACATCAATAGCGGTCTGTCAATTGTGACATTCTTGGTGCCACCCACAGCCCTGAGGTGGTCCGAAATGCACCTCTGTGCCACGTACGAATCTTCTGAAAAGTTATCATCCTCAATTTGACGGTTGATTGAAAATCCACGCTCTACAGAGGCTTGCCCATGTGAGAGGAGGAGGAGTTGGCGGCAGAGTCTCCATAGCTTTTCATATGGTTTCTGTGTGGACATCCTGTCATGCAAAAATGTGTCAACCCTGTCTGTGTATGGATCAAAGTGGGAAAATTGTGAACTCTGAAGCAGCACAATCTCCTCAATGAATTGACTGTAGACTCCACAGTCTTCTTCATTTACACGGTGGACATGCACAAGGTATGTCAAAGCCTTCCTGAACTTAGTTATTTCAACACCTGCATCTTTGCAGGACATGCACAAGGTATGTCAAAGCCTTCCTGAACTTAGTTATTTCAACACCTGCATCTTTGCAGGCCATTTCCCTTGGATCAAGGAAGGAAAGGTGAGAGACAAGAGGGTATTTGAGGGGGGACTTCTCGATTAACTTCTGTACAGTTAACACCAAGCACTTCTTGCAACTGTGTTTGAAGAGCAGGAGTGTTTTCTGTCCTATTGTCTTCAATGTGGACATGTCCCTCAAAATTCTCCCTGTAACAAAACCCAAGTCCACCTGTGAGGAGTCAACATGACAGTCTTGATCTCCCACCTCAATGTCCAGAAGTTTATGAGGTGTTGTTGCTTTCTTTATGATGTCTTTTTTGATGCACCTGCACATCAGGCTCTTCAGCAGCTTGAACAGGTCTGTTGAAACAAATGGCACCATGGGCTTATCAGTCTGGTAGCATGCAAGAAATGGAGTCACTTCTTTGCTCACTGACAAGATGAAATTAAGTTTAGCAGCCATGAGTGGATCTTCAACAACCTCCTGAATCACCTCAAAGGACTTTGTCCCTGGATTTGGACACCTCTTTTCCTTAACAGCATTGACATATGCAGCCATGTGTGGTAAAACTTCCAACGCCCTTTCTAGTACAGGCACATTTTCCAACCATCTTGTCCTGCAAAACTTTAGTGGTGTTGGGGAACCTGATCCTGTTATGTTGAAATAATCTTCTCTACGAGCTGGAGAATCCCTCAGAAGCTGGTGCATGGATTGCAATATGCTGCCAACTTTCCAGTCTGTCCCTTCCACTCCTCTCAGAAAGGCTCTGTGTGCAATATGGAGGCCGCAGCTGCCAATATTGATAAGGTGTACATTATGAGTATCTTGGAGGGATTTGTCAACCTTTGAATAAAAAGACCAATTCACATTTGGTCCATCCATGGAGATCTGAACCATGTTTTCTTTTGGCAGATTTTCAGTACTCCTCTCATAGACTGATTTAAGGTCTACTGCAGTTGCATGTCCCATGAATTTTGAGTCATAAACTCTTGTCACAACCCCATCCCATAAACGGACATGAAAGTCACATTGCTTTGATTGTGTTTTTCTGTTAAGGCTCTCATCAAAGAGAAGTACATAGTCCTCCCTACCAGAAGAGAGTTTTTTGCACAACAAGTGTTTGAAATGCGGAGCCAAACCATGCTTGCAAATGTACATGGACTTTGTTGCTCCACAGGCAAAAGTCTTCGCAATTGCACTGTCGTGGAACATTGCAGAAAATAGCACACCTAAAAGTAAAGAAAAAAAGAAAGAGATTGAAATCAAACACATTTTTATTTGTGTGGGTGTGACTGTATTTTCCCACTGGTTAACCGACGTGTGACAACACCGGTAATACCGCTTTTAAATCGCTAATTTGGAGGCGAAAGTAAAATGCGCATGTCCGCACAGGCATTCATAATGGTGAAGCGAGTGTTTGGTTTTTCCATAGGAATGAACTGAGAACGCTCGCTCTGTTCTGCCCGTCGACACGTGCGGCTGTGTGCTTTTTAGTTTCGATTTCAAATTAGGACCAATTTGGGGGTTGATTGCTTGAATGGTGTGTTTATTAGCCTATTATTCTTAATGAAAATAACAACAACAAAACCGTACAATGACAAATTTTCTTAAATAGGCGCTTTTACATTTCGCTTTGACACCAAATATTCCGTCATCATCTTGTCAGTCAGCTCTTTACTCTCGTAATAAATTAAATCTGACTCCTGTTGCTGATCTGTTCTGCGACTCTGTCAGCTTGTGATTTATTAGGCAGACACTGTTCAGTTTTTAATTTTAGTGTCTGTTCTCTAACTGAACTAATGATTTTATAAAAATAAAAAAAATTATCAAATCGACGGTGGGCAACTGATATCCGGTGTTGCTTCTGAACACCGGTAACACCGTCACCGACTATCGTAGCAAGCCTAGTGTGACTGTGTTTTCAAAGTATAGCCACCACAAAGTCAGATTTCAGCACCTCCTTGACTGTGTGAAATCATTTTGAAGCACATAAAATCATACATTTACATTCATGCATTTGGCAGACACTTTTATCCAAAGCGACTTACAGTTCCCTTATTACAGGGAACTATAAGTCCCTGTAAGTCCCCCCAGAGCAACCTGGAGTTAAGTGCCTTGCTCAAGAACACAATGGTGGTGGCTGTGGGGATCGAACCAGCAAACTTCTGATTACAAGTTTACCAGTTATGTGCATTAGACCACTACACCACCACCACTCCTTAAATCAAACTTAACGCCTTGGAATCTCAAAATGATGTTATAGGTAAAAGTTAAAATCATTTAATTTACCTGTCCCTTCACTGGAATTGAAAGAGTAGTGAGACTCCATCATGTTCAAACACCACAGGATCTCAGCTTTTAATGCGTCCTCTCTGGGAGCGCCTGTGATTATTGACTGTTTGGAGGACATGGCGATGGTGCTAGTCGTTGCAGGTGTACATGGTGGAGGAGTTGCTGTCACCAACCTTTCCACAAAGTTGACTAAAGTGGGCGCTGTGAGAAATATTAAGACATATTGTAAGAAATAACACTGACTTATTGTAATACAACTGTTATATGACACCTAAATATAACACCGTTGGGGCACAAGGACTTAAATTACCTTAAAAACTTAAATACCTTTAAAAACACTCAATCCAGACCCATGTAACAGCTGATACAACTATTTCCTGTGGTGGTAAATAGTCAGGTATGTATTTATATATGCATCATCATAAACTAATTAGCTTATAGCCTAGATATGTTAACACAATATTTGATTTACAATGGGTGACATACAATATCTTGGTAAGCCACTGATTGGGAAGCAACAAACGATTATTTTGATAATTGATTAATCTAATGATTATTACAACAATTATTGACTAATTGTATAGTTACACATTTTTCTTGAGTTACACATTCTAACTAATAAATAAGGTATTTTAAAAAAAAAATAGTGTAAAGCAGCTTGCTTTAGATCAATCTATTGTATAAAGCGCTATATAAATAAACGTGATGTGACTGGAGTGCCGATACTTTTTAAGTTCACTGTTCAACTCAACAGCCTTCCCGACTAACGCCCGTTGCACACATACTTCGTTTGCAGTGTGTATGCGATCCGTTCCAGATGCAGTGCGTATACAGCAGTGCAGAGATCGTTTACGCACTGAGTCTTTTTCTTCCGTGCTGCAAACGCTGAATTAAAAGTGTTCTTGGTCAAAATTAACATGAAAATGTAGTTATTTCACCATACATGCATTTAATTAAATACGACTATTTTTCACAGTCATCTTTTTACTTTAAGACCAGGGTAAAGCAAGGAAAACTACAATTTACTTCAAGGTGACATAATGAATGACACTCGTCTCATTCGTGGAAGTGGAAAAACAAGTTCTTTGTGATGCAATATTTATTGTATAAAGATGTATTATGCAAAAGAAAAGGTATGAGTCTGCTGTTTTTGTCAGTTTTAATTTAAAATGTTTGCGATTTTAATATAACTACATTGTTCAATATGTTACCACTTGCTTGAGCAACTTAAAATATAATCTATATTATATAGAAGTAATGCATTGAATAATACGTTGTTTAAATTGTGTTAAACGTAAATACGTCTATTAAAGAGTATGTGTACAAAGAGAATCGCACTGGTGCCAACTTTTTTTTAAATAAAAGTTGCTGATAACTTCTGGATTTGAAATACAAATAGTGAGTAAGTGTTTGTGGTACAGCCGCGGATCAGTTGCGCAATATACAGGTGAAACTCGAAAAATTAGAATATCGTGCAAAAGTTCATTAATTTCAGTAATTCAACTTAAAAGGTGAAACTAATATATTATATAGACTCATTACAAGCAAAGTAAGATATTTCAAGCCTTTATTTGATATAATTTTGATGATTATGGCTTACAGCTTATGAAAACCCCAAATTCAGAATCTCAGAAAATTAGAATATTACATGAAATCAATAAAAAAAAGGATTTTAAATACAGAAATGTCGGCCCTCTGAAAAGCATAATCATGCATATGTACTCAGTACTTGGTTTGGGCCCCTTTTGCATTAATTACTGCCTCAAAGCGGCTGCTATCAGCCTGTGGCACTGCTAAGGTGTTATGGAAGACCAAGATGCTTCAATAGCGGCCTTCAGCTCTTCTGCATTGTTTGGTCTCATGTCTCTCATCTTTCTCTTGGCAATGCCCCATAGATTCTCTATGGGGTTCAGGTCAGGCGAGTTTGCTGGCCAATCAAGCACAGTAATACCATGGTCATTGAACCAGGTTTTGGTACTTTTGGCAGTGTGGGCAGGTGCCAAGTCCTGCTGGAAAATGAAGTCAGCATCTCCATAAAGCTTGTCTGCTGAAGGAAGCATGAAGTGCTCTAAAATGTCCCGGTAGACGGCTGCGTTGACTCTGGACTTAATAAAGCACAGTGGACCAACACCAGCCGATGACATGGCTCCCCAAACCAACACAGACTGTGGAAACTTCACACTGGACTTCAAGCATCTTGGATTGTGTGCCTCTCCATTCATCCTCCAGATTCTGGGACCTTGGTTTCCAAATAAGATGCAAAATTTGCTCTCATCAGAAAAGAGGACTTTGGATCACTGAGCAACAGACCAGTTCTTTTTTTCTTTAGCCCAGGTAAGACATTTGACATTTGAAGCCCATGTCCAGGACCCGTCTGTGTGTGGTGGCTCTTGATGCAGTAACTCCAGCCTCAGTCCACTCCTTGTGAAGCTCCCCCACACATTTGAATGGCCTTTTCCTGACAATCCTCTCCAGGCTACGGTCATCCCTGCTGCTTGTGCACCTTTTTCTTCCACACTTTTCCCTTCCACTTAACTTTCTATTAATGTGCTTTGATACAGCACTTTAAGAACATCCAACTTCTTTTGCAATTACCTTTTGAGGCTTTCCCTCCTTGTGGAGGGTGTCAATGATGGTTTTCTGCACAACTGTCAGGTCAGCAGTCTTCCCCATGATTGTGAATTCAACTGAACCAGACTGAGAGACCATTTAAAGGCTCCGGAACCCTTTGCAGGTGTTTAGCTGATTAGAGTGTGACACTTTGAGCCTACAATATTGAACCTTTTCACAATATACTAATTTTCTGAGATTCTGAATTTGGGGTTTTCATAAGCTGTAAGCCATAATCATCAAAATTATATCAAATAAAGGCTTGAAATATCTTACTTTGCTTGTAATGAGTCTATATAATATATTAGTTTCACCTTTTAAGTTGAATTACTGAAATTAATGAACTTTTGCACGATATTCTAATTTTTCGAGTTTCACCTGCGTAACTAACGTAAATCAAGCAGGCTAGTATGCAGCATAAGCCAGATTTTTTTTTTCCAGAAAACGTATCGGTTACCTAACGTAACCTCGGTTCTCTCTAGATGAGGGAACGAGTATTGCGTAAGCTAGCTTACGCTACGGAAAGATTCATCTTTTCTGAGATATTGAAGCCAAAAAATTATCCTTAATTTTTGTATCCATTGTCAACGCAGTGCGGCAGCTGCAGACCTTGAGCGGGCTATCTAGCGAGCTCATAGGTTGCTCTGCGGCAACTGCTGCAGCCTATAGACGAGCTTGGGCTGAACTCGCATCCAATGAGAGGCGTCCGCGCTCACTGCATCAAAGCCCGCCAAAATGGGCGTGACTAGAGTGCATATAAGCGTAGTTCGTAGGCTGGAACCCTGGTTTTCATTGACTGAAGCGAAAAGTCGCCGTGGCGCGAGCACGGCCGGCTACGCAATACTCGTTCCCTCATCTAGAGAGAACCGAGGTTACGTTAGGTAACCGATACGTTCTCTTACGAGAGGTTCTCTCGTATGCGTAAGCTAGCTTACGCTACGGGAACCCATTGTCAACGCCGTGCGCGCCAAGCATCCACTGTATGAGCCCCAGGGAATTAAAGGGGGACCGGGGAGCCCTTATGAGTGGGGAAATAATATTTGGCCGGCAAGAATGCGGGTCATTTATTGTGTAATACATAAGCACATAGTGGGAAGGAACGACAGAGCGGCGGTGCCGGTCTGTGTGGAATGTGACCCATCAGTGCAGCTCACCAGGGAGCTGTAGCGTATTAAACCGCTAGTAGTTTTGCCTGCAGAGCGGGCACTTCCATATTGTAAAATCTGACAAAGGTGGAGGGGGAAGTCCATCCCGCTGCCACACATATGTCGTGAATGGAAATCCCGCTGGACCATGCCCACGAGGATGCCATGCCTCTAGTGGAGTGAGCCCTAATGCCCAACATGCATGGCAGGTCTTTTGACGCGTATGTAGCAGCAATAGCGTCCACTATCCATCTAGATAGTGTCTGTTTCGAGGCGGCGAGACCTTTGGTGCGCCCTCCGAACGAAACAAAAAGCTGCTCAGAGCGTCTGAAAGCGGCGGAGCGCGCAGTATACAATCTCAGTGCTCTGACCGGGCAAAGGAGATTGCCGTCGCGTTCGCTATCGGGTGCTGGCAGCGCCGATAGGGAAATGACCTGTGCTCTGAAAAGGAGTACCGATCACCTTGGGAACATAGCCGTGTCTAGGCTTTAAAATGACCTTGGAGTCACTTGGTCCAAACTCAAGACACGCAGCGCTGACAGACAGCGCGTGAAGGTCTCCCACACGTTTGACTGATGACAGGGCAGTCAGAAAAACGGTTTTGAGTGAAAGGTATTTCAAATCCACGGACTGAAGTGGTTCGAAAGGGGGGCTTTCATAGTTTCGAGAACTATAGAAAGATCCCAGATAGGAACCGATGGGGGGGCGCGGGGGGTTCATCCTTCTAGCTCCCCTGAGGAAGCGGATGACCAGCTCGTTTTTACCCCATGACTGGCCGTGCAGGGGTTCAGCGAACGCCGCAACGGCCGCCACATACACTTTGAGTGTGGATGGGGATCTGCCCTTATCCAGCAACTCTTGTAGGAATACGAGCAGCGACGACACCCCACATGTCCGCGGGTCCAGGTCTCTGTCGGTGCACCATTTTGAGAACACAGACCATTTTGACGCATAGAGTCTTCTCGTGGAAGGGGCTCTAGCATGTATGATGGTGTTTATTACTCCTTCTGGCAGAGCGACGGGTAGTCGTTGATCACCCACGCATGCAGCGCCCAGCGCTCTGGGTGGGGATGCCAGATTGTGCCGCGAGCTTGAGAGAGGAGATCTGCTCTCACTGGGATGGGCCACGGCGCTGTCAGTGACAGCTGCGTAAGCTCCGGGAACCATGTCTGATTCTCCCAACGCGGGGCTATGAGGAGCACCGAGTGACGCGTTTCCCTGATTCTCTGCATTACCTGTGGCAATAGCGAGACGGGAGGGAAGGCGTGAAGCGGGCGTCTGGGCCAGTCCTGGGCCAGTGCGTCCTCGCTTTTCGAGAAAAATATTGGGCAGTGAGAGTTCTCTTTGGACGCAAAGAGGTCTATCTCTGCTCTGCCGAATAGGTGCCATAACGTCTGGACTGTTTGAGCGTGCAGGGACCATTCCCCTGGGGGAATATTGTCTCTGGACAGTCTGTCCTGGCCGTCGTTCAGGTGGCCTGGCACGTGCGTCGCCCTCAGCGAGCGCAGGTGGCACTGGGACCAACTCAGTATGCGTTTCGTCAGATGGAAGAGGTTCCTGGATCTGACACTGCCCTGACAGTTTAGGTAGGATACCACAGATCTGTTGTCCGAACAGACCAGGACGTGGTGACCCTGAATGACCGGGAGAAAGCGCACGAGCGCGTACTCGACCGCTATCATTTCCAGACAATTTATGTGAAGCTTTTCCTGAACTGACCATAGGCTGAAAACCGGAGAGCCCTCGCAGACCGCGCCCCAACCCGTGTTGGACGCGTCTGTCGAGATGACTTTTCGGCGATACAGCTCCCATTGTCACTCCCCGCTGATACCATTCGGCCACTGTCCAGGGCTGCAGAGCTGATATACAGGTCTGAGTCACCTTGATGGGCTGGCGGCCTGTGGCCAAGCCCGGCGAGACGCGCGGGTGTTTAGCCAATGCTGAAGCGGGCGCATGTGCAGTAAACCCAGCTGAAGTACTGCTGCGGCTGAGGCCATGTAACCTAGCACTCTCTGGAATTTCTTCAGAGGCGTGAGGCTGTTCATCTGAAAAGATGCGGCTAGTCGCTGAACACGGCGCACGCGCTGTGTAGATAAGTGAGCCGTCATTGCCACGGAGTCTAGTTCTATTCCAAGGAAGGAAATTGTCTGACTGGGCTGTAGTGAGCTCTTGGTCCAATTGACTGCAAGACCCAAACTGTTCAGATGGCTGAGGAGAACTGCTCTGTAAGACAGAAGCTCCATATGTGACTGTGCCATAATCAGCCAGTCGTCCAAATAGTTCAAAATTCGCAAACCCTGACTCCACAGGGGTGCGAGCGCCGCATCCATGCACTTCGTGAAAGTACGGGGTGCTAAGGACAGGCCGAACGGGAGGACGGTGTATTGATAAACCTGGCCGTCGAAGGTGAATCTCAAGAATAGCCTGTGACGGGGATTTATCTGAATCTGAAAGTATGCATCTTTCTGATCGAGAGAAATAAACCAGTCCCCCTGGCGCACATGCGCGAGGAGTTTCCTGATTGTAAGCATTTTGAACAGTCTTTTTGCAAGCACCTTGTTCAAAACCCTGAGATCTAATATGGGTCTGAGGCCGCCGTCTTTCTTGGGAACAAGGAAATAACAGCTGTAAAGCCCCGACTCGCTCAGATAGGGTGGCACTTTCTCTATGGCCCTTTTGCACAGAAGGCTTGCTATTTCTGAAAGAAGCATGCACACTGCTTCCGTGTTCACAGTGGTTTCGAGCCGCGCTCTGAAGCGAGGAGGGCGGCGATCGAACTGTAGCAAATAGCCCTGTTGTATTGTGCTTAACACCCGCTTGGATATCCCTGGAATAGCTTCCCACGCTTTGAAGCGTAACGCTAGAGGGTGAATGGCCAATTCGCTCTGATTGCCGCACACAGAGCGCTGAACAAAATGTGTGAGCGCGTTTAGTGTGTTCATGCATGATTGCTCGCAGACAGCATGAACAGGCTGTTTTGTGAGTGACTTCCCGATTGGAATGAATGGGGAAAGAGTCACATCTGTTACGTGATGCGCAAGCATAGTCATGGGCACGGGACTTACACACAGAGGAATGTTTGCTGAAGCGCTCGAAGCGGTTCGTAACCGCTTTATGTGAGCGTGCTCTGGTGGGGACACGAGACATGCAATGCTTGTGTGCAGAAGTGAACACTGGATTGTGGGCACATTTTCTACACATAGGGCTGGTCGTGTGACAGAGCGGCCAGAGAATGGGCACGCGCACGCATTTGTGGGCGCCTTCATTGACTCTGACGCTCGAGCGGTTCATAACCGCTTTATGAGAGCATGCTCTGACAGGGGCACGGGATGTGTTATGCTTGTGTGTAGGGGCGAACACTGGGTTGTGGGCACATTTTCTACACATAAGACATGTTTGCTCTTTACAAGATTTATTTGGGTCGCCGTGAAAACGGCGTTTGAGTGCAGGGAAGCGGGCAGTGTCACCGGCTTGTTGGCTGCTAAATTCACCACTGTAGTAGCCTGAGAGAAGGGGACTGACAGGGGGCAAAGCTTTGACGGTGGTCCGGCCGCGGCGGGACTAAGCCGTCGTTTGTTCAACAAAGTTAGGAAGACTTCGGTTGCTCTGGTTTCAGCGTTACCTTAAATCGAGGCCCGCGGGGGGGCGGCGGTCTGCGGCGGCTGTCTGAGCGCGATCGAGGACGCTGAGAAGTCTGAGTTTGTTGAGCTGGGCGCTGTGAAGAGGCTTGTGCAGGAGGCTGATCACGTGAGCGGCCTGCAGAGGAGCTAGCGCGACGAGGCAGAAAGAGATTCATGGCTTGTGTGGCTTTTTGGACCTCTGAAAACCGGTCAATGATACCACTCACCGCGGAGCCGAAGAGACCGGATGGAGAGAGTGGTGCGTTGAGGAACGTAGAGCGCTCTGCTTCTCCCATGTCGGCTGGCGTTAACCACAGATATCTCTCGGTCACAGTCAGCACGGCCATGCACTTCCCTATAGCTTGGGCTGCAGCTTTGGTAGCGTGGAGGGCGAGGTCCGTAGCACTCCGTATGTCTGCAACCACCTCTGGATGCCTACTTTCCTCATCCCACTCCCGCAGAAGGTCCGCTTGGAGGATCTGTAGGACGGCCATAGAGTGCAGAGCGGATGCAGCTTGGCCGGCGGCGGAATAGGCGCGGCCAACACAGGCGGAAGTTGTTCTGCAGGCCTTAGACGGGAGCACTGGTTTAGACCGCCATCTCGCGGAGGGCGGGCAAAAGGTGTGCTGCTACCGCATCCTCGACCGGAGGGATGGAAGAGTAGCCCTTCTCAGTGGCGCCGTCCACCGAAGCAAGAGAGGTGGAGACGTGGGATCGGACCCTGGCCGAGAAAGGCGCTGCTCCATGATTTGGAAAGCTCGGCGTGGAGTTCCGGCAGGAAGGGAGCGGCCCGGTAGCGGGTGCTGCGCGGGCGGCGGCTCTGTAGAAAGCAGCCGTCGAGTCTGTTGGGTGCCTGCTCAAGGGCGGTGACCACTCGAGCCCGAGGCGGTCGACGGCCTGTGTGAGGAGGCGTGTTAGTTCCCCTTCGACTCGGCGCGGGTCCTGCTGGATTCCTGGGCCGAGGAGGAGGCGTGTGAGCCTGACCACTCCTCGCTGTCCGAAGCCATGATGGAACAGCCCTTATCCTCCGCTTCTTCGTCCGAGATGGCAGCAGAGCAGCCGCCGGCGGCAACTGCGCGTCCCGGGTGGGCGGGGAGGGTGAAGGCGATGCTCGAGGGATGGGCTCCGGCGAGGCAATCGCTTCTACCATTGTTTCCGGCAGCCTTTGAGAGCGGCGCTTTTTTCTGCACGGCTGAACGGAAGGCGGCGCGGCGGCTTCGGCCCTGAGCGCTTCGAGTCGAGCCCGCAGGGTCGACATCGGCAGCTCCTCGCAGAGATCACATCCACCTTCGGCGAGGGCGAGCTCTGCATGCCCCAGTCCCAGGCAGAGAGCGCAGATGATGTGGCGGTCTCCGGTGCTGAGAGGAGCGCGGCATGAGGCGCAAGTGGAGCGAGGCATCTTAAAAAGACGCTCAGTACTCTTTTGTGAAGTTCTTAAGAACTAGCTTGCTTTTAAAAGGATACGTCGCCGGATGGCGTAGCTCGCAGGACGGCTGAAGGTGGCGAAGACGGCCGGCTTCTTCGAGCGCTGTCCACGCTTGCTTGATGCCCCTCGAACGGCGACGCGGCTTCCAGTTCAGTGATGCGAAGAGCTTCGCTGAAGAGATGAAAATCAGGGTTCTAGCCTACGAACTACGCTTATATGCACTCTAGTCACGCCCATTTTGGCGGGCTTTGATGCAGTGAGCGCGGACGCCTCTCATTGGATCGCGAGTTCGCCCAAGCTCGTCTATAGGCTGCAGCAGTTGCCGCAGAGCAACCTATGAGCTCGCTAGATAGCCCGCTCAAGGTCTGCAGCTGCCGCACTGCGTTGACAATGGATACAAAAATTAAGGATAATTTTTTGGCTTCAATATCTCAGAAAAGATGAATCTTTCCGTAGCGTAAGCTAGCTTACGCAATACGAGAGAACCTCTCGTAAGAGAACTTCTTGCACAAAATAAATTCAAGCACTTTCAAGGACCTGTATCTATGTATGTTTATTTTCAAGAACTTTCCAGGGCCTTGAATTAAATTTTTCAGATTCACAAACTTTCAAGGATTTCAAGGACCCGTGGGAACCCTGATATATATAGGCCTATATATATATTTATAGCATGCAGTTTATCAAGAATAATGATTGATCAAACCAGACAAATTTCCATTTGGCGTTTTAATTCCACATTTCAAAGTACAGTAACTGTCAATGAAACAAGATGTCAGATCGCTGAAATATAAATAACAGAAAAATACAAACATTATATATATACACACACACACAAAAGAACATGCAGGTTTCCAATTTCTTTTTTTTATTTTTTTTTTAAAAACTATTGTAACACAATAATTGTTAATAATATAAAGAGGTCAGCTCTGGGATGAAAAGAATTACCAGTAAACACAAGCAATGAGGATATTTGGTACCAAAGAAAGTGCAGGATACCAAATAAATTGAGGTATAACAAGTCATTTCTAACAATAGGTTAAGTGGTAATAATTTAGAGTAAAGCTCTGGAGTAGAATATACCATTATAACTGCAATGCTGACCTGTGGCACAAGGATTTACAAGCTATATTTAACAATAGAATAACAGTTAAGCACTGTGA
The DNA here is from genome assembly GCF_025860055.1 of Xyrauchen texanus. Classification (NCBI taxonomy): domain Eukaryota; kingdom Metazoa; phylum Chordata; class Actinopteri; order Cypriniformes; family Catostomidae; genus Xyrauchen; species Xyrauchen texanus. Next base: position 1,343,574 of record NC_068318.1, on the reverse strand, counting down.
TGGAATGAAAGTAGAATTTTTGGTACTAGTTAATGTGCAATATCAAGTATCAGAGGTATGAAATAGGATTTACAAACTATAATAGAATCGTTAAGCACTGATGGAATGAAATAAGCCAATACTAAAGTCACGGTAAGTAGAATATTTGATACCAGATAATGTGCAGATATCAAGTATTAGATGTATAATCTAGGACTACAAGCTATATTTAAAAATAGAATAGTTAAGCACTGTAACAATGAAATAAGCAGCAAATTGTATATGAAATAATTGAGATCTTTGGTATCAAGGAATGTGCAGGATAACAGGTATAATATACATTTTGACATTCAACTTACACATGACAACAAGTGGGAATAAATATAATTAACAGCAGAAAATCTGGCTGTAGAGAACACAGCCAATCAGAATGTCTGGAGAGGTTGGGGACTGTGTGGCGTAGTGGGCTAAGAATCACCGGTTTTCCCCGACCTCCAGAATGAGGCAGTGCAAATTGGCATATCTTCAGTGATTCCTCGTGCGCCTGTATAAAAGGACAAACCGTCCCATATTCATCCAAGGAGCTGCCCTCAAAGCAGGGTCACGAGAGAAAAAAAAAAAATAAATAAAATTTCCACAGTGAACAGTGTGGATTGGGTGAGTGTAGTCTGACACTTTTAGCAGGCTTTTTTAGGGGTCTTGATGTTACTGACTGCAGGATAAAGAAAGGGTTCCAGTTGTCAGTGATGCTGGGGTGTCAGTAGTCAGCCTAGGTTTAAGGGGTCGGCTGTGGGTCCCTCTCAGCTGTGCGGCGCCTTTTTCCACCTTCATGTTCAGATGCTCCTTTCAGGTAACGCGTAACGTTAACCTGGATCGCCTCATCAGTGGCATCCTGGGTTGCCGGGTTCTTCCGGATGGCTCCTGTAGAAAATAAAGATCTGTCATTCCATTTGAATGGCATAAGGTCATACACATGTACTTAAATATAAAAAAAATATCCAACTTACTTTGAACAATGGTCTTCAGGAACATGTCTCTAAAACATGCTTTATCCCCTACACCAGTCCAGGTTGTACTGATGGAAAGGTGATTAGAGAAGATACTCTGAAGCATTCACACACGGTTGTCTTTATGTCCCTCCCACATTTGATTGCCAAAAACCGAAGCTGAAAATACAAAAAAAACATGTTACAAATTACATTTCTCTGAAGCTTCTCATAAATTTAAAATGTGACAGGCTGTGGATTCAGACTGTAGAATATGCAGTGTACGATCTTAATTTTACTTTATAGATTACCCTATACCGTTATAAACGAAATCGGCACACTTACAAATCGTTGCTGGAGCTCTTTATCCTGCCTCAAACTGTTGTCAAGCAACGCCAAATCTTCCTGGGTGTCCAGGGGGGAGTAACAGATCCCCTGGCAGGGATAACTCTCCAACCGACACATTGGCACTGAAACGTTGCAGCATAGCATTTTGTCGTCCATGCTACGCACAACATCGCCAAATTCCAAGACGTCGCAGCATTAGGGTTTGATCTGCACCTACAGGGGTTCCCAGAATAAAAGAATAAAGTAGTCAGTCCTGGTCCTTCAACTACTAAACTATGACATTTATATCTAGGTCTACTACATGTACAGGTGGCCCCAGTGGGAATTAAACCAACAACCACAGGTGTTGTTTGCAAGTTGTACCTGATTGCCCAGTGCGAGCAAATGTCTTCAACATTGTCCCACTTGCTTCACCTGCTCTTGAAGTGAACCGCTGTCATTTGGGAAGTAACAATATATTGATTAGCAATACACTAAATATAACCACAATTATCATACCAGTAACTTTCCCTGTAATTTCTATCCACAGTATGTTATGCATGGCATACAAGTTCATAATGAAGAACCCTTATGATAACATCAATTTCATTTTTTTTCTTTGAAGCAGAATATTTGTTTGTAAAAGGGGAGGAAAAAGAAAATAAAGAAATTTTGGTATACAGATTTTGGTTGATATATCATACTGTACAGTGAAATGTGCTATTGTTATATCCCTACTCACCTGAAGGACGGATAGATCAGGCAAATCTCCAGTCAGGCCTTTGTAGAGTGTGTGCTCCTGCATATACACAGGTATTTTAATTCAAACATGCAACATATTGTAATAAATCTACAATATTCAGCCTTTACCTTACACCCTCGGTTGTTGCTCTACACTTTTATTATATTAAATACTTATTTATATAGCTTGCTCACTGTATAATCATGATAGCCTAATACTTATAACACAAGATTGCATCTTAAACGAATGACTGAGTTGAAAACTTGAATAAGAACGCATTTTACACAGAGGGGACCAGCTAGGAAACTTACCTGCCTACAATAACTGTTTTCATTTGAGTTACATTAATCATGAATAACCTTAGCCGAGTCCCCAGGAACATCGGGCTATTAAAGTAACAAGCCTATAACTGCGGTCTTATTAATTCTAGCTTCACCATACACTCAAACTGTGAGGTTTATCTGCTTTCCTTATGGACCTGAAGCACAATGCCCTGACAGTGACTTCACCGGTGTCCTGATCTTTATTAGAAACTGAGAGGAGACCAAGTTAATATAATTGATATCACAATTATCACAAAAATTAACAAACAGTCTGCTTTAAAACTAAGAAAAACAAGCTTCTATACTAACGTTACATTAAAAATGAACACGTGGCGAACTAGCTTAGCCGCTATATGCCGGCACACCACATTAGATTAAAATACTTACCCTTGTAGTTGTGCAGATAACTTCGATATGTAGAGTTTAAAGCCCTTGTCCCTCTTGCTTGTCGGAGCAGGGGATCAGGCATCAACAATGCGATGAACATCGCTGACGCGTATTTTCGGAAGATTCTGGAGACATCGAGTAAAAACCGACATTTTGGGCGACGCGCAAGTAAACCGGAAACAGATATGGCGACAGCGGAACTTCACTGTTCAGTTTTTGCCATGTGTTTTAGCAATACATATTTAACATTTATAATGCGTTTAGATATTTTTTATTGCCTTTACAGGGACTTTAACACTTTCTTAAACATTTGTACAGGTCATAATTGCAAAACCTGTAAAAGGTAAAATAACAAAAAAAAAAAATAGAGGTTGGAAAAAATGTAGACATAAACGAAATTTCTGCACAACTGTGAAACTAGAGGATAAACTCAATGAAAAAGCGAAATTATCCTTCACATCAAAACAGGGATTTTCATGTTTATGATAGATATCACCGTGGTTGCAAATTAATAAAAAAAATTCAAGTATACCCGATATTTTGGCCATGTTGCAGATGTCTTTCACTGTTCACTGATAGTCAGGCATTCGTGAAAATTCTAACTTAATCAATTTATTCTGCTAAATTGTTCATACCATGAATTAAATATCTATTTTAAAACCTAATCAGAATCATAAAGATATTTATTGCCAAGTAAGTTTTACAAAAGGAATTATTTTTGGTTTATTGGTGCATGTCTCAAATGCGCAGCAATCAAAGAAATGTAAACAATTTTCAAGTGCATAAAATAATTCAATATATTTTACAAATATTACTGTATAATCGCTTCAGAGTTTCAAAGTAATTTAAATGTCATTTCCTAAACCTTACCTTATCATGGAATCAAGAGTCAAGCCTCCGTTATAAACCCTAATGGCTTTGGAGCAAAAAATAATAATAGCCAACATGGCTGGTCGATTTTGAGAGTAGAAATCCTTGCATTTCAAAGCGGCTTGCCGCCAGCCGCCCGCCGTCGATCAGCTGGAGGCAAACGCCAGAGAAAATGAAGCGGGTGGCCCGCATGTCGCAAGAAATGGGAGTGAAGAATTCGCCGGCAAACGCTTCATCCCCGCCAGTGGGATGCACCTATAGCCGACAGCTTAGGGACGGCGGCAAAAAGAAGCCGTGCGGATATTTTTTTCTATCTGGGAAATGGGCGTGACGAATTTGGCGGCAAACGCTTCATCCCCGCCAGTGGGACGCACCTATAGCCGACAGCTTAGGGACGGCGGAAAAAAGAAGCCGTGCGGATATTTTTTGCTATCTGGGAAATTGCTATTAGTCAATTAATGGGGAGATAATCGAAATCGAATCGGACTGAATAAAAAAAATTAATCGTTAGATTAATCGATGCATCAGAAAAATAATCACTAGATTAATCGTTTATCCCAGCACTAAACACACTTGAAGCGCCGACACGAAAGCACATTCGTCTGCTGGCAAGTTACGGAACATTTCTTCATTGTTTATCCCTGAGCATCCTTAAATTGTGTGTGTGAACTGTTAAAAGTGTAACTGGAGACAGAACAGGAAAAGAACATCTGGTATTATTTAATCTTTTTTTTTTTGTTTGTTTTTTTTTGCACTACAAAGGCCTTTTTATGGTCCATACGTTAGAAGTCAGAAGGCACTTAAGTTAATTTATGATTTGCTGTCTATCTGAACCAAATAAATAAAAGCTAACTTTCGCATAGCATCATATTTTTTCATATTTTTCACATCGTATTGCACTGAATCGCATTGTGTTGAATTGAATAGAAATAGGATCGCACTGCATCGTAATAGCCAACGTATCGCATCGCATAGCCGTTTCATATGCATCGTTAATGTATCGTATCGTTCTCAGTTATGGAGATGCACATCCCTACCATGCATGTCCATTACCCTTTAAACCTCAAGCCAAAAGGCCAAAAGAGCGCAAATTCAAAACAGGAAAATTCAACATCTGTCGACAGCCCCCTCCCATCCCCCAGCAGGGAGGAAAGTGAATTATCAAGAAATCTCAACAAACAACCCTGATGGTGTGCTTGATCAGTTGTGCAGGGAAATGCATTAAGAGAATTCCACAGCACAGTAAGGTGAATTAATGATGCATTCAGTTACAAAGATGCTGCCAAGATCTAAATAAAATGCACTGGATCTGCATCTTTTACAGTGTTTTCAATAATGCAGTAACAATTTGAACCTCGAGAACCTAAATTATGTGTGCAGGGTTGCTAGTATTACAACTAATATCAATTTACAATCAATTAAGGATATAAAAACTGTAATTCTGAAAAAGAGAAACATGTAATTTAATCTCTAGGAACCTATTTGATTCCTGGACCTTGAGGTGATTTCATTCAATAATGCAAAGTTCACAAGAAAGCCGTGCAAAGAATTAAGGTTAAGAAAAGAAGAAATAATAGGCCTACTTATAAATCCCCGTTTGGTTGGATTATTTTTTTTTCTTTTTTGCAAAGGTTTGCAAGGGACAGCAAATGCCCAACGCGTGCTACTTTTCTCCCATCATTCATTTGCATAGACTCTCAAAACTTAATGTAACGAGTTGATTTATCAATGCACCACAATACAGCATGCAGTAGTGATTGCTTGCAATAAAATATAATTTTCGACTATAAAAATAGAAACCACACAAAGTTAAAACTTTCAGGAAGAACTACGACAGGGAAGAAGGTAAATAAAAAAATCGAAACTCATACCTGCAAAAGTTGCGAGAAAGATGGACATCACCAAGAAACGTGTTGTAATCCTTATTAGATACATCCTGACTGTGAACATTCCTCTTATACAACTGATACTGGTGGACCCTGGATTCAGTGTGTTACAACTCCCAAACCGCTCCACAAGTGATAACAGAGTATCTGTGTGCGACGAATTTGCGTTTTTTCGAAAGTCTCAAGTGTGCTGTGAATGAAACGTCTGTTTTTGATGGCTCATTTGCAAAATAACAGCGCGTTTCATCCCGCTCAATCGATAGGTATTTGTCGACTGCCACTGATCCTCAAGCGTCCCAGAAGTTTCCAAATTCAAAACTGAGCGAGGAACTGCATCTCCTCATGAAGTGGGATGGATCCTTCAAAAGGGAGGGAAATGAAATTAGACGAATCCTACTACAATGAAGGTAAAACTCATGAATATTAATTATCTAATTAAATCTGTCACCCTGTAGACCTACCGGATTTGAATCGCTACAAGAGTCTCTGGCGTGTTAATTTGGTCGCGTAACAGGACGCTCCATGAAAGTTACCAGGCAACGTTAGCATGACTAATTAATATTCATTAGCTAGTTATTTAACCATAGGAGGAGTGGTAAACTGAAGAGCAATGAGATTGGAATTTCGATTAAAAAAAATCTACTGTCGAAACACATATCAAACTGTCATATATCACAGTTAACTATATTTGCCTCAGTATATGGGCGACCCTTGCCTCTCCAAGGACGATTCTAAAGAGAAGTTGTTTTTTTAGAATATAAAAAGGTATTATTAAATGTGTTTGTAAAAATTTTCCATAGGTTCTCTATTTTGGGCTTGTCCCCAACCCAGACTTTTTAGCCTCTCCTCTATAATAATTTTGTAGGGTTAACACCATTGAAACCATTTCTTTGCAATTTTTCCTAAGAATTTAGTCATTTTAATTTGGTATTTGTGTGTGTAAAAATGAATAATTCCTCAATAATGTATTTGTCATCACACCAAGCATTTTGAGAGCTACTGAGAAGTATTATGATAGAAACATTTTAGATGTGGGGAGCACTCACATCAGAGTGAGTTTGAAGATCTGAAATGTAAATTCATTTTTACATTTTTACATCATGATCGGTGTAGTTTAATTTAGTCTCATTACCAAACCAGTTACTTTGAGAATTGTTATTCAGCAGCAATCAATTTATTTTCATTTGTATAAATTCTAAGAATATTTACTGCTAGCTAACCTGTTGTGTTAGCAAGTCCAATGCTTATCAAAAAAACAATTTAAAAAAAAGTGACAATAGAGATTGCCACCACACATTATACCAAAATCCACTTAGTGAATCAAGGCCATGATCAGATTTTTATTGCAGGACATGGATATTTATTTTTCAATATTTCTAGTCAAGAGCCCATCATTGAAGAATAATCCATAGACAGACACAGATTAAAAGTGATTAAAAAATTACAACACAGTGGAATGTAAACATTTTTATAAAGGCTGAAATGCATTTATTTTTTCAATTTGATTTAAAAATAAAAAAGCTAAATTTTGAAACTAGAGCAAATTTGATGTCTGATGAGCATGAACAAGTTTAAGCTAATGACCAAGTGCACTTACAATGTTACTAGAACAAGTTGACAACTGAGAAAGAGTAGAAATAAGAATCATTTTTGACAGTGCAATCCTAAAACTGCCATCAAAAAGACAATTCAACATCGGGCTGGTGTCTAGTGCTAGGATCTCTGATGGGGGTGGGGCACCTGGTAGTTTTGCCATCAGTCCGGGGGAGGAGATCCCTTGATCAATTTGCTGACAGTCAGGGTTGGGGCAAAAAATATGTGAAGGTGTATACTTATTTTTTTAATTATATGTTTGTCTATTATAATTACATTTTAACTTTTTGAAAATATAAAGTCTACTTTCTATCAATTAATATTATTTCTTGAAATTGAATATATGCTAATGAAGAGCAGTCAATGTTTGAAATAATGTGTACAATTTACAATACCATTAAGTTTACATTCATTTGTATAACAAACACTATAATGGTACTGTCACTAAGATTTTAATGTGCATCTCACAGACTTGAACAGCTGTTTCTGTACATTCATTAACGAGAGAAGCCTCTTTTTTCACATCCGTGCCATTTGAGATTCAAATTAATATTTATTTTTAATTTTTTACCATACTGTAAACAAAAGAAAGGATATTAAAAAGACACATTATTCAATAGACACACATTACACAGAAGAAATGGTCTGTTTTAATCTCAAGCACTTTTCATTAAAACAAGACAATTTTCCAGGTATTCCAGTACTTGAACTAAATTCAAGCACTTTAAGCAATTAAAGGACCTTGTGTGAACCCTGTAACCAGTGTAGGAGACAAAAACCACAGTAGAGGTCAAATCAAGCGATAGAGAGATTACAATGTTTGATGGGTTATTCCATTTATGGTCACATGGACAGAAAACAATATTTCAAATTTCTAAACATCAAGTTTAGCCTCGAAAGGTTTTGTCATTTTTGGTTCGCGATATATAGAAATTAGATATATCGCCCCATCCCTAACATTGAGCATTCATCATCACGTTCTGTTGTAAATAATAACACATAATAACTTCGCTTTTCTTTTCATAGGTTTTGTTTAGTTTTTGTTATGACGGAGTACACGTCAAGTGTTTCACGTTCTGTTAACTGAACATCTGTGGCCGAATCAGCTTTTTTTTTATGGGAAAAATGGAAGGAAATTGAACTTACCCTTGTAGTGCAAGTTTGCATTTGTTTCTCAAATTGTTGAAAATACCTTGTGAGAGAAAATTTTGTTAAATATGTATTGCACATGAGAAGCCTTGCAAATGTGTGAATTGCAAACATAGCTAGCTATGTCAGCTTAATTTCATGCATCGTGGGCATTAGGAAATAAGTTAGAACACAATTTATAATGCAACGAAACTTGCAAGGGCATGCACTACTGTCTTTGTTAAGTACAGTATATGGCAGGGACCAATTAGAACCCACAAAAGAGCCCACACCTGAAGCTGCGTTCACACTGCCAGCGACTTTGTCGCTGCAGGTCGCCAGTGGCTGGCGGTGAAGTCGCTAGTGGGCGTTCCCACTAATGGTTGCCTAGTAACGTTTATAAATGACATTCACGGATGTCATTCCATTGCTGTTGACAGCGAATCTCTTTTCTTGCCGCTAAAAACAAACATTTTGGAGGGAAAAGACTAAATATAAATGGAATCAGTACATAAAATGCTTTATATCAAAGATGAATGAGAAACAAGGTGTGCTGTTTGCCATAGCGGCTGTTTATCGGGGTGAAAATGCAAATGCTGGTCTGTCTGGGTCCACAAAATCCGCATTTCCATGCAGTATTTTTCTTTAAAATGTCCTTGTACGTGGGAAGAGACATATCATAGAGCACTGGAAAATTTCTAACAGCAAGAATTAGCCTTTCATCCATCTTTCCGTTACTGCAGGAGATGAGAGAGAGAGAGAGAAGGATCACGTGAGCTCTCCCGTCTTCTCTCCTATTGGCTGTCGCTTCCTTAAGTCGCTCTTCATTTGAATAAAGTTGAACTTGTCTCAACTTTGTCGCATCGCTGGACACGCCCACATCTAGTCGCCAACGGTCGCGAAAGCTCGTGTCGCCGGAAGTCGCTGTGCTCTCATTGAAAATGAATGGGATGGAGTCGCTGTCGCGCGCGATGCCGCTGGCAGTGTGTACGCACCTTATCCATCCATCCATCCATCGTCAACCGCTTATCCTGTGTACAGGGTCGCGGGGGGCTGGAGCCTATCCCAGCTTGTACGCACCTTAAGTCTCTGTAAATTTATGTTCATTAGAATTGCCGATGGTCCCTCCTTCGATGCAAGTTTGGTTTCTTAATAAAGTAATAGCACGGCTCTCATCAACAAGATGCACGATTTAAGTGTCATTCATGTCTGTAGCAGAGTCACGAGTTACATTTGTAGGTTTAAAACCTCTTCCCAATCCTGTAAAATTAGCCTAAAACGCCTAATCAAGGCATACCCAAAGTAAATTTAAAGCTGTTCTTGAACCGTTTGGAGTACATGCATGGTTTTGGTCACATTTGAAAGGGGACACTCTGACGTTTTTTCCCCAGCAGACAGAATTACTGTAAGTGCTACTGATTCTGAGTAATAGAAGTTTGAACACAATGAAATAGAAGTTTTTTTTTTCCGCCTGAAATTTTTTTTGCATACAGATGCCTGCAGATGACTATAACTTGTAGCTATTTAAAAAGATTTTCTTTTTAAATGAAAACAAAAATAAATAAATAAATCACAGCCTTTGCCATGACACTCAAAAATGAGCACAGGTGCATCCTGTTTCCACTGATCATCCTTGAGATGTTTCTACAACTTGATCAGAGTCCAGCTGTGGTAAATTTAGTTGATTGGACATGATTTGGAAAGGCACACACCTGTCTATATAAGATCCCAAAGTTAACAGTGCATGTCAGGGCACAAATTGAGCCATGAAGTTCAAGGAATTGTCTGCAGACCTCCGAGACAGGATTGTATCGAGGCACAGATCTGGGGAAGGGTACAGAATTTCTGCAGCATTGAAGGTCCCAATTAGCACAGTGGCCTCCATCATGTGTAAATGGATAGAGCTGGTCACCCGGCCAAACTGAGCTATCGGGAGAGAAGCGGCCTTAGTTAGGGAGGTGAGCAAGAACCCGATGGTCACTCTGACAGATCTCCAGCGTTTCTCTGTGGATACAAGAGAACCTTCCAGAAGAACAACCATCTCTGAAGCACTCCACCAATCAGGCCTGTATGGTAGAGTGGCCAGACGAAAGCCACTCCTCAGTAAAAAAACACATGACAGCCCATCTGTAGTTTGCCAAAAGGCACATGAAGGATTCTCAGACCATGAGAAAAAAAATTATCTTGTCTGATGAAACAAAGATTGAACTTTTTGGCCTGAATGGCAAGCGTCATGTCTTGACGAAACTAGGCACCGCTCATCACCTGACCAATACCATCCCTACAGTCAAGCATGTTGGTGGCAGCATCATGCTGTGGGGATGCTTTTTAAGTGGCAGGAACTGGGAGACCAGTCAGGATCGAGGGAAATATGAATGCAGCAATGTACAGACACATCCTTGATGAAAACCTGCTCCAGAGCGCTCTGGACCTCAGACTGTGGCGAAGGTTCATCTTCCAACAGGACAACGACCCTAAGCACACAGCCAAGATAACAAAGGAGTGGCTATGGGACAGCTCTGTGAATGTCCTTGAGTGGCCCAGCCACAGCCCAGACTTGAACCCGATTGAACATCTCTGGAGAGATCTGAAAATGGCTGTGTACTGACGTGCCCCATCCAACCTAATGGAGCTTGAGTAGTCCTGCAAAGAAGAATGGGAGAAACTGCCCAAAAAAAAGCTGTGCCAAGCTTGTAGCATCATACACAAAAAGACTTGAGACTGTAATTGGTGCCAAAGGTGCTTCAACAAAGTATTGAGCAAATGCTGTGAACACATGAGATTTTTTTGTTTTTGTTTTTTATTTGTAATAAATTTGCTAATATTTCAAACACACTTCTTTCATGTTGTCATTATGGGGTATTGTTTGTAGAATTTTGAGGAAAATAATGAATTAAATCCATTTTGGAATAAGGCTGTATTATAACAAAATGTGGAAAAAGTGAAGCGCTGTGAATACTTTCATTTCCTTTTCACATGACTTTTAACACCCTTTTGCCTAAACATAGATAAAAAATTATTGATTTACAATATCAGCCATTACATTATATCAACAATATGCTTAAAGTCGTTTGATGATCCCTTAGGACATGCCCTCACTGCACAACAATCTTTGCCATCAATCGTGTTGATGTTGTAGCATGAATGTTTTACATTTCTGGTTCAAATAGTTAAATTACAGTTGCCCGGGAGAGCCAAAAGACAACACAATTAGCAAAGCACACAAAAGGATTCATTCTGTTGTGGCGTAATCTTATTGTGCTGTACCTTTTCTGTTGTGCTTGTGGTTGAACTGCAATGCACCTTACTGATCTCTGCCTGCATCACCTTGGTCTAATGATGGACTACACTCTTAAAATGGAATACATAGACTTTCAATTATTTGCCAACAAAAGCCAACATCGGCCAACTTAAAAAGGACAATGCATCAATGTAAACTTCTGCAGTTAATCCAGGCTGAACTTCAAAGACATTAGTCATTAAACTTACAGTTCACTGGCCCTTAACACTTACTTAGTTTACTAATTTTAAACTATGTGCCTGCACGGCACATAAATAACTAATATTGGCATTATATTCATGCTGGTTAGCCAGAGGGGAACTGGCACCAACAGTGAGCCTGGTTTCTCCCAAGGTTCTTTTTCTCCATTAAACAACATCCTATGGAGTTTTGTGTTCCTTGCCACAGTCGCCTTCAGCTTGCTTACTGGGGCTCTAAACACAATTATTATTTATTTATTAATTTTTATACACAATTGCAATAATTGCATATTTAATCAAACTACACAATGAACACTCTAAGACTTTATAGATATTATGGATTCATTTTCTGTTAATGCATGGTTTTCTGTAAAGATGCTTTGAAACGATGTGTTTTGTGAAAAGCGCTATACATATAAAATGACTTGACTTTTCTCTTATGCTGCGGTTTAGTTTGGTTGTGTTGTGGCTTTTCGTTTATGCAGTTGCATAATTTTGTTGTGTTGTGTTTTGCTTTTGTTATGTTGTGGTTTATTTTCATTGTGTTGTGGCTTTACTTTTATGCTGTTGTTTACTTTAGTTGTGATGTGGCAGTTTTGTGTTATGGCTTTTCCGTAGCGTGTGGCTTAATTTTGTTGTGATGTAGTGTCATTTTTTTGTGTAGAGGCTTTTTCGTTGCACTATGTGGATTAATTTGGATTTGTTGTTTATGTTTTCAGCTTTTTTTGCTTTTCCAATTTTATTGTGCTGTGCACCCCTGGGCCACCATAGAAAATAAATTAAAATTAGGTGAAAATATTGGTTGTTACAAATACTGTTAATGCTCCCTCAAGTATGGTTGGTTGAAGCACAGCACAGTTGATGTTGAATCACCTACATTACAAGATTATGTGTTAATAATATCAAACATGTTTGAAAATAGTGGCGCTTTTTCGTCAGCTCAAGATTGCATCACTGTATGACTCTGAGACTTGACATGCTTCACTGAGCTGAGCAAGCAGCGATTTAGCAACAAACATACTGTAGGTCTGCAAAAACAATATCACTCATTGTTGGCCCCGCATAATATAATCGAATATCATAACTAAATAATATTGCTGCTGAAATATAACAAATTTGAAGGTATTTCCAGGTATCTGGATCACAATTCAAAGCTATTAGATTAAATGAGGATAATTCTTCATTTATCTCCAGACTTATAATGCACATGTATCCAGATTAGTATATATAAATTAAAGGTTAATCTACAGATTATAAAACACATACGTCCAGAATAATACTAATAATCCTAACTAGAATAATAATAATAATAGTTTTCATTGGTCATTTAAACAATGACCTGAAAGCTAAAAGTTTCAGATTTACTGCTCTAAACATATTAGAATATATAAAACACATTTGTGCAATAAAATTCCTTGCTTACTGAATATGCACACACTGACAAGACACCAAATATTCAATATTGACAACAAAGATCAATTAAAGGCAATGTAAAAGTGTATGTTTAACACAATAGACCAATTACATTTGAGAAATCATGATTTACTTATTAGTCGTTTATCATACAAGATCATACATTTATCCACAAGATAATATTGCTTACATTGACCCCAAAATGTTCTGTGACTCCTCGTCCGTGTTCTACAAGCACTCCAAAAGACATGCTCTCCTCCAGAAAGATCCGTACTTTATATTTATACTTCAACTTCAGCTAGAAACAGAGATAGAGCCATTTAAAAACTTTACCCCATTGGGGAGAAATGCAACCAGTGCAATGCAACAGCAGTAATGTTTCAAACTGAAAAAACGATGCCCTACAGATTCAATCTAATCTGGTGAAATACCTAAATTCAATACAGATAACAAAGTTAGCTAAATTTAATTTATCCCATCCTCAAGACCCAAAACATACTCTACACCAGTAGCGTTTCCAGCCACACAAGTTCAATTTCATGTTGTTGCTTTCTGAAATGTGTTAAAAACACGATGTGCAAAACTAGTCCAATTAATGCTACTGCTACTAGTAGTCGGTGTTGGAAATACTAGTCAGCCACTAGTCATTTTCTACCTTTTATGTACAGATTTACTTTTTGATTTATATATTTTACAAAGACTATGCTCAAGTTACAGTCATGTTAACATTCCTTTTAAATAAATAAAAATACAACTATTGAAAAAGCTGATATCTGGAGTGGATGCGTTCAAACGTTCATTTTACAACAGGCATTGCATGCTTTTATAGTATATTTTTCAATATTCTAGTATGTTTCTTATATATCAAAATACTTATATGAGTTTCCTGGCCTTTGTGTGACCCAGGAGAGAGCATATGAGGTTACTAAAAGTGTTGATGCTGCAGAGGCCACAAAGAGCACCCAGCTGTAACAAAATAATGAGACTAAGGACCTTGAAGATAGACTAAAGCCAAGTTTCTACCAGTAAAAAGATATCAAAAGGCTCTGTGAGATAATGGTGGCAAATAGTATCCATTGGTTACAAAAATAACAAAGGGGCACAGAAATGAGGTAATACCAGATAACAAACTGTATAGAAGAGGAGGTTTTGGACTAAGACAGTCAGAACGGACAGCTGGCCGGTCTCATGTTTGTTGGTGTTCAATAAACTACAATTTTGGCATCTGGAACTCAAGACTCCGAGAGATTTCTTACAACTTAGAGAGATTCATCGCGATATTCCATGACATATCTTTGGCGCCCAACGTGGGGCTGGCATTGAGGTCAAGGGGGCAGAGGTCGCTGGTGGGACGGCTTGCACAAATCGCACAGAAACACCGGCGCCAGAAACTGAGGTAAGCATCTTTGCTTAAGGTGTTTTTGTGTGATCTGTGGTAGCGAGTCCCGGTAAGTGGCTTCCCTAAGACTTTTGCCAGTCCGGACATAGAATAATTTGAACTAATTGGCTAAAATAGAGGCGAGTTCCAGATTTCAAAAATAGGGGGTGGGATTGTTTAAAGAGAGTTTAAGAAAGTTTATTTGAAGAAGGTAGAAAAAGCCTGGGGTGAGTCGAGAAGCGTACGCGTGAAAATTCCCGGTTAGGTGCATTTATTCCAGGTTTTGCCAGAAGAGTGGCTGAAAATCCTGTACAGGTGAAAATCCTAACACGGGTGGAGAAGTGAAATTCGCGTAAAATTCCTCCAGGTGTTAGATTTAGTTATTTATTGAAGTGTTTGACGGAACCCGGACTGTGTAGAAAACGGGGAATTGTTGAACTATGTGCATGTTTGAGATAATGAATAATGTGCATGACTAACTATGTTGGTGCATGTGTGCTTGCGGTACTAAATGCGCTGTTGTTGTGTTTATTCAAATGCATGATTACAGTGTTGATGATGTATTGTGTGCAGAGGCAGAATAATACAGAGAATCAGGTGCACAAAGGAAATGCTAAATGAGAGCAAAAGTGGAAAATGAATTGAAACAGTCAATTGAATAAAACAATTGTTGAAAAAGTATAAAGACGCAAAATGGCACCTGCTTCTCTGATATCTCCCTGCCTTGCTCTCGCTCACTGGTCAGCTGAACGGACAGCTCTGTGAGTGAGGGGAAGGGGAGATTCAGAAGAGAAAAAAATAGAATAATTGGGAAAAAGATAAAGAAAAGGCAAAAAGTTTTCCATTACAGTGAACAAGACTAGAGAAAAATGCAGACACAAGCGAGTTTTGTAAAGTTGGAGATCAATGCAGATCTGAAGAGTGGGAGAGAATTGGAAAGAGCGCTGATAGAGTTAAAGGGAATCAGCGATCATTTTTGGAAAGAATCAGAGTACATAGATTACGCAGGGCAGAAGAGAAAATTAACTGTAAAAAAGAAGGAGTTAATGAGAACCTTAACTGAAGTGGTGAATTTAGGAGAAATAGAACAGGAGTGGCCATTTGTTAACTGGTTGAATGTTGCGGTTAGGAACATAGATCCTAAATTATTTGTGGATCACATAACTACACTCTGTAAAGCAGGCCATAAAGATGAGATAGATATATACAAGGGACATTTGAAAGTGTCAGTCAAGGAGGCGAATATTCCTTACTTGAAATCTGAAGTGGCACATTATTGGGAAACGTTGTTTTAAGAGGGCAGACTTGGATAGGGAAACATAGATATGCATGATATAAAGCAGAATGCAAAACTTAAGTGTGTATTGCTAATATAGACATAGATAATGATGCATTACTTATGTGAAAGCAATGTATTGCTCATGTTGAAATACATATGTAATCAAAAATGAAAGTATAATGCATGATAAAGCAAATAATTAGAAAAATGAATGCATTAGTTTAAACACTTGTGACCATGCTGTATGTATAAGAAATAAGTAATGTATAATCTTATTATCCAGTTTAGACTTTGTACCCAAGATGTATGTATAAGTAGTATGTGAGGTATAACCATGTTTTAAGAAAAGTTTTGTAATTCACAAAATAAGATTATACTAACAAACATAAACCATGAATAAACAAATAGTTGGTTTTGAGAAGAAATAAAGTGAAACCATATAAGCAATAAAAAGAAGGAACATAAGCAAATAATAAAATAAAAGAATAAGAGAAAATATAAGTTAAGAAAATAAAGAGGATAACAAAAAGAGTAAAAAGAAAGAAATAAAAGATAATAAATAAATATAAGGGGAAGAGATAAGAAATAAAAATAAGTATAATAAATATATAAATAAGTATTAGTAGTAATAAATATTTAGTTTATTTAGTTGGATGTTATCCAGAAGTATAGTTGATAAGACTCGGATAAATGAGCACAGTTGTTGATTTTTTCGTTCTCTCTCTCTTACAGTACACTGGAGACTGAGAGCTGGGGAAGAGAGAAGGGAGGGGCTGCTAGAGTGAGAATAGGGAGCTGTAAAGGGAGGGCTTTGAGCAGGCACAGAGAAACAGAACAATACTTTTTTTTTCCTTGTCTCAGTTTTCCTCCTGAAGCAGAAATCATAATGTGGAAATAAGATGTTACTGAATTTGAGAGGAGACTAACTGAGAGGAGAAAAGAAATCGAATTAAAAAGATTAATAACAGAAACACAGGGAATTAGTGATCATTTCTGGAGTTATGAACAAATTAAATACAGTCAAAAATGTTAAGGTGATTTTTAATAGGGAGAGTAAAGGAGAATTAGCACCAATGTAGAAATTGTCTTGAACAGAGACCCAAAATGGATGTGAACTCTGTGGGTGGAAGTACATGAGTTTTAATATAAAAAGAAGTAACAGATATAGCAATCAACCACTGTAAATAATGAGTGTTTTTTATGGAAATAAAGGAGAGGGATAAAAAGAGGAGAGCAAAAGGAGGGGCAGAAGTAATAGGTTTGTTTTAGTATAATACTTTTTTGAGAGCTCTGTGTTTATAAAGGCCTTGTGTTTGTAAAAAGTGTGAAAGGTTCTGTGTTTGTGAGAGAATCTGTGTTTGAAAGTATGGGAAGTATGACTGAAGTGTGATTGCGTATGGAAGTGTATGTTATATGAGCCCAATAAATATCAATCAAGATAGAGAGGTTGATCCTTTGCTGCATAACTAATGAGGAGTATGTATGAAATTTACATAAAAGAAAATCTGTTTAGACTATTTTCATCAATATAAGAGGCAGAAGAGATCTGATGATTAAAAACAAAGAGGGCACTTAATAAATATTATGATTGTAGAATGAAAACCAATGATAAAAAATATATGTATGTCTGTAAGTGTGTGTGTGTGTGCGTGTGTATGTGTGTGTGTGTGTGTGTGTGTGTGTGTGTGTGTGTGTGTATGTATAAGGATAAATATAATACAGTATAAACAAACAAATAGCTGTAAAACAAAAATGTGCATGAAATCAAAAAGTTAACTCTTAGTGGACTGGACAATGTTTATTCTTGGGCTGTTCTTTTCATGCCATGAATGAAGCCTGATGTAAGATTAACTAAACTGAAAGGGAGCAGCTGTTGAATGGACATGTGTCAGATCATAACTCCTTTTATATCAAAGTGATGAGTAAGAATATTTAGATTATAAAAAAAGTGATCACTTTAAAGTGATTGAATTGCATATGGGAAATCACATTATCTGGACAAACAATAAAGCTTTGAGTCAAGGGCATTGCGTTAAACTAAAGTCAAATAAGTTATTTAATTTTAAACCAAGGTTGTATTTAAGGTAAATGTTGTTATATTAAAGCAAATGGCAAAAGAGGGCCAAAGATATGATAAAATAAGAAAATTATATTTTGTATCTTATTAAGTTAAACCTTAAATGTGAAAACTTCACATTCATGTGTCCATTTTATGTTCTGTCTGGTCCAGTTTATGAGAGAATGCTATTTTAACATTATTAAATTAAACACAAGAAAGTTGTTTTTGATTTTTCTATGATTTAAAACAAGAAGAGAACAATTTAAATGTGAGTGCAGAGTTGTCGGTGTAAACTTGATCAACCAACAAAAGACAGGCAGAGATTTGTTATTTTTGTTAGGGACTGTCTGATGAGGGCATTGAGGATGACTTTGAGGGGAAACAGGCCTCTCTTGATGTTTTCAGACAGACAGAAAGGGGCCCCGACTTTAGAAAAAGACAGATAGCAGATAGATAGATATTTTGTTTTTATTTTATTTATTTTATGTTTGGTATACACAGAATAGGTCTTGGTTGATCATGGGTACACTGAGGAGCTGCATTTGAGACTAAAGGAAAATAAATTTAAGAATGATTTGGATCATTTAAACATTGGTCTTGGGGGCAGGTGAAGCCCATGGAGAAAGGTTAAGATTAAATTGAACATCATAACTTCCTCATATATGAATGTTAATAACTTCATATTTATGTGTCTATTCTGTGTTTCATTTGTTATTATTATGTGTGTTGTTTCACTAACTCATTCTGGAACTAGTTTCTCCCCATTGCAGACGGCTGAGAAA
Organism: Xyrauchen texanus; assembly: GCF_025860055.1. Taxonomy (NCBI): domain Eukaryota; kingdom Metazoa; phylum Chordata; class Actinopteri; order Cypriniformes; family Catostomidae; genus Xyrauchen; species Xyrauchen texanus. Next base: position 1,324,962 of record NC_068318.1, on the reverse strand, counting down.
GATGATTTTATAGAAGTTACTAATGCTGCAGGAGGAAATCCGGACACAAAGAAGACTGAAAATGATGTGATTGATCTGATATATCCTCCTGCGCTCATTGCTGCTGGTAATCATTATTGATTTGCCATTTATAATGTGGATTAAAATTTCTCTGGAAAAGTTGATTTCAGTCTTATACGATCACTTTATGATTTTCCAGAATGCCATCAATGGGGTTTAATGCCCGTGTCTAAATTGTTCTGAGGGTCTAAATTTAAATCCAGCAGCTATCCACTGATTTATTGATTTGAAGAGTAAATATTACAAACATGTGGCAAAGTTATAGAGTTACCTATTGGATTGGTTACTCCCCCAAATTTTCCAGAGAGTACCCTCATAATAAAGAAATAAAAAAAAAGGAGCTTAGTGTGTGCTACAAAGTGCTGATTGAGTGTCTATTTCTATTACTATTTTAGTTTGCCATAGTTAATACATGAAAGTGTAATTTTAGAGGTATAATAGTGATAACTGTTAAAAGATGATGAAACATTTGGATAAAAAATAAAAAATAAATAAATAAAAAAATAATGTAAGAGTCATGAGAAATTAAAAGTACGTAGTGTATCTTACTGAGCAATTATTTCAAAACACAAGAAAAGAGATATGTTTTTAGATATGTTTGTCTTTAAGACTTTATTCTGTTTAAACTTTTACTTTTCTGTTAGTTTAAAAACTTGATTTATATTATTTTATTAGACAGAATGGAAGTTCCTTCACCTGAGAAAGTGTAAGAAATGGAGAAAGTAGTAATAACAAATTATTACTTAACAATAAAAAGGGATTATAATATATTAATAATAAGATAGGTGTTGTAAATGTAAAGCTCTGCATGAACAGAAGGCTAAATATAAGTTGTATTGATTATATAGAGAATGTCGAAAAAGACATTGTGTTCTGTCTTATTAAAGATTAGAAGGTTATTTGTATGTTGTTTGAATGGACAGAAGTAAGATGAGAGTAGTTTTTGATGAGAGTAGTTTTTGTTTTTAAATGGTGTGAGATGAGAAAGTTTGAAAGCAGTTAATATAATCAGTTATTGTAAATATCACTATTTTTACTGTTGAAGAATAAATTAAATGTATTATTGTGAAACAGTGTAATGCCCCACTTCTTACTCTCAGTCTAAAATTGATAAGTGTCTGCTTGAAACAGAAACACAAGAGCAGATTTTGAAGAAATATTCATAAGTGTTTTATTTCATTTTATTTTGGTTTGATTTTATTTTTATATGTAAAATGATGTGCCTTGACAATAATGTTAGATAGAGTGATATGAAGGAGTTCAAACAGCTCTGCTCATCAATGATTAAAGATTTTATATATTAAGAGGGCAATCTAAAGTTAAGGGTTTATACTAAAGAAAACAGATTAAGTTGAAAATTCATCTGAAAGAATAAATGTAGGTTCAAAAACTATCTAGAGACTATTATTGAATTAAGGTGATGTTTTTAAATTAAGCTTCCTAGAAGCGTGAGAGGCTCTGATCTGATGTTAGTCCCCACCATGATACATAGTTTTGTGTAACATTTGCTAAAATAGCAGAAATAAAATCTGAATGGAAATTAATTCTCTATAAATGAGTTCAATTTTAGCATATTTTACTTTTACTTTGGACAATTTTAATAGATTGATGAATTTTTAATAATGCTTTTTTGAATTTAACCATGTTTTGAATTGTCTCCATATTTAAGCATTTGTAGATGTTCCATTGGCTGTGTCGGTTCTCTGGTGATACTCCCTGACAAAGAAAATATCTGTTTACTGATACCAAATTATTAAGGATTGAGAACTGAGCAGTATCAAGACCAGGGGCAAGAGGTGACGACCCAATGACGGGTAAGACTTGAGAATGGCGTCACCGCCCAAGAAGGTTTGAAGGGGTGGATAAATGCTGCATTTTAATAACCGCTTTACTAAAATAACTTATCACAGTGTTAAATACCAAGCATTCTGTCACTGTGTTGTCAGGGGATCATACCCTGTGTAGAGGATTATTTATAGATTGGTTTTTGGGGTAAAGTTTTGAGAACCGTTGCAGAAAAAGGAGTGCGTGACTTTATATAGAAGTATTAAACAAACATGGGAATGTTTGTATGATAATGAATTTAGACTGGAAGATGATATATTACTTTTACTTATGATTTAATTGAACTCATGTACATTGTAAAAGTAATGAGGAATGGAAAAGATACATGGTGGTGACTAAAGATTACGATTGCTTGTCTTGTTTGTTTGTAACAATATAAATGGAATTAATTAAGAAATAGGGTGCAGGGTTGGCTACAATTGGTATAATAATTGAAACAACAATTCTTGAGAGGGGAATAATATAATATTGTGTGTTACCATTGATTAAATAAAAAACCAGATGAAGTACTGATCAATGTAAATGGCCCAATGCAACAGAAAGACCAAACTGGGAGGAAATTGATTCCTCCAATGATATGTTATATATTTTATAATTCTTTTATTGATTTAACCTCTTAAGATCCTTGCCATTTTTGGGGATTTCTGCCTGGATTTGGCCTACCCAAATTCAAAACTTCCCATTCCCACATACTTTGGCCTAAATACACAGTTTTGGTGTCATTTTACAGGAAACCCTTTGAAGTTGCATAAAACACTGCTAAAAATGTAAAAAAATTAAATATATGTTGTCTGAACAGTACAACAAAAAAAGAGGCGCTTTTTGATTTTTTTTATATAAATTCATTTTTGAAAGTGTATATATAACTCAAGCCCTGTAAACCCTAGCAGCAAGCAGACAGTTTTGGCTGTTTCCACTAGATGTCAGCAAATACCTGAAAAAGGAATTTTGTCTGTATCATGTTTTGTTTAATATTTATTTCAATTTATTTGAAGGGAGGAATATTACCTTTTTTTGGTGTACTTTCCGCCTACCCAAATCTAAAGTCTCCCCATACCATATACAGTGCTATAAATGCAAAATCCCAGTGTAATTTTACAGAAAACCCTTTGTCATTACATAAAACACTGTTGAAAGTGGTAAATATGCGCTCTGGTGTCTGGTGAGACGCGTCTGTGTGTTTTGGGCACGTAACCTACCCAGTGATCACTTCACAGTCTGGATGCAATATCACAGCCCCTGATTGGTCTATTTGATCTTGAGAGACATTGCCGGAAAGCGGAGGGTCTAAGCTTTACGGCAATATATGCTTTATCCGGATCGGATGTTTACATATTTTCCTGGATTGTTGAATATCATATAACATTACTTTGTGGTGTTTCTGCACTCGAGGGATTACTTGGGCACACAACCACAGAAAACACTGAAAAACGGCTCATTTTGCAGAGAATAACCTAAGGTAAAGGATTATGTAGCATTTGTGGCTAACTGTGCTGTCTAGTGCGAGTAGCATGGCAAATATTCAATAATTTCACTTGTATGTTTACAAATGTTGATTGTATACTTCATGATTCATTCGAAGTGTATTAGATATGTGATTATACCTCAATAAAAAGACTTATTGGAACTTCTTACTGGCAATGAGAGCTTTCATTTGATACATGGTTTGTACATGTGCGTCATATTTGAGCTGATATGAGAAATATGCGTATTCAAAAACGCATACATAATTATGACACGACTTTTGATGGGTGGAACTATGTAATTTATTGTAAATAAGTTACTTAGTGTAAAACAAATGCCAAAGTGATGCATATCTCAAGAAAGTAGACGTTCTAAGCTTTCAAATGGTACCAGATATGAGCTTATAACTCCTCCGCATACATTTAAAATTGGAAGTACATTATTACTGACGTAATTTTAAATCCCGGATCCGGGATCGTGGATTTTAAGATGTACTCTGAATTACTCTGATATAGTCTGAAACTATGAAAAACAGCTTAGCTTGCAGGGAAAATTAATTAATGTGATACAGACATTGAGAGTCCTTGGGAAACAGGAGGAAATGAAATGTATGTGTTAAGTGAATGAGTAGGGAGTTTTAAGATAAGGAACACCTGTGGTAGTTTACCTCCTCTGTGGAGAATTATAGCCTTTTTGTGAATGACCCTTTCTGTGAATGACCATGAAAAATGTTGTGTATAGATACTAAAGGGATGATCTAATGTTTTAGATCTAATGTTTTCCTGCAGAGGATAGTGAGGACAGCTGAGAAGATCATTGGGGTCTCTCTTCCCTCCATCAAAGACATTTACAAAAAACACTGTATCCGCAAAGCAACCAGCATTGTGGACAACCCCACACACCCCTCACACAAACTCTTTACCCTCCTCCCGTCTGGCAAGAGGTACCGAAGCATTCGGGCCCTCACGGCCAGACTGTGTAACAGCTTCCTCCCCCAAGCCATCAGACTTCTCAATACTCAGAGACTGGTTTGACACACACGTGTCCTGAGTTGCACTTTAATAACTGTCACTTTATAACTGTCTGCTACCTCAATAACTGCTATGTGCATAGAACATTATCTCATAGTATGTTATGTTTACATTTTTTAGAAACTGTCATCTTTTTGCACTACTGAGTACTGGTCGGCGCTGCACTGTCTATTGTCCTGTTCATTGTCAGTAATTTGTTGTTCTGTCCTGTACTTTTTGCACATGTTTGCACGTGCACTTTATATAGGTATATATAGGTAGTTTATATAGGTATTTTATTTCGTTGTGTTGTCTCATGTGGTCCTATGTTGGTCCTTTGTTGTTTTTATGTAGCACCATGGTCCTGGAGGAACGTTGTCTCGTTTTGCTGTGTACTGTACTAACTGTATATGGTTGAAACGACAATAAAAACCACTTGACTTGACTTGACTTGACTTGACTTTTAATTGGAACAAAGTCAGGCTATGCCTGGCTCCTGCCTGGAGGAGGCAGAGGACCCATGTGTTATTTAGTGCTAGAAATGAGATGCAACAAATGTGTGTGTAACAAATGACTCTAATAAGGGAAATCATTTAATATATTAATCAAATGAATGCAGAAAGTAATGATTGTTAGTTAATATAAAACATGTAACCATTTGAGGTGATTACAGTGTTCTTTATGCATATAAAATGAAATAGTCATGCTGTTGCCATCATTGAAGCAAGTTAGGACAGGATGACCCGCTGAAGGAGAGAAGGTGGAAAACAATTGCGGCCTACAATACCAATGAATAAGAAAGACATATTAATATGGATGTTATTACTGACATACTTGGGACAAGTGTTGCCCCCAATGATGGGGCCTACCAGAGAAACGTCCCAAGAAGGACCAGGATCACCAGATGAACAATTCTAAGAAAGCATACTGCCGAATGGGTTCCCTACAATCAGCCTTGGGGATCTTGGATGGCCTTTCCAATGAAGCTGACCTGAAACTAAATAATCCAGAAAGTGAATTCAGAAAGTACAGAGCACTTGACGGACTGTATTGAAGAAACTATGAATATGGACTTCCCAACGATGAATACGAGGCAAGATTCAGACAAAGAAGAGAAGCAAGCACAAAAACAAGAACCCGAGGAAGAAGAAGATCAGCAGGAACCGGCTACAGAATCTGAGGAAAGAGAAGAGGAAGTAGAAGGACAAGCGAAAGTAGGGGAAGAGCACGCTGCGGCAGAAAAAGGGATTGAAGTGCCGCAGTAGAGCAGGAAAGCATAGAAAGTGAGATGGAAGGACATGTCACAGAAGAACAGGACCAAGAAGGTGAAGAAGGAGAAAGACAAGAAGAAAGTGATCGTCCTGCTGAAACAGATTCAGAAGCAACTGAAGGAAATGAAGCAGGCCAACAAGCGCAGTTGTTCGAGGAAGAGTTGTGGCACATGGAGAAAGAATGGAAGCTCAAGGAGGTATTAGTGTTGATGATGCTGTTACTAACATATTTGGGACAGGTATTGCCTCCTATATAGGGCCTACCGGACAGGCGTCAAGGAAGGCCCAGACTCCCCAGGCGAGGGACCATCACAACGACTATGGTATGATGAATTTCCTACAATTGACATCTCAGACCTTCAATATTATTCCCCCGAATGAGCAGAGTCTAGATAACATAGCACGAGAAATCAGAAAGAAGCGAACGCCTGGATCACTAAACAAAGGTGAACCCGAAAAGCAAAGAATCTGGATAAGCAATTTGGCTAAGCAGAACAAACCAAAGAATCGGCCTCAAAAGACACCTGTCAAAATAATCACCCAAAGACTGAAAAAGCAAATAAATTTAGAAAATGATATGGAACCCATAGAGTCAGCAGGAACAGAGGAACTATTACAATATGCAAATCAAAATGACTGGTATAAATGGGCCAGATATACAGCTAAGCAAGCAAAAATGACAAACTGTGTAATGTGCTCGCCCACTCCATTGAAAAAATTTGTAGTAGTCCCAAATCAGTATGATTATAAGCATTGCGCTGAGTATTATGCCAAAAAATTGTGGTAAAACAGGGAGAACAGTGTTCTGCCCAGCAGAATGTTTGGCATTCTTGGGTCATCCGGAATATGATAAATATTATAAGATGATAGGGTGGGGAGATGAATGCAAAAAATTAGACGTACGTGTGGATAATGTGAAAAAAGAAAGCCCATTATCATATAAAATAAATTGTCAACTGGTGTATGAATGCTTTAACAAAACTAAAGGAAAAACGAATGTAGGACAATTTAAGGGCAATTGTGCAGTAATATGGCATTTAGATGATGAAATGTTTTTTTTAATAATAATGTGATTAGGTTTAGATTTAGATTGCTGTATATACATACATACCAAATAATACATCCCCAGAAGGAACTTTTACCCAGGCGATGAGGAAACTGCATGACCTGAGAAAGGAAGTTAAATCTAATGCAGGGAGAGATCAGCGGTTTGGGCAATGGTTTGATGATCTTTTTGGTTCATGGAAGTTGGGGCTAATGAAAATAGGTATAATAGTAGTTATGGGACTGACCCTATTTGCATTATTGTTATGCTGTATTATACCCATTCTGAGATCAATTATGACTAGAACGGAGGCTAAGCAAATGGTAGCCGTATCAATGATGACAACGCAAACAAGTGTAGCAACCAGACAATATACCATTGGGCCAGGATTGGATGAACTTGATGAGATTTACTGAGAAGCAATCAAGAAAATAACAATGTAAGGGGAATTTTATTTTTGAACACTTTTCTCATGTTTTTGATAGTAAGGGAGACAGCAAGACTATTGTACTTTCATTTTACATAACAAAATAGGTAGCATCTCAAGAAAGGAGTTAGAGGGTGTTTTGTTTGTTATTTTTGACATATTCCCCTATTATCAATGTAACCAATTACTTATTACTTATTGGTGAAGTATATCTTTAGTACACTGTATCTAACCAAATAGAAGTAGCATTTTTGATGATTATGGTTCCATATAATGTATATGTGAAATTATTGCCAAGAGAAGACATATAAGAGCTATATTTGAAGACAGGAGCGATGAGCACCTCAGTGCAAATAGACTCAACTGGTGGTTTAAAAACCCGCTGTCTGCTCCAACACACCACCAGATAGCGCTCCAGGCTACCAGAATTGTCTGTGAGTTCCTCTGGCAACGAAGGATAAATATTACTATGTTACTTTTAATAGTGTTTTGTTAAAGCATATATATATATATATATATATATATATATATATATATATATATATATATATCTTCTACTTAATGGATAATCAATTGTACTCTACATCACGCAAGGCTTTAAAGTTGCATGCACATGCTTATTACAAATGAGTTGATTTTTGTCACCCACCCCAGGCACAGCGCTAGCTAGAGGACTGGGATCTTTTACTCCTTCCTAGTTAAGTGTGGATGGAGAGGTTTGGTCCCAAGTTCTGCAGAGTGCAGCCCCATAAAAATGGCATTGGATAGTGGACTGAGTGGCCTACTTTGGCTACATGATGAAATGGGACAGGCTAGCTTGTGTGACTGCACTCTGGTTTGAGGGAAATAGAGTGTGAGACTTTTTAAGTCTCAGAGGTGGGAATATATAGTATATTTTTCAATATTCTAGTATGTTTCTTATATATCAAAATACTTATATGAGTTTCCTGGCCTTTGTGTGACCCAGGAGAGAGCATATGAGGTTACTAAAAGTGTTGATGCTGCAGAGGCCACAAAGAGCACCCAGCTGTAACAAAATAATGAGACTAAGGACCTTGAAGATAGACTAAAGCCAAGTTTCTACCAGTAAAAAGATATCAAAAGGCTCTGTGAGATAATGGTGGCAAATAGTATCCATTGGTTACAAAAATAACAAAGGGGCACAGAAATGAGGTAATGCCAGATAACAAACTGTATAGAAGAGGAGGTTTTGGACTAAGACAGTCAGAACGGACAGCTGGCCGGTCTCATGTTTGTTGGTGTTCAATAAACTACAATTTTGGCATCTGGAACTCAAGACTCCGAGAGTTTTCTTACAACTTAGAGAGATTCATCGCGATATTCCACGACACTTTCTCTCGTACTGGAAAGCCAGACTCTTACCCAGCCTCTATCGGCTCGCAAGTCTCTATTTCTGCATGACCGTTTCAGCCGAGCTGGGTTTTTCAGGTGCAGGGATTCATCGTCTTAGTCTCTTCTTTCACTGGAACACGCTGTCATGCAAGTTTCCCTAGTTAGAACGCAGTTCATGACTGATCAGTATTTTTACGTTTTAATTTAAAATATTTTAACCATGAACAGCTAGTTAATTCATTAAAAGCTTCTTATTTAAAAAAAAAATAGGTGTCACTCAGAAGCTTGGAGGTTTTGCCAGATGAAACATGCACCAGAAGTGTTCCTATAGTACAAATGTAATTTACTGAATGAGAAATAAATTACATTTAAATAATAATAATAAATGATAAAATAAATAAATGTGGTGTTAGTTTAAATTAGTATTTAAGATAATCCTGACAAACCTCTCCCCCAATGGACACTTTTCGCAATTCCGGGCTTTGGAAAGCAGAAGTAAACGATTGCAGATTAAATGTCAATGAATGTGAATGGGAGTGTGTTGCATGGTTCTTAAGATGGACAAGGAGGAGGTGGGAACCAGCTGAACTGTCAAAGTAAAACTTTAATAACAAACTGAACTCAAACATAACAATCTGCAAAACAAAGACACACACAGCTTTGTGCAAACTTGCATCTCTGGCCCCCTTATCTCTCTCCAGCTGATTAGTCAACTCCGCACCAGGTGTGCGTCATCACGGCCCGGCCACACCCCCCTCCTCTTCACACCCCCCTCAACTCCTCCCATCCTGGAGGGGAGGTGTTGCCCTTTCGGCTGGCCTTCCCAACCTCCTGGGAAACAGAGAGAGAGAAGGGAAGTAGACAGGGAAGAGAGAAAGAGAGAGTGGGAGAGACAGAATGAGAAAGAGAGAGAGGAAAAAAAAAGTACACACGCGCCACTCACATCCCCGGCAACCTCAATGTGATAGCGGACGCGCTGTCAAGACAAAGCTCGCCCGGCGGAGAGTGGAGGCTCCACCCCCAGTCGGTCCAGCTGATTTGGGACAGGTTCGGCAAGGCCCAGGTAGACCTGTTTTGCCTCCCAAGAAACCTCCCACTGCCCGCTCTGATATGCCCGGACAGAGGCTCCCCTCGGGGCAGATGCTTTGGCACTCAGCTGGCCCGCGGGGCTGCGCAAGTACGCATTTCCCCCAGTGAGCCTTCTTGCACAGGTGCTATGCAAGGTCAGGGAGGACGAAGAGCAGGTCATTCTGGTGGCCCCCTACTGGCCCACCCGGACTTGGTTCTCGGACCTCACGCTCCTCACGACAGCCCCTCCCTGGCGAATTCCTCTGAGGAAGGACCTTCCTTCTCAGGGACGAGGCATGCTCTGGCACCCGCACCCAGACCTCTGGAACCTCCACGTCTGGCCCTTGGACGGGATGCGGAAGATCTAGCCGGCCTACCATCGATCGTCATAGATACAATCAATCAAGCCAGAGCCCCCTCTACCAGGCATCTTTACGCTCTGAAGTGGCGTCTGTTTGCGGACTGGTGTTCTTCCCGAGCCGAAGACCCGCAGAAGTGTGCAGTTAGGTCAGTGCTCCTGTTTCTTCAGGAGAGGCTGGAGAGGAGGCTGTCCCCCTCCACCCTCAAGGTGCATGTTGCCGCTATCGCGGCCCACCACGACACGGTAGACGGCAAGTCTCTTGGTAAGCACGACTTAATCGTCAGGTTCCTAAAAGGTGCCCGGAGGATAACTCCCTCCCGGCCTAACCTGTTCCCCTCCTGGGATCTCTCGGTCGTCCTTACGGGACTCCAGAGACCCCCCTTCGAGCCGCTTGACTCAGTTGGACTCAGGGCCCTCTCTCTCAAGACCTGCTGATCGCGCTCGCTTCCATCAAGAGGGTCGGGGACCTGCATGCGTTCTCTGTTAGCGACGCTTGCCTGGAGTTCAGTCCGGCAGACACTTTCGTGATCCTAAGACCGCGACCGGGCTATGTGCCCAAGGTTTCTACCACACCCTTCAGGAATCAGGTGGTGAACCTGCAAGCGCTGCCCCGGGAGGAGGCAGATCCAGCCCTTTCACTGCTGTGTCCAGTACGTGCTTTACGGATTTATCTGGACTGCACACAGAGCACCAGATGCTCTGAGAACCTCTTCGTCTGCTTTGGGGGACAGCAGAAAGGGAACGCTGTCTCCAAGCAGAGACTCGCCCACTGGGTTGTCGACGCCATTTCCCTGGCTTATCACTCCCAGGCCATGCCCCCCCCCTTGCAGGTCTGAGCCCACTCCACCAGGAGTGTTGCGTCCTCATGGGCACTGGCTAGGGGCACTGCCCTAGCAGACATTTGTAGAGCAGCGGGCTGGGCAACACCTAACACTTTTGCAAGATTCTACAATCTCCGAGTTGAGTCAGTATCGTCCTGTGTTTTCTCATGTACAGAGCCCGTAGAACTCGGTAGCATGCCCACAATCTGACCGGGTGAATCGCTTGCACCTAGCGCCTTTCCCCCTAACCAGGGGAAACAGTGCGCCTTCATTCCCAGGAGATCCCAGGCTTGGGACACTGGTTGATTCCTCCCTAGCCCTCGTGGGTCGCAGTTCAGCGGAGGAACTCGCCGACCCAAGCCACTGCGGGTACCGCAAGCTACCCTGTACTGGTATAGGTGCTCCAAAGGTAAGGCCTCCTTCGGACTCCCCCTGTGTGTAACACCACGGTTCTGTCCCCTCTGGCGAGCGGACTCCTGTGTTTCCCTTAGGCAGTTACGGCTGCCTCGGTTGCCGTGCTGTATGTTCCCCCCTCTATGAGGCTGGATCCACCACCGCACCAACTTTTCCACATAGGCCCTAAGTCAGGCCTCTGATGGTTTTGCCACTTAAACTTGCCTCCCCTCTCGGGTAGGCGTGGCCTCCGCAGGGTCTTCTCTGCCCTGAATAAGGGCTAAGACTCCCTTCCCTCAATGCGTGTAAGGGCCCCGGACCTTGCGAGAAACATAGAGAGAAAAGAGGCCCGGCCAGGCTTGGCCCGTTCCCAGGTTGGCGGCCAGCACCTTGTTCCCCCCTCCAGGGTAACGATAAGGAATCCTGATGGCTTAAATGGGGCATTGGGGAATGGTACGTGCAGCCTGATACAGTTGGTCGTCCTGCATGTAAGAATACCTGCTTGCTCCTGTATCAGCAGTTCACATACACGGCTCAGCGCATGGCACTTTTATAAGTGGACCCCTAGTGTCGCTTCTCTGACACAACGTGGAGTGCGACAGAAGGGGAACGTCTAGGTTACGTATGTAAACTCCGTTCCCCGATGGAGGAGTTCCCCTGCCACGTCGCTGAGCCGAGCCACTGTTGTGGCCGGACCATTTCCGGCTCCTCAAAAAAATCCTGAATGAACTCCCGTATTTGCGCCGCTTAAATACCCGTATGTCCGGGGGCGGGACATGCAAATACTGGGTGCCAACTCTCATTGGCCTTTTTTCATAGTTCAGAGGTGAATATCGGCGCTCAAGAGAGACCCCTAGTGTCGCTTCTCTGACACAACGTCTCGTTCCCTCCATCGGGGAACGGAGGTTACATCCGTAACCTAGACGTTTTCTGCCTAATTGTTTTTCATTTGTTTTGTAGTGTATTTTCTATTTTCAAGGCATGTTGCTTTATTTACTCTATCCTGACATATGTTTTCCTTTTATAGCCTTCCCATTTTGTTTATATTTGCACCAAATTTTAGACAGCTGACTGGGAACAACCAACTTCTTTTGCCACACTCGGTGTTGGATTTCCTTCTTGAAAGAGTTGTACAATCCTTCAATTGATATCTCTCTTGTTGGGGCCAGGTTTCCTTTCAATTAGCCAAGTCCAACAGCTCGTTAAGGTCTGTAAGCACTCTATTTTAACTGCAGACTAATTAGCATTTTTAGATTTGTGCCAGTATTTGTTTTAGAAATGCAAATTACAAGGAGATTCCATAACTTCTTTTCCTCTACTTGATCTTGGATTTTTTTTAATGAATTTATGTAATTTAATTTGTTTGACGGATGTTTCACAAAGCCAGAATGTTCAGCTATTAAACAAAAATGTTTTGTGTCATATCTGTGATATGGGAGATGTTTTCCATGCTTGTTCAATGAACCATAAATAATTAATGAACATGTAACTGTGGAATGGTCCTTAAGACACTAACAGCTTACAGACGGTAGGCAATTAAGGTCAGTTATACAAATTAAGGACACTAAGGAGACCTTTCTACTGACTCTGGAAAAACAACAAAATAAAGATGCCCAGGATCCTTGCTCATCTGTGTGAACTGCATGGAGGCATGAGGACTGCAGATGTGGCCAGGGCAATAAACTGCAATGTCAGTACTGTGAGACACCCAAGACCGCACTACAGGGAGACAGGAAGGACAGCCGATTATCCTCACAGTGGCAGAACAGTGGATCCTGGACTTCCTGTCAGGTCGAGGCTTCTAGCGCTGGCTCACTGACGGTCGGGGCAGCAGGCGCTGGCTCACTGATGGTCGGGGCTGCAGGCACTGGCTCACTGAACATAGAGGGCAGAGCCATGGGAGGTTCTTGGGACGGAGCCGTGGAAGGCGGAGGCTGGACAGCAGAAGCCTTTCCTCTTCTCCTCCTCCTCCTCCGGGCTGGTATGGGCTCAGGCTCGCTGGCCATGGCCGGCGTGGGCTCAGGCTCGCAGACCGTGGCAGGCGTTGGCTCTGTCTCGCAGACCGTGGCAGGCATTGGCTCTGGCTCGCAGACCGTGGCAGGCGTTAACTGGGGAGCGGAAGCCTTACTTCTCCTCCTCCTCCGGGCGGACGAAGCTGGCAGCGCTGGCTCTTTGACCATGACAGGCATGGGGGTTGGCTCGCTGACAGGCGGGGCAGGCGTGAAGGGACGAGCCATGGACGAATGGGGGGTCACCACTGTGGGAGGAGGGGCAGGGTCCTCCTCGACAAAGCCCACAGTGAACGGCGAGCCGCAGACCAGCAGAGTCTCCTCAATGAAATCACGGCGCATCCAGCCGCGCGTTGCCAGTGGCAACCGCTCCTTGAGCGAACTGTTCAGGTTGGCCCGGAAGAAACCCACCAAGCAGGAGTCCGGGAAGTCCGCGACACTCGCCAGCTCGAGGAAATCGCGGATGTAGTCCTCCACAGGACGGTCCCCCTGCATGAGGCTGAGCAGACGACAGTTCGCTTTAAGAACCGCTAGATCCATTATTGGTCGTTCGTTCTGTAATGACAAGACGGCGGAGGCAGACGGGGAGTGAGGATCTACAAGCGGGTTTATTGAGCAAAGGTGAGAATAAACAGACAGGAACAAAGGAAACAACCACGATGGGTAAACAGAAACTAAAACACGAAAACATTCAAGGGCACACGAACTGGGAAAACACGGCAGGATGAACACGGCAAGACAGGCATGAGAGCAAACATCAGGACATTGGCAAAACAGTCAGAACATCAAAACAGTCAGGACCTCAAAACAACGAACGACAAGGGAATGGAGGAACAGCGGGGTTTAAGTACACAGACACATGATGATAACAAACGACAATCAGGTGCGAACAATGACACAGTGATGAAGGACGGGAATCATGGTGACGGCGACACGGAAAACACGGGGCAGACAACCAGGGATCGTAACAGTTGCATATTTCCCTGCTTCACAAACAAGTTAATTATCCCACACAAATGCATCATATATATATATATATATATATATATATATATATATATATATATATATATATATATTCTATATAATTCTCAACACGGTTACTAAAAAGTTGCTAATATTGTACTTCAATATTCTTATAATTATTGAGGAGCTCAGGTTTTCCAGATGTTTTCTCATGTTGTATATGTTGATAAATCATATGATTGATACACATACATTGATACATCTAATAATAATAGTGAGTGGTGGTGGCGTAGTGGGCTAAAGCACATTACTGTTAATCAGAAAGTCGCTGGTTCGATCCCCATGGCCATCAACATTGTGTCCTTAAGCAAGGCACTTAACTGCAGGTTGCTCCGGAGGGATTGTCCCTGTAATAAGTGCACTGTAAGTCGCTTTGGATAAAAGTTTCTGCCAAATGCATAAATGTTAATGTAAATGTAGTAATTACACTGCAAAAAATGATTCTGAAAAAAAAAATAATCTGCCAGTAAAAAAAATCTGCCAATGGGATAAGCAAAATAAACTTGTTTTCTCTTTAAATTAAGTTTATTTTGCTTACCCCATTGGCAGATTGTTTTTCTTGTTTTGAGTCTGAAGTTCACTAAATTTAGTCAGATTTATCTTAAAACAAGACTTAATATCTTATCCCATTTTGCTTGACAAGTAAATAAATCGTGTTTTAAGAAAGTTTAGATAATTTGACATGAATACAAGACAAAAATACTTGTCTAGAAAATCATTTTTTGCAGTGTAGATATAGATGCATTTATACTATACACTTTTTAAAATGTTTGAATATTTGGTTAAAGTTTGACATGCACGTTTTTTATTTTTTATTTTGCACCTTATTGTCAACTAAAATTAAATACAATTTTAGTCAGAGTAAAATTTAAATCAATTAATTTGACATGGCGAAATATTAGCTAAATTTAAGGTTCATTTTTGTGAAAAGACAAAAATTATGAGGATCAACATCAGTAGTAAATTACAGCTAAAAATGAGGGTATTGCTTTAAAAACTTGTGGGCAATAAGTATACATTTTACAATACATTGCATTACCAGTCCTACATTATGTCCTGTTGAATATTCAGTTCCACTCAAAAAATGCATTGCCATGACATGTTCTTTCATAAATCGATCTTCATGTCACCCTTGATACTGGTGAAATCCCTCCTCACCTTATGATCCTCAATCTCTTGCTCCAGAAGGCGCTCTAGATCCTTCATATCATTGTGTTTGAAGTATTTGATGAAGCTGCATGAAGCCTGCAGGCCTTTCTGAATTGAGAAACAAGCTGCCTCATCACTGAGAAAACAAAAGACAGATCAGGATTTTATTGTTTCTAAGATGATCTAGTTAAATAATAAATTCCACAAATAATGGACATCACTAAGAAGCTCTTAAAGGAATAGTTCACCCAAAAATGTAAATGTTGACATCATTTACACAACCATATGTTACTCAAACAGCATATTATATTCTCAGCAGTGAATCAGATTATTAGTGCACAAAAACATACATTTCGGTCTGTTCCTGATCCAAAGCTATCGTGACTTCATTGGAATTATTGGAATACAGTGCATCAGTTGTATGGGCTACATTTATGGTGCTTTTTGAAGCTTCACTTTAAAAAAATAAATTTCTTATGGAGTATCGTCTTATTTTCTGGTAAAAATATCTAAACATTCTTAAAACAAGAGAAAACTATTTCAGAAGCAGAATGGCATAAGATTCTAAGTCTTGTATTAAGAGAAATCTAACAAAATATGGTAAGGTTTAAGCTTATAACTGGAAAAATATTTGCCAAATGGGGTGAGAAAAACACATTTGCTTTGCATTTGAGTTATTCCATTTCCCATTGGCAAATAGTTTATTTATTTATTTTGTTTTAAGAATAAGCATAACAATATTTTGTTATATTTCTTGTTCAAAATCTTATGCCATTTTGCTTCTCAAGTAAATGTATCTTGTTTTAAGAATGTTTCAATGTTTTTAATGAAAAACACTACACAAACTCTTAATAAGAAAATTATTTTTTGCAGTGTTGTAATCTGAATCACTCTCCACTTTCAATGTATGAAAAAATTTGCTTTTGTATTCCATGATAAGGCTAATGATGACAGGCATATTAACTTTTGGGTTAACTATTCCTTGGATTTTTTTCAAGCAAAAGGAGGAAGTCCTCTGTGAAACAGCTGTCTGAGCAAAGCATGAACTTACACAAAGATGATTTCTCCTCTCTTGGAGTATGCAGGAATAGCACTGGCCATGGTTGCAAAGCCATACGAATAGAGAATAGCCTCCTCTCTTCTCATGAACCTTGCCAAACGTGCTTCTAACTCCAGATGCAAAACATTTCAATGCTTTAAACTGAGGCAAAGCGACATAACATAGATAAATGCTTGAGATAATAAAATACTTGATTAACCTACCAAAGATCCCGTAGAATCCTCTTGGTCCACAAGTTCCCACACCATATATTTTTAGTGATGTCAAAGCCTTCAACTGAAAACAAAGTAATTATTCTGTTGAAACGTCATCAAGGACTATAGTTTCAGTTCATGCGCAAAAACATTATCATGACTATCTGCAGTTATAGATTTACAGTGTGGGAAAAAGTATTTGATCCCTGCTGATATTGTACGTTTGCCCACTGACAAACAAATGATCAGTCTATAATTGTAATGGTAGGTTCATTTGAACAGTGAGAGACAGAATAACAACAAAATCATCCAGAAAAACGCATGTCAAAAATTTTAATGAGGGAAATAAGTATTCGACCCCCTCTCAATTAGGGATTTCTGGCTCCCAGGTGTCTCTTATACAGGTAACGAGCTGAGATTAGGAGCACACACTTAAAGGGACTGCTCCTAATCTCAGCTTGTTAACTGTATAAAAGACACCTGTTCACAGAAGCAATCAATCAATCAGATTCCATACTCTCCACCATGGCCAAGACCAAAGAGCTGTCCAAGGATGTCAGGGACAAGATTGTAGATCTACACAAGGCTGGAATGGGCTACAAGACCACCGTCAACCAGCTTGGTGAGAAGGTGACAACAGTTGGTGCGATTATTCGCAAATGGAAGAAACACAAAAGAACTGTCAATCTCCCTCGGTCTGGGGCTCCATGCAAGATCTCACCACGTGGAGTTGCAATGATCATGAGAACGGTGAGGAATCAGCCCAGAACTACACAGGAGGATCTTGTCAATGATCTCAAGGCAGCTGGGACCATAGTCACCAAGAAAACAATTGGTAACACACTATGCCGTGAAGGACTGAAATCCTGCAGCGCCTGCAAGGTTCCCCTGCTCAAGAAAGCACATGTACAGGCCCGTCTGAAGTTTGCCAATGAACATCTGAATGATTCAGAGGAAAACTGGGTGAAAGTGTTGTGGTCAGATGAGAACAAAATCAAGCTCTTTGGCATCAACTCAACGTGCCGTGTTTGGAGGAGGAGTAATGCTGCCTATGACTCCAAGAGCACCATCCCCACTGTCAAAAATGGAGGTGGAAACATTATGCTTTGGGGGTGTTTTTCTGCTAAGGGGACAGGACAACTTCACTGCATCAAAGGTACGATGGACGGGGCCCATGTACCGTCAAATCTTGGGTGAGAACCTCCTTCCCTCAGCCAGGGCATTGAAAATGGGTCGTGGATTGGTATTCCAGCATGACAATGACCCAAAACACACAGCCAAGGCAACAAAGGAGTGGTTCAAGAAGAAGCACATTAAGGTTCTGGAGTGGCCTAGACAGTCTCCAGACCTTAATCCCATAGAAAATCTGTGGAGGGAGCTGAAGGTTCGAGTTGCCAAACATCACCCTCGAAACCTTAATGACTTGGAGAAGATCTGCAAAGAGGAGTGAGACAAAATCCCTCCTGAGATGTCTGCAAACCTGGTGGCCAACTACAAGAAACGTCTGACCTCTGTGATTGCCAACAAGGGTTTTTCCACCAAGTACTAAGTCATGTTTTGCAGAGGGGTCAAATACTTATTTCCCTCATTAAAATGCAATTAAATTTATAAAATTTTTGACATCCGTTTTTCTGGATTTTTTTTTTTTTTTTTGTTGTTATTCTGTCTCTCACTGTTCAAATTAACCTACCTTTAAAATTATAGACTGATCATTTTTTTTGTCAGTGGGCAAACGTACAATATCAGCAGGGGATCAAATATTTTTTCCTTCACTGTATGTTCAATACAAGACTGTCAACATCCTTATTCTGTCCAATTTATGTTGTTTAATCAGCCTCTTAAAGAGAACATGAAATCACTATTTACTTTCTTGATAAATGTTCCTGGAGTACATAACCTTTAGTCAAGGTGAAATAACTTGCTCCACCTCTAAAACAACTTTCCTTTCTGTGCCATTGTCAACAAGGCCACGCAGGCTATTTGGATAATGTTCACCTGTTTAGTCACTAAAACTGCATAAAGCCCTGTGTTTGTTGTTGTTTACATTCACTGCACACTACCAATGAAAATCTCGTTTAATCTTGACAAACCATGGGCTCTATTTTCCTGGGTGCGCAAAGCACAGCGCTACACGCAAAACCAACGTCTTATCCCATTTTGTGATAGCGCTAATTCTAAGTGTAACTTCTATGCCAGAGCAAAGCATGAGTAGGGGTGGGCGGGAGTGTTTGTGCTATCTGTGGGTGTATGTGCTCAAAATATGGGGGTAATGAAGTGATGCAAAGAGCAATTAGCTTTTGCTGAGAAAGAGGTCATTGTGCTAAAATGTTTTAATACCACCTCTGTTTTCAGCGCAAAGTCTAAATTCAGTTTCTGCATTTGCAGTTTGGAGATTCCATCAACAAAAGGTAATAAAGTTCATGTCCAAACTATAGTGGAACATCAAATTATGCTTCTGACAATCACCATTTTATGAAACAAAAATGTATGATATAAATAGATCATGGTTTATTTTTCAATTATTATTTTTAAGTTTATATTTACAATTGTATTTATGATCTAATTTGTATTGGTATTTTTCCACCTGTGCGATTATTAAGTCACTGCAAAAGGTGCCAGTGAAAGAATTTGGAGGATAAAATGTTTGGATTCGGTATACAATACATTTTTTGACCATTTTGTTATTTTGATTATATGCTCATTTCATTTGAAGTGTAATATGAATTTCGAAATATTTTTGGTGTAATTTGTTCCCCTTCTGTAACTCACTCGACGTTGTGTCGAATGAAGTGACACAAGGGGACTTCCTGGGATGCCAAACGTATCTCTGGACCAGAGAAAAGGCCAATGTCAAGTTGGCAGACAGAATTTGCAAGCCCCGCCCCGGACATACGGGTATAAAAGGAAGAGGGGCAGCAAATGCCAGTCAGAATTTTTCTTTGGAGCTGAACGGTTGTGCTACAGCAAGCTGAGTTCACCACTGTTTAACTCAACTATACTGGTGATAAGCACTGCTGTTGGATCTACGGCACATTTCCAGCTGGTGTTCTCTCTCTCTCTGCACGCTGTGCAGTTTACGACTCTGGGTGCTTTGACAGCTCTTTCAATGCCTGAAAGAGTGTTTCTTCTCCTAAAAAGAGTTTATTTCCTCTAAAAGAATTTGAAATCCCACTCATAAAACAGCAATACACAGCAGGCGTGAAACGTCCTTTTCAGGACGCGTCTTTTTAAAGATGTCTTTCCGCCTCTGTGTAGTTCCTGGATGCGGCCGATTTCTCCACTTCTGGCGGTCACAAAAGCTGCCTCGCGTGCCTGGGCTGCGATCACACGCAGGCAGTGTTTTATGAATGGTTCATGTTCTCAGTGTGAGAACATGGCAACATTGCAGTCACACAATCACGCAATAGGGTCAGGGACCCTAGAACAACAATAGGGTCCTTGCATCATCGGTGTTCGGGCCCTAAATATGCTTACTGTACTAAAACCATGGTCAATTTTGTGTTTATAGTTTTACTACAAATACCATAGTTCAACTATAGTTAAGAAACCATGGTACATTTTCACGAGGAATAAAAGATAAATGTGAGGGAACCCAAAATAATTTTAAGGGAAAATGAAAATATTTCATAAAATGATGAGGCTCAGTAACTCGTCTGGTGTATCCAAGTGCTCTTATTTTTCATCCCTGTCCTCCAACCTCCACCTTACAAATAGAGACCACTTTTAAATTTTTGATTATGGTGTAAACTCAACAAGAAATGGGTATCACAATCTGATTTCATAATCGCAATCTTACATTTTTGAGTGAAACAGGATATTCATTGAGGAAAAAATGTAGGACAAGAACAATTAGATATTGAAATTTAGCAATTGTTAACTGAACCCTTGGTATTAATAAAGTGGTAAAATATTGAAGCTGAAGTTTTTAATGATGCGTGGGGCCCTATTTTAAGAGCCCTATCGCTAAGCACAGCGCTATGCCATAAGTCATAAGCGCACAGTCAATGGGCATGGCCATGAAGTTTTGCTATTTTTGTGCAAGCGTGAGCCAAGTCTAGTCGCAAGTGTGTTTGGCTGAAATCACATAAGCAATGCGCTAATGGGCTGGGTCAAGTGCAATTTAATTCTGAGGTTCTTCTCTGCAGCCTATTATATATATATAGGTCTTCCTGGGGTGCCAAATGTACCTCTGACCTGATAAAATGCCAATGTCAAGTTGGCAGGCAGAATTTGCATGCCCCGCCCCAGGAATACGGGTATAAAGGGAAGCGGGCCAGCGAGTGTCAGTCAGGATTTTGCACTGAGGAGCTGAAAAATAAGGTACGGACGTTTACAGTGGTAGGTCTAGTGCTGTGGCAGGAGAGACACAACTTCTCATTCCTTCCCTCGGGGAACGGAGGTTACAACAGTAACCATGACGTTCCCCTTCTGTCACTCACTCGACGTTGTGTCGAATTAAGTGACACAAGGGGTCCCATATAAAAACGCCACGAACTGACCTTGTTATGTGAACTGCAGAGACAGGTGCAAGCAGGCTACTGCATGCTAGAGGCAACTGTGTCGGCTACACGTATCCCTCCCCAATGCCCCCAAAGAGGTGTCACATACAGACTTTAGGTTCCCCGCCCCCCTGAGGGGGGGAACAGGCGCTACATGACTAGCATGGGAGCAAGCCCGGCAGCCACGCCTTTTCTCTCACTGTGTCTCTCACATAGGACGTGAAGCGGCTGGGGCTATCTTAACGCTATGAAATGCGTCTGGGAAGGCGGTCTTTTCCGGTCCTATTGTTTCAGGAGGAAAAGACCCTGCGGAGGCCACATCCTGCCGCTCTGGACTGTACTGCCCAGTCTAGGGGGAGGTAACGTGGCAAATACACAACAAGGGGTTTCGTTCACCGCCGAAAACTGCTGGGCAAAGTCATCAACGAGGTCAAGCTGGGAGACGGGGGCGTTGAGAGAGCGCGCCTTGTCAACGTTGTGCATCTTGACCATGTTCAGCCAGAGGTGACGCTCCTTAACCACGAGTGTGGTCATCGCCGCCCGAGTGCCTGAGCTGTGACCTTCGTGGCTCTGAGAGCGAGGTCGGTTGCAAAGCGCAGTTCCTACAGCACGTCGGGGTCGGAACTACCCAGGTGCAGATCTTTGAGTGCCTTGGCTTGGTGAACTTGCCGGAGAGCCATGGAATGCAGGGTGGAGGCGGCCTGTCCGGTTGTGCTGAAGACTTTCGAGGTCAGTGATGACATCAATTTACAGGCTCTGGAGGTGAGTACCGGGCGGTCCCGCCAGGAGGCGGTGTTCTCGGGACACAAGTGGATCGCAACCGCTCTGTCAACCTGGGGAACCTCTGTGTACCCGTGGGCCACCCCACCATCCAGGGTAGTGAGAGCGGATGAGTGGAGGGGTTGGTTCAGGGCAGTAAAAGAATGCCGGCTGGCCGTGAGGCAAGCCGCACTCATCCTGAGCTCGGACGGAAGCAAGCAAGCATGCCGGGGGGCGGGTGGTTTGTGGGGATTTACCTGGCGAAACTGAGCCCGTCGTCATCCCCAAATCACCTTCATCACCAGCCGGGTCATCCTCAAACTCGTGGGAAGAAGAAACTACGCAGGGGGCGGCTGAAGTGGCTTTCTCTCGTGAGAAAAGAAAGCCGTGACTGCAATGTTGCCATGTTCTCACACTGAGAACATGAACCATTCATAAAACACTGCCTGCGTGTGATCGCAGCCCAGGCACGCGAGGCAGCTTTTGTGACCGCCAGAAGTGGAGAAATCGGCCGCATCCAGGAACTACACAGAGGCGGAAAGACATCTTTAAAAAGACGCGTCCTGAAAAGGACGTTTCACGCCTGCTGTGTATTGCTGTTTTATGAGTGGGATTTCAAACTCTTTTAGAGGAAATAAACTCTTTTTAGGAGAAGAAACACTCTTTCAGGCATTGAAAGAGCTGTCAAAGCACCCAGAGTCGTAAACTGCACAGCGTGCAGAGAGAGAGAGAACGCCAGCTGGAAACGTGCCGTAGATCCAACAGCAGTGCTTATCACCAGTATAGTTGAGTTAAACAGTGGTGAACTCAGCTTGCTGTAGCACAACCGTTCGGCTCCGAAGAAAAATTCTGACTGGCATTTGCTGCCCCTCTTCCTTTTATACCCATATGTCCGGGGCGGGGCTTGCAAATTCTGTCTGCCAACTTGACATTGGCCTTTTCTCAGGTTCAGAGATACGTTTGGCATCCCAGGAAGTCCCCTTGTGTCACTTCATTCGACACAACGTCGAGTGAGTTACAGAAGGGGAACAAATTACACCCAAAATATTTCGAAATTCATATTACACTTCAAATGAAATGAGCATATAATCAAAATAACAAAATGGTCAAAAAATGTATTGTATACCGAATCCAAACATTTTATCCTCCAAATTCTTTCACTGGCACCTTTTGCAGTGACTTAATAATCGCACAGGTGGAAAAATACCAATACAAATTAGATCATAAATACAATTGTAAATATAAACTTAAAAATAATAATTGAAAAATAAACCATGATCTATTTATATCATACATTTTTGTTTCATAAAATGGTGATTGTCAGAAGCATAATTTGATGTTCCACTATAGTTTGGACATGAACTTTATTACCTTTTGTTGATGGAATCTCCAAACTGCAAATGCAGAAACTGAATTTAGACTTTGCGCTGAAAACAGAGGTGGTATTAAAACATTTTAGCACAATGACCTCTTTCTCAGCAAACCTCACTTCAGCCGCCCCCTGTGTTGTTCCTTCTTCCCACGAGTTTGAGGATGACCCGGCTGGTGATGAAGGTGATTTGGGGATGACGACGGGCTCAGTTTCACCAGGTAAATCCCCACAAACCACCCGCCCCCCGGCATGCTTGCTTGCTTCCGTCCGAGCTCAGGATGAGTGCGGCTCGCCTCACGGCCAGCCGGCATTCTTTTACTGCCCTGAACCAACCCCTCCACTCATCCGCTCTCACTACCCTGGATGGTGGGGTGGCCCACGGGTACACAGAGGTTCCCCAGGTTGACAGAGCGGTTGCGATCCACTTGTGTCCCGAGAACACCGCCTCCTGGCGGGACCGCCCGGTACTCACCTCCAGAGCCTGTAAAATGATGTCATCACTGACCTCGAAAGTCTTCAGCACCACCGGACAGGCCGCCTCCACCCTGCATTCCATGGCTCTCCGGCAAGTTCACCAAGCCAAGACACTCAAAGATCTGCACCTGGGTAGTTCCGACCCCGACGTGCTGTAGGAACTGCGCTTTGCAACCGACCTCGCTCTCAGAGCCACGAAGGTCACAGCTCAGGCACTCGGGCGGCGATGACCACACTGGTGGTTAAGGAGCGTCACCTCTGGCTGAACATGGTCAAGATGCACAACATTGACAAGGCGCGCTCTCTCAACGCCCCCGTCTCCCAGCTTGACCTCGTTGATGACTTTGCCCAGCAGTTTTCGGCGGTGAACGAAACCCCTTGTTGTGTATTTGCCACGCTACCTCCCCTAGACTGGGCAGTACAGTCCAGAGCGGCAGGATGTGGCCTCCGCAGGGTCTTTTCCCCCTGAAACAATAGGACCGAAAAGACCGCCTTCCCAGACGCATTTCATAGCGTTAAGATAGCCCCAGCCGCTTCACGTCCTATGTGAGAGACACAGTGAGAGAAAAGGCGTGGCTGCCGGGCTTGCTCCCATGCTAGTCATGTAGCGCCTGTTCCCCCCCTCAGGGGGGCGGGGAACCTAAAGTCTGTATGTGACACCTCTTTGGGGGCATTGGGGAGGGATACGTGTAGCCGACACAGTTGCCTCTAGCATGCAGTAGCCTGCTTGCACCTGTCTCTGCAGTTCACATAACAAGGTCAGTGCGTGGCGTTTTTATATGGGACCTCTTGTGTCACTTAATTCGACACAACGTCGAGTGAGTGACAGAAGGGGAACGTCATGGTTACTGTTGTAACCTCCGTTCCCCGAGGGAAGGAATGAGAAGTTGTGTCTCTCCTGCCACAGCACTAGACCTACCACTGTAAACATCCGTACCTTATTTTTCAGCTCCTCAGTGCAAAATCCTGACTGACACTCGCTGGCCCGCTTCCCTTTATACCCGTATTCCTGGGGCGGGGCATGCAAATTCTGCCTGCCAACTTGACATTGGCATTTTATCAGGTCAGAGGTACATTTGGCACCCCAGGAAGACCTATATATATATAATAGGCTGCAGAGAAGAACCTCAGAATTAAATTGCACTTGACCCAGCCCATTAGCGCATTGCTTATGTGATTTCGCCAAACACACTTGCGACTAGACTTGGCTCACGCTTGCACAAAAATAGCAAAACTTCATGGCCATGCCCATTGACTGTGCGCTTATGACTTATGGCATAGCGCTGTGCTTAGCGATAGGGCTCTTAAAATAGGGCCCCACGCATCATTAGAAACTTCAGCTTCAATATTTTACCACTTTATTAATACCAAGGGTTCAGTTAACAATTGCTAAATTTCAATATCTAATTGTTCTTGTCCTACATTTTTTCCTCAATGAATATCCTGTTTCACTCAAAAATGTAAGATTGCGATTATGAAATCAGATTGTGATACCCATTTCTTGTTGAGTTTACACCATAATCAAAAATTTAAAAGTGGTCTCTATTTGTAAGGTGGAGGTTGGAGGACAGGGGATGAAAAATAAGAGCACTTGGATACACCAGACGAGTTACTGAGCCTCATCATTTTATGAAATATTTTCATTTTCCCTAAAAATTATTTTGGGTTCCCTCACATTTATCTTTTATTCCTCGTGAAAATGTACCATGGTTTCTTAACTATAGTTGAACTATGGTATTTGTAGTAAAACTATAAACACAAAATTGACCATGGTTTTAGTACAGTAAGCATATTTAGGGCCCGAACACCGATGATGCAAGGACCCTATTGTTGTTCTAGCCCCCCAAATGAATCACATTTTTTGAGGGCCTTAACATACTTGAAAACTCGTGAAACTTTGCACACGCATCAGAAGTGGCGAACATTTATTTAGAATTAGGTGTAGCAAAATAAAAAAAAATCGATAGCGCCATCTACAAACTTTCAAAGATGTGCACTTTACGCTACGTTTCACCTCCACATACGGAAATTGGTACACATGTGAAACATGCCAATACCTACAAAAAAGTATCTTGGACCCATACCCTAAACTCAACAGGAAGTCAGCCATTTTGATTTTTCTCTTAAATTTTTGTTCAGTTTTTGCCATTTCCAGGCCTCGTACTTTAACAAACTCCTCCTAGAGATTTCATCAGAGCTACTTCATATTTGGTTATTCTAATCCAAAGGCCTTCTGTGTATGTAATGTGGGTTAGTACCTGCCTTTAATTACCTTTGTACTAACCTTGCAACATGGTTAACTTTACCCTAAACCTATACCAACCCTTACCCTACAGTACAATCCAACTCTAACCCCTAAACCTTAGTAGAAGCCAATGTGAAACTTGTGAGAATTTAGCAGGAAAGCATGTAGTTAACCAGTAAATACATTGTATTGTATGTATTTTAATGTTAGTACATCTAATATAAAATGTGACCAGAGCAGGTTATTGTACTTAGAACAACATGCACTGATAAGTTGTGCACAATGATACCAATAATTTACAAACTATGGTCAGTTTTGTTTTCATGTTGACTTCAACTTGTAAAGTGTAGGAAAATCATTTAACAGCAAAGACTAGACATGCTACATTCTAATTTCAGATTGATTCTGTGTAGCACTAAATCAGCAAATTATTCTGAGGCAAATAATAACAGGATGATTTATCCACATCCTATATTTGCACTTATTACATTATTAAAATACAGTACCTGTCATTAAAATAACATATCCATTGTCAAATCCACCACAACTGATATATTTGTTCATTAAATTTGGCATAAAATCCAAATGGACAAATCTTATTTACTCATTGGATTTTGCTGTTATTATAAACGATTTATCCGTTCACATTATTATCTTTCTTTAATTGTTTGTCCTCTTAATCTTTAATCAAAAACAATAACTTGCAAACCCAAGTTTTTCTTGTTCGATAAGCCATTTCACTCGGAAATACATCACAATATGTTGCAACCTCCATTTCATGGCGACATTAAGATGCATTTAGCATTAATGTGCAAACAGCACATTACAATCAGGAATGGCTATGATTCAAATGGGAAGAATGGGAAAGCACTTAGACCAACGTCTATGCTCATACTGCTACAAACCTTTACACGCTCACTGTCGAGTAGACCCAAGAAGTTAAATAAGGCAAAGTTAATGCACTCTTTCCCATTTATGATGATTTTGTGGCTTGGTGGGCTGGTAAAGAAAAACATGGTCATTAGTCAGTAGAAACACACTCAGAACACACCAATTATTTTCCCATATGGGTGACATGGGTGAGTTCTGATGATCAGGCATTGATTTGAATTGTTTCATCCAGGAGGTTCACTCAGAATTTATTACAGTTTCAATAACTGACTGTTTACAGGAAGAAGCCCATTAGGAATGTTTATCCATACAGACTTACTCTGTAACTACATCATAATTAAGGGACGGGTGGTCTTTAGACACTGGGGGAACAAGCAGCTTGGGTTGCCACTCCTCAATTAACTCCTCTTTCTCCTGGAATACCCAAGAATATAGGACATAACTTTAAATTCTAGAAAATACCTACATGATGTTCATATTAGTCTACACAGCCTAACTCTTGCTAAAACTCACTCATAGCCCTTTTCCACTGAAATTGCGATGGTTCTCTTGCCAAATCTGTGCTCCGCTGGTTCACAGCTGGGGCAATCTGGAGCCTATTGTAAAGCGCTGTTCCACTGACCTGAGAGCCGAACCATGACATAACGGGTTACTGTCTATGTGGTAGTTTCACATGACTACCTCAAACATAAACTAAAATGGCGCATCACAGTGTTTGTATGCAGTCTTTACTCTTGTTTTTGAGGACATTTGTAAACATACAGATTAATGCAGTTCATCGTTATTACATTGCTCAACAAGATTGTCAGAGATGACATCTATGCTAAAGACGACAGGTAATGCTATTACATTATATTGTATGAATTATGGCTTAACTTTCTATGTTCTGTAAACTCTTTACAGTGGAATAATTATTAAAATTGGTGTAGCAGATGGTTGTATTTGGATTGTTGCTCTACACATAATATTATTGATTGAAAATCCCATGGTTTTACTTAACAGATAGCATGATCATCTAATCTTAGTGAGTAGCTGGTCAAAAATTCCCTTAGAGAACAAAACAATGCACAAAATAAGATGGCAACAGTGTTAGAAAAGAAAACAAATTTAGCGAATATAACAACTGAGATCAGCTGCAGAGGACAACTGCGATTCACTGTTTATCACAAGTGATACAGGCTGAATTCAATGCCCCAATTAGTTAGCAGGCTGGTCGGTGTCCGAGTCCAAAACATTGTTGCTCTGTCCAATGTTGCTTTTGCTTATGTCCTTCTTATGGTCCTTGTACTCTCTTAAGTGTTTAACTAAGCAAAGTACTACTCCTTGCTGCAGACGGTAGCTACTATTGATGTTTGGGAAAACTTAACCATAGTGACGAAACATTATCCCATCCTTCGTCTTCTGAAGTAATCGGTTCCTGCGTAGAGACCAGCAAGCTTTTGGGACCAGCGTGGAACCAGGTTTTTGTCCCCAGAATGGCCTTTTCTGCAGTGGAAATGCACAAAACAGTCTGAGACTTTGCCCCTGCCCACCCGCACCCGAACCATGTCGATGGAAAAGGGCTATCAAATGTCAAAACAACTCCAATCAAAAAGACTACACACCACAGCAACTCACAGGTCGGGCAACCAGCTGGACCTCATTTTTACACGTAACTGTACCACCTCTAATATTCTTGTTACACATTTACATGTCTCTGATCACTACTTTGTTTACTTCAACATGATTCTCCCATCCATTGTAAAACCGACCCCACCTTTGGTTTCCTTTCGCTGTAACCTCCGTTCCCTCTCACCCTCTCGCCTTTCCACTGATGTCTCTGCCTCTCTTCCCACAATAAATGTATTTTCCATGCTTGATCTAAACACTGCCACAGACACACTTAGCTCTACTTTAACAACCTGTCTAGACAACATCTATCCTCTCTCCTCTAGACCAGCACGGACTACACCACCCAGCCCCTGGCTGTCTGACGTCCTTCGTGAACATCGGACTGATCTCAGAGCAGCTGAGAGGAGATGGCGGAAATCTAAAGATCCAGCTGATCTAGGTAAATATCAGCTTCTGCTTGCAACTTTTTCAAATAACTTTAAAACTGCAAAAACTTTATATTACCAGACCAAGATCAACAGCACCACAGACACTCGTAGCTTGTTTAGAACATTTAACACACTTCTCTGCCCTCCCCCTCCACCACCTGACACATCACTGACAGCAGATATATTCGCCACATTTTTTACTGATAAGGTTACAGCCATCAGCAATACATTCACAGCACCACACCCTGTCAAACATCTGGCTCCTGTATGCAAGCCTTCTTTCCCTATGTTCTCTCCTTTAACTGACACCGAGGTCTCTAAACTCCTCCTCTCCAACCACCCCACAACCTGTTCCCTTGACCCCATTCCATCACACCTTCTCCAGGCCATCTCTCCGTCCATCCTACCAGCACTTTTTTATAATTAACACATCCCTTCTTGCAGGCACTTTTCCCACTACATTTAAGCAGGCTCGAGTAACCCCACTGATGAAAAAACCTGCACTTAACCCCACACAGATAGAACAGTACAGACCAGTCTCTCTCATCCCATTCATGGCAAAAACACTTGAAAGGGCAGTTTTCAATCAGATCTCCGCCTATCTCTCACAGAACAAGCTGCTGGATGACAATCAGTCAGGCTTCAAAAGTGGACACTCCACTGAGACTGCCCTGCTGTCTGTCATTGAGTCGCTGAGACAGGCGAAAGCTGAATCCAGATCATCCGTTCTGATTCTGCTGGACCTTTCTGCTGCCTTTGACACAGTCAACCATCAGATCCTTCTCTCCACCCTCTCTAAACTGGGTATCACTGGAACTGTGCTTGACTGGTTCAACTCTTATCTCTCAGAAAGGTCCTTTGAGGTAGCATGGAGAGGGGAAGTATCCAAGCCACACCAGTTACTTACTGGGGTACCTCAGGGATCAGTGCTTGGGCCACTTCTCTTCTCCATATACACAACATCACTGGGACCCATCATCCAGTCACATGGTTCTCTTACCACTGCTACGCTGATGACACGCAACTCTACTTGTCTTTCCAGCCCAACGACACCACAGTGACCGCTCGAATCGCTGCCTGTCTGGCAGACATCTCAGCCTGGATGAAGGAACACCACTTTCAACTCAACCCTGCCAAGACCGAACTCCTTGTCTTTCCAGCCAACCCGGCTGTTGAACGCAACATCACCGTGCAGCTGGGTCCAACTACAGTTTCACCTTCCAAAATGGTAAGAAATCTAGGGGTAACCATTGATGATGAGCTAAATTTCACAGACCATATTTCAAAAACTGCAAGATCATGTAGATTTACACTCTACAATATCAGGAAGATAAGACCCTTCCTCTCTGAACATGCCACACAACTGCTCGTTCAGTCCCTTGTCATAACTAGACTGGACTACTGTAACGCTCTCATTGCAGGCCTTCCTGCATGTGCTATTAGACCTCTCTAAATGATCCAGAATGCAGCAGCACGTCTGG
Organism: Xyrauchen texanus; assembly: GCF_025860055.1. Taxonomy (NCBI): domain Eukaryota; kingdom Metazoa; phylum Chordata; class Actinopteri; order Cypriniformes; family Catostomidae; genus Xyrauchen; species Xyrauchen texanus. The sequence continues at coordinate 1,294,646 of NC_068318.1, read as the reverse complement.
TCTTTAATGAACCTAAGAGAGCATATGTTACACCACTCTTTGTCTCTCTCCACTGGCTGCCGGTTCATGCACGTATTAATTTCAAGGCCCTGATGCTGGCATATAAAACAGTCACTGGGTCTGCTCCAGCATACCTAAAAACATTTATGCAGAGCTACGTTCCCACCAGAAGCCTGCGGTCGGCTAAGGAACGTCGCCTTGTCGTACCCAAACAAAGAGGCACCAAAACACTTTCCCGGACTTTCAGTTTCCTCATACCACGGTGGTGGAATAACCTTCCTAACTCAATCCGGGAAGCTAACTCACTCTCTATCTTCAAAAAACGGCTAAAAACACATCTTTTCCAAAAGCACTTAACCGGTCACTAAAAAAATAAATAAATAAATAAATAATTATTTACACTTCTTGTTGCACTTAAATCTGTTTTGTATACTAGTCTGATGATAGTGAAACTTTGTAATATGGCACTTTTTGTACCACTGTCTCCCTAAGATGATTCGCTGATGTTCTCCCTCTTTTGTAAGTCGCTTTGGATAAAAGCGTCTGCCAAATGAATAAATGTAAATGTAAATGTAAATGCAAAAAAGATATAAACATTTGATTATACCTGGCAAAGCAAATCTTATTATGTTAGAGTGATATATTTGCTATAATTGTTGAAGAGAATTCCACTGAGAAAAATATAAAGCAACAGTGAAAATACTTAATCTTCACGTTTCCAGCAACCCCAGCTGTGTCAGGAAACTAGGCTTGTGAAACAACTTTTAAAGATGTGGTGCCATATAATTTAAGAGAAAACAAAAATAAAGGAGACTTCCACTAAATTAATCTGTAGTTTAATAACTCACATTTATGATTGTTGGCATAATTCATTTGTTTTTCTAAATTTTGCTTTTTTAGAGGAGAAAAAAAATCTCATGACTAACCTACTATTTTGTAAAATTCCTTTTAGGAATTGTATTATTTAAAGGTGATGAATGTAATTTTTTGAATGTTAAAAAACTACTATTACAATTTAATATGCACAACAATAAATACACCATTTATTGGTTGATTTATTCGAAGTGTAAACAACACTGTGGTATTATCAAAACAATGCTCTGTTTGTTTGAGTATCCTGACCAGCTTGAACAGCAACATTTGCTCCCCCAATGGTAGGGCCCTATGGTGATTATTCTGGAAATAGGGGATGGACTCACTAAATCATGTCATAATGCAATTAACTATAAAGCATAGAAAATATTTGCAGTAGATGACAGAGTGCTCATTTGCTTTTTAGCATGTAGCAATGCATTATTAAAACTCATTTTTAACCACTCCACAGATTTAATATTAGCAAACTATAGTATTGGCAAGTCGTTTGGGACATCTACTTTGTGTATGACATGAGTAGTTTTTCCAACAATTGTTTACAGACAGAGTGCTTCACTTTTAATTGACTATATCACAATTCCAGTGGGTAAGAAGTTTACATACACCAAGTTAACTGTGCCTTTAAGCAGCTTGGAAAATTCCAGAAAATTATGTCAAACCATTATACAATTAGCTTCTGATAGGAGGTGTACTGAATTAGAGGCGCACCTGTGGATGTAGTTTAAGGCCTGCCTCAGTACCTCTTTGCTTGATCATGGGAAAATGAAAAGAAATCATCCAAGACCTTAGAAAAAAATTGTGGACATTCAAACAATTGGTCCACAATTGTGTGCAAGTATAAACACCATGGGACCACACAGCCATCATAACGCTAAGGAAGAAGATGCATTCTGTCTCCGAGTGATAAATGTAGTTTGGTGTGAAAAGTGCATATCAATCCCAGCACAATAGCAAAGGACCTTGTAAAGATACTGGAGGACATAGGTAGACAAATACACTACCGGTCAAAACTTTTGAAACACTTGATTGAAATGTTTCTCATGATCTTAAAAATCTTTTGATCTGAAGGCGTATGCTCAAATGCTTGAAATTAGTTTGTAGACAAAAATATAATTGTGTCACCATATTAATTTATTTAATTACAAAACTAAAATGTAATAATGTACATTATTTTTTATTTTTTTTATTGATTACTTGGACCAAAAAATAAAGAAAAGCAGCCAATAAGTGCCCAACATAGATGGGAACTCCAATACTGTTTAAAAAGCATCCCAGTGTGATTCCTCAAGAAGTTGGTTAAGAGTACATGTCTGCAAATTCTAGGCAAAGGTTGACTATTTTGAATATGCTAAAATATAAAACAGTTTTTATTTATTTTGAATTTTGTTTAGTCACAACATAATTCCCAAAGTTCCATTTATGTTATTCCATAGTTTTGATGACTTTACTATTATTCTAAAATGTGAAGAAAAAAATATAATAAAGAATGAGTAAGTGTTTCAAAACTTTTGACCGGTAGTGTATCTATATCCACAGAAAACGAGACCTATATAGACATAACCAGGGGTGGAAAGAGTATTGAAAAATCATACTCAAGTAGAAGTACTGTTACTTCCCAAAACATTTAGTGTGAGTAGAGTATAAGTAGCTGTCCTAAAAACTACCCAAGAGTAATAGAGTAGCTCATTTAAAAGTACTCATGAGAAGTGAGTACTGAGTTGCAAAACATATGCCCCATTATAATGAACACTGTATGCCAACTTTTAAAATATATCACTTATCTATGATAAACACTACATGAATCTGATTCCAAAAAATAATTTAAATATTGATCTGTTTCTCACCCACACCTGTCATATCAATTCTGAAGACATGGATTAAACCACTGGAGTTATACTGCTTTTATGTGCTTTTTGGAGCGTCAACATTTTGGCACCTCTTCACTTACATTGAATGGACCAACAGAGCTGAATTATTCTTCTAAAAATCTTAATTTGTGTTATTCTGAAGAAAGAAAGCCACTGCCCCAAAACCTCCATAAAAAAGCCAGACTACAGTTTGCAAGTGGGGACAAAGATCTTTTTGGAGTAATTTAATTAAAATGTATTCAAATATCAAAATCATTATTTGGTTATTCTACATGCGAGTTCTACAACCCAATCTGAGTCCGACGTTACCCGACAAATCTACAGGTTCAGGTCAGTTTCAGTTAAGCTATATGGCGAGTTACGGGCTGTTCACACATGCATCTGCGTTGATTTTAAATGTTTTTTCTATGTAAACACGCACTGGACGAACATCTTTGATCCTTTTGCCGTGCCACAACTCAGGACAGTGGCATTTTTTCAACACTGCATTCAGTTTAAAATAACTTTTATATTTATAAACACATCTTGTTACACCTGTGTTCTGTTTCACCATTTGTTGTGCTGCATCAAACTTTTTCAGTGCTGGTTTCACAAATCAACATTCTGATGAAGTTCAAGTTGCAAAGAAGACTTAATGTGAATGTTACACATTATTCCAGATTGTTTTTCAACAGTGAGCCAAAGTTTTTTTGGTCTGGTGTGCAGCAGACAATAATTATACAAGTTAAATGATGAATAATTTAAAAATCAAATCGTCCCGAAGAATTCCTATAAACATAATCATTCACTGCCTCTTGGAAAGTGAACCTGTCTGGACAGAATTTCGCATTTTCAATTTATTAAGACTAGGCCTGCTATGTTGCATCAGTGACAGATTATTTTTGTTCAGCTTTAATGTGATTTTATGTATTGTGCTATTTTGGCTTATAGCTCACTGTGCACTTTATTCACTGCTAATATGAGATTGTGTTTGACGCATCCAAATAACAAAATAACCGTTTCGTGAACTCTCACAGTTAACCAAATATTACAAAAGGTTACCGTGCACATATTTAGGGTATTAAGGCATTTTTCGCTTTATCTTTTAACATTAAATGCATGCATGACTTAAACATTTTAAAGTAATCTATACTGATGCACGAATTGTCGCTTATATGAATTTTAACCATCAGCTTTTTTACACAGCCAGGGTAAACGGCACCTTATTTTTGTGTTTGGAAGCGTTTTGTAAATCAGACGTTGTTCTCTGTATCCTTCAAATAAAAGCTCTGCACCTGTGAGATGCAGATTCCCTGAGCATGCACTCGAGTGCCTGTGCCGTACTGCTGTATTTCACAGAAGGCTGACATTTATGTGGATTTATAATAGATATCTCAAAATAAATCAATAAATAATTGATTTAGAGCTCTGGGCCATTTGGGACTTCAACTGTATATATTTATATTATTATTTCGGAGCCTTTTGCAGTTTAATGATCACACTGGGCCATATAATGAAGTGCTTATCCAAGGTGACACTGAAGACACAGAAAGGTCTTCAGTTTTCCACCACTGGACGTGTGAAAACAAACATTTAAAAAAAAAAAAAAATTCTCTCCCCAAATTGGAATGCCCAATCCCCAATACGTAAATCCTCGTGATGGCATAGTGACTCGCCTAAATCCAGGTGGTAGAGGACGAATCTCAGTTGCCTCCGTGTCAGAGACCGTCAATCCGCACATCTTATCAGGTGGCTTGAGCGCGTTACCACAGAGACGTAGTGCATGTGGAGGCCCACACTATTCCCCACGGCATCCATGCAAAACTCACCACACGCCACTCTGAGAGCGAGAACCACACATTATAGCGACCATGAGGAGGTTACCCCATGTGACTCTACCCTCCCAAGCAACCGGGCCAATTTGCATGCCCCGGATTCGAACTCGCAACTCCAGGGGTAGTAGTCAGCTTCTATACTCGCTGAGCTACCCAGGCCAATATTACAATATTACTATTGTAAAGTAAAATGTAACATTCATATTAATAATAACAACAACAATAATTATATTTAATTTCAGCAATATCTAATAAGCAAGTGTTCTTAAGTTAACTGAATACAGGTTGTCATCAAAGTTTTCATTTAAGCTCTGTTGTACAACATTTTATTTGAAAATAATAATAATAATAACTCCAATGTTGTGTTTTGGATTGTGCTGTGAGGATGTGATTGACACTTAATTTGATAAAAAAAATAATCTAATGTTATGTTACAAATTATGTTCTGTTTACATTTGTTTAATGTTTTATGAATTCATTTGATTAGCCTCTATCTAAATTTTGGGGGGAAAAAATGATTTCATTGGGCTCAACAATGGCATGAATTCCCATAAGATCCTAGTTAAAACACTGGTTCAAATTATGATAAAAAAGAAATCATACCAGGTCTTCAGAATCAGTAATCACATTGTGGTTTAATTTGACCAATTTCTATATCAATCCTTTCTGGTGTTTATATTCCTAGGCAGATTTCAGTTTTGGTTAACCCTATAATAGTTACTAAAATCAAACAAATAAAAATGTGTTTTCACATTATTATTTAAATATGGATAATGTATTTCACTAATGGCAAGTAAAGAAGTTCATTGCTCATGCCAGTTTGCATTCTTTACATGAACGCATGAAATGCTAACTTATGTTCATATTTTACATGTAGTGCAATAAGGTCACTTAAGTCAAATCCGTCACTTTCAGCACAAAATAGCTGCAGAAACAGGAAGCATCCATTAAAAGACAGTAAATATAGCAGAGACCAAATTCGAGGTGTGACAAGATGTTTATGTATATCTCACCTTTTCTGTGAGGTCTGACCTCTCCTGTAGTTTATAGGTTTTTGAGAACAGCAGTCTGATAATCCATAATATAAGAATACCTTCTAAAATGAAATGATACGCTGGTGCCTAGGAGAGGACATATGAAATACTGTAATGATTACCCTGTCTTGTCTCTCTGTTGCCCCCTTGTTTTCCATCTTGTCACTTTTCACTTCTTAAGTTTTCACTTTAGTCCCTTATTTAATTCCATAGTCCACCCTGTCTCTTTCACTGTTGCCCTCTCGTTTTCCATCTTGTTGTCACTTTAGTCCTTTATTTGATTCCACAACCCTCTGTTAGCGTTCGTATTCACTGTTCATTGTTTACACCTGCCCTGGTTAATTTGCCTTTGGTTTCTGTTTATCACCTTGTTACCTTGTTTGAGTTCTGTCCTTTCATTGGCCACCTTTCCCACGTTTGTCTATTTATACCCCGTGTCTTTGTGCTGTCTTTGTCGATCGTTGTTTGATGTCAACCTGGTGTGTGATTCTCCCTCGAATGCCCTCTTTGTTCATCTCGTGTTTAGTTTATACTTTTATGTTTCATTTCCCCATCGTGGGCTGTTCCTTTGTGTTTTTCCTGTGCTGTTCATTTAATAAAGTTTGAACTGCGTTTGGATCCAGTACCTCCTCGTCTGCCTCATTGCTCAAACGTAACAGAACGATCGACCACAATGGATCCAGCAGTTTTTCAGGCAAATTACGATCTGCTCAACCTGAAGCAAGGGGACCGACCTATTGAAGACCACATTCACGACTTCCTGGCTCTGGCAAACATCTCTGACTTTCCAAATTACTCTCTCGTGGTCTTCTTCCGAGGCAACCTGAATGATGGGCTGAAGGAGCGGCTGCCACCGGCTACGCGCGACTGGACGCTTGACGCATTCGTTGAAGAGACCCTACAGATCTGCGGTTCTCATCTAACTGTGGACATCATCGAGGAGAACCCCGTAGCGCCTCCCGCAGAATTGACCCTCCATTCGCCCGTGGTTCGTCCTTTCGCGCCGGTCAATGAGCCAGCGCGGTCCTCCTCGTCTGCCCGGAGAAGGAGGAGAAGACGGGCTTCCGCCTCCCGGCCCACGCGATGTCACGGTGAGCGAGCTAGAGCCCACGCATGTCACGGTGAGCGAGCTAGAGCCCACGCATGTCACGGTGAGCGAGCTAGAGCCCACGCATGTCACGGTGAGCGAGCTAGAGCCCACGCATGTCACGGTGAGCGAGCTAGAGCCCACGCATGTCACCGTGAGCGAGCTAGAGCCCACGCATGTCACGGTGAGCGAGCTAGAGCCCACGCATGTCACCGTGAGCGAGCTAGAGCCCACGCATGTCACCGTGAGCGAGCCCGAATCCTCGCCAACCACGGTAACCCAGCCAGAGCCTGAAGCCTCAACCGTCAGTGAGCCAGTGCCGCAAGCCTCAAACGTCCCTGAGCCAGCGCCTGTAGCCTCGACCGTCCCTGAGCCAGCGCCTGTAGCCTCGACCGTCCCTGAGCCAGCGCCTGTAGCCTCGACCGTCCCTGAGCCAGCGCCTGTAGCCTCGACCGTCCCTGAGCCAGCGCCGGTGGCCCCGATCGTCCCTGAGCCAGTGCCCAAAGCCACGACCGTCCCTGAGCCAGCGCCTGTAGCCTCGACCGTCCCTGAGCCAGCGCCGGTGGCCCCGATCGTCCCTGAGCCAGTGCCCAAAGCCACGACCGTTCAAGAGCCAGTGCCAGAAGCCTTGACCGTCCAAGAGCCAGTGCCAGTAGCCATGACCGTCCAAGAGCCAGTGCCAGTGCCAATGGCCGTGACCATCCAAGAGCCAGCGCCTCTCGAGCCCCCTAGGGCTCCGCCTCCCAAGTCTCTCAAGTCTCTCGAGTCTTCCAGGGCTCCTCCTCCCGAGCTTTCCAGAGCTCAGCCATCCGAGTTTCCCGAGCTTTCCAGAGCTCAGCCATCCGAGTTTCCCGAGCTTTCCAGAGCTCAGCCATCCGAGTTTCCCGAGCTTTCCAGAGCTCAGCCATCCGAGTTTCCCGAGCTTTTCAGAGCTCAGCCATCCGAGTTTCCCGAGCTTTTCAGAGCTCAGCCATCCGAGTTTCCCGAGCTCCGCCTCCCGAGCCTTCCAGAGCTCCGCCTCTCGAGCCTACCAGGGGTCCGCCCCTCAAGCCTCTCGAGCCTCCCAGGGCTCCACCTCCTGAACCTCTCGAGCCTACCAGGGCTCCGCCCCCTAAGCCTCCTACGGCTCCACCCCCAGAGCCTCTCGAGCCTCCTGCAACTCCGCCTACGGGGCCTCCTACGGCTCCGCCTCCAGAGCCTCCGATTGCTCCGCCTCTCGATCCATTCAAGCCTCTGACGGTTCCGCCCCCAGAGCCTCTTGAGCCTCCTACGGCTCCGCCCCTCAAGCCTCTCGGGCCTTCCGGAGCTCCGCCTCTCAAGCCTCTCGGGCCTTCCGGAGCTCCGCCTCTCGAGCCTCCCAGGGTTCCGCCTCTCAAGCCTCTCGAGCCTCCCAGGGCTCCGCCCCTCAAGCCTCTCGAGCCTCCCAGGGCTCGCCCTCAAGCCTCTCGAGCCTCCCAGGGCTCCGCCCTCAAGCCTCTCGAGCCTTCCAGGGCTCCGCCCTCAAGCCTCTCGAGCCTTCCAGGGCTCCGCCTCTCGAGCCTTCCAGGGCTCCGCCTCTCGAGCCTTCCAGGGCTCCGCCTCTCGAGCCTTCCAGGGCTCCGCCCTCAAGCCTCTCGAGCCTTCCAGGGCACCGCCTCTCAAGCCTCTCGAGCCTTCCAGGGCTCCGCCTCTCAAGCCCCTCGAGCTTCCCAGGGCTCTACCCTTCAAGCCTCTCGAGCCATCCACGGCTCTGCCTTCCGAGCCTCCTCCTGAGCCTCCTACGCTCGCCTCCAGAGCCTCCAGCGGCTCCGTCTCCTGAGCCTTCCTTGGCTCCGTCTCCTGTGCCTTCCTCAGCTCCGTCCCCGGAGCCTTCCAGGCCTCTGCCTCAAGAACTGTCTACGGCGCCACCGCCCTCAGCTCCGCCTCCTGAGCCTCCAGAGCCTCCCTCTGCTCCGCCTCCTGAGCTTTCCAGGGCTTCGCCCCCCGAGCCTCCTACGGCTCCGCCTCCAGAGCCTTCTAGGGCTCCGCCTCTAGAACCTCCTTCAGCTCCGCCTCCTGAGCCTCCCTCAGCTCCGCCTTCTGAGCCTTCTACGCCATCGCCTCCCCCGGCTCCACCTCCCGAGCCTCCCCCGGCTCCACCTCCCGAGCCTCCCCCGGCTCCACCTCCCGAGCCTCCCTCGGCTCCGCCTCCCGAGCCTCCCTCGGCGCCGCCTCCCAAGCCTTCTACGGCTCCGCCCACAGGGTACACCATGGCTCTGCCTGCCTCTGCTCCGCACCCAGGGTCTCCTGCGGCCCTGCCTATGCCTCCTGCGGCACCGCCACCCAAGTCTTCGACTGCCCCGCCTCAGAGGTCCTCCTTGGCTCCGCCTCACGCGGCTCCGCCAGCTCCCCCAGTGGCCACACCTCCCAGGCCACCGAAGCTGGCCTCTGTCCTGTGGCCTCCTCCCAGGCCTCCTGACCCGGTCCCTGTCTTGTGGCCTCCTCCCAGGGCTTCTGACCCTGTTCCCATCCTGTGGCCTCCACCCAGGCCTCCTGCCCCTGTTCCTGTCCTGAGTCCTCTTCCCTGGCCTCCTGACCCAGTCCCTGCCCAGTGGCCTCCTCCCAGGCCCCCGACCCGGTCCCTGTCCTTGCCAAGTGGCCAGCTCCCGGGCCATCTAAACCGGCCTCTGTTCTGCGGCCACCTGACCCTGGTCCCTTGACACACCCCCATAGACTGCTTGCCTGCCCTCTCGGCCTCCATGGTCTATCTATCTACCCTCTCCACCTCCCTGGACTGCCTAATGGCCCCCATGGACTTCCTGCCTGCCCAGTGTACCCCCCTGGTCCGCCCATGTGCCCACTTGTCTCTGTCTGTTTGACCCTGGTGCCCTCATTTTGGTTTTTCTTTGTGGGTCTTTTTTCGTCTTTTGTTGTTTTGATCGTCTGGAATCCGATCCTTAAGGGGGCTATGTAATGATTACCCTGTCTTGTCTCTCTGTTGCCCCCTTGTTTTCCATCTTGTCACTTTTCACTTCTTAAGTTTTCACTTTAGTCCCTTATTTAATTCCATAGTCCACCCTGTCTCGTTTCACTGTTGCCCTCTCGTTTTCCATCTTGTTGTCACTTTAGTCCTTTATTTGATTCCACAACCCTCTGTTAGCGTTCGTATTCACTGTTCATTGTTTACACCTGCCCTGGTTAATTTGCCTTTGGTTTCTGTTTATCACCTTGTTACCTTGTTTGAGTTCTGTCCTTTCATTGGCCACCTTTCCCACGTTTGTCTATTTATACCCTGTGTCTTTGTCGATCGTTGTTTGATGTCAACCTGGTGTGTGATTCTCCCTCGAATGCCCTCTTTGTTCATCTCGTGTTTAGTTTATACTTTTATGTTTCATTTCCCCATCGTGGGCTGTTCCTTTGTGTTTTTCCTGTGCTGTTCATTTAATAAAGTTTGAACTGCGTTTGGATCCGTACCTCCTCGTCTGCCTCATTGCTCAAACGTAACAAATACATTATTTATTTTGCACATTATACTGCTATACAAATCACTTTATAATTGTTTCACAGCATAACTATGTAGCATTATACAATTAAGAAATATATATTTTTTATAGATAGTCAGACATTTCATTTCAGTCTGTTCCTCACACAAAGCTATGATATGACTTTTCATTGTCGTATTGACCACTTATATGGTGTTTTTGTCCTTTTTGGAGGTTAACAAATGTGGTCGCAATGAACAGCTATTTTCTGGAAAAGAGCTGTGTGAAGATTCTTTAAATATTCTCCCTTTTTGTTCCACAGAAGAAAGCCAAACAGGTATAGAACGACACGAGGGGGAGTAAACAATGATATATTTTGCTCTTTTTTTTTAGGTCAAATATTAATTTGAATGCAAAAAAAAAAGAGCACATTTTACTACTCATGTTTGACAATAGACACTCCTAAAGAGAAAATAAAATAAGATATACTCATTATGGTAACCACAGATTACGTCATAATACTAGTTAATACAGTTGTTGTTACTTTTTACATAAAAAATGTGTTATTAGCCGCACACGTCATTAAAAATGAATTACAATAACACAAAATATTCTTGTAAGCTTCTCAAATTGTTTGAAAGTGGCCGTATATTAATTCATTGTTTTCTGAAGTAAAAATAACAGTTAAAACTGGTATTTTACAAATAAATGAATGTGAAATAAAGTCAGTTATAGTCCATTAAAGAGGAGGTGGTGGTGGACTAAGTGTTTTATGGGACTAAGTAATTCTTTTTTTTTCTTCTTTTTTTCTTATTGTAAATGCAACAAAATTAACATTTGTACATTTATAATTGCATATAAAAAAAGGCAATAACAATATAAGAAAAATAAATAAATAAATAATAAAAAAAAAAACAGAAAAAAAAAAAACTTAATACTTGTCCTAGTTCACGGCTCATACAAAAATGTTATCATAATACCTTAAAAAAGAAGAACATTTCTTATTCGTGAGCAATTTTAAAGATTTAACCAAGTACTCCACATCAACTAAGAACTCGTGAGCCTGGGTAGCTTTTTAAGATACCTCTCTGCTTGTGCAAATAAAATTTTGCTACAAGAATAAAAAAAATTAACAATACAAACTAATGCTTTATTCTTGTGTTCAAAATAACAGATAATATCTTTAATGCAAAAAATAAAAATTTTATCAATTGTAGAGAAACAATAATTACTCAATTCACACCAAAACTTCGAAGATATACTACAAGAGAAAAATAAATGGTTAAGGCTTTCAACTTCATTATTACAAAAAGTACATATATCGCTTACATCACAATATTTAGCCAGGTGTGCATTACATGGATATATTTTGTGCAAAATTTTAAAGTGCACTTCTTTAATTTTGAATTTGAAATACAATATATGGTAACAGCCACACTTTCTTCCATTGAATATCGTCAATAAAAGACATCCAAAAATGTTTTCCTCTTGGTGCAATTACTAACTGCGAATGGGATAATTGGCGTATAAATTTGTTATTACAGGCTGTACTTAAAAACAATGTTCCTCCTAAAAATAACTGAGGTAGCTGTTTATGACCAACATAATAAGTTAGAGACGATTTCATCAAAAATACTATGCTCTCTGGTATCGGCTTTACAACAGATTGATAATCTTTAAATGGCAAAGGATATTGATAGATATTCATAAATTCCTCATATACCAAAATGTCACCTTTGCAATCAAACAGGGCTGCAATAAGAATAATTTTATAGATATTTTCCCAACAGAATAATTACATCTCAATAAGAAGGAGAGGCCACCAATCCTATTAAATATATTATTGGGGATAAAATACCACATAGAGTAATTACCAGTCAAACATCTTGTAATGACTTGTGAGGGACAGGAGGAGGCAGACGAGTGGTTTGGATCCAAGTGCGGTTTTATTGAAATAGCACAAAAGTAAACAAACTCAGGAACAAAGTAAAAGGTCCACGATGGGAAAAAGGCTAACTAAGATGAACTAACTGACAGAGGAATTGCAGGAGTGAACATAAAGACGGAAGCAGCCGGGAACCGGAACAGAGAGAGGAATAGCCTACTAGACAAATAACCAGACAGGAAGAACACTAAACTGAGAATACGAACGGGAGCGACAAGCATAGGTTTAGCACGAACACGGAACGTCAACGCACGACAAAGGGAAGGGGAAACAGCGGGGTTTAAATAAAGAGACAAGGTAATGACAAAATGACAGACAGGTGCAGACAATAACACGCAGACAGGGCCGGAAACGATGGGAAGAAGGGAAGTGTAGTTTTCACAGAGACAGTGGAACACGGGCGGACAACAAGGAAGACATGACAGGGAGCGTGAACGGTAAAACAGAAAACACGGGGCGGACAACAAGGGAGCGTGACATGGAAAGTGACTAGTGACGGGTGAAACAGAAAACACGGGGCAGACGACACGAAGCACGGTGCAGACAACACGAAGCACGGTGCAGACGACACGAAACATGGTGCAGACGACACGAAACACGGTGCAGGTGAGCGAGACCGTAACACATCTCTTCAGCCAATTGATTTTAAATGTGTTATTAGTGTCAACAAAATTTAGAACTTCGAGCCCCCCCTCACTTCTTTTATTTGCCAAAACATTTTTCTTTAATTTGTGGGATTTATTCTTCCATATAAAATCAAGGAAAATTTTATCAATTTGTTGGGAAGTGTTGCTGTCAATATATAAGGATAGGGAGAGGTAAACAAATCTAGATTATCCTTCTGCTTTTGATAAAAAAAAACTCTACCTAATAGAGATAAATCTCTTTGAAGCCAATTATTAAATTTATTCTTAGTTTTAACAAATTGTGGTGAAAAATTCAAGTGCTGTCTGCTCATTATATTTTTGGTTATCTGAATCCCCAGATAGTTCACTTCACTTCTGATTGTTATGCAACTGAATTGGGTTTCTGAGGTATTATATAAACAAAATATTTCACATTTAGATAAATTGAGTCTATGTCCAGATGCATTTGAAAAAGAGTTGATTGTATGTAACACCGGTTCTATTTGCTCTTTATCTTTCAGAAACAAAGTTGTGTCATCTGCTAATTGTGAGATACGAAACTCTCTATTAAATATATTAATACCTTCAAAGATACTTTTATGCAAGATATCAATAGACAAAGATTCTACTACAAATAAAAATAAAAGAGGGCTTAGCAGGCACCCCTGACGTATTCCACGACAAATAGGGAACCTTGATGACGTACCGGAGTTCAAAATTATACTACTATCAATGTTTTTGTATAACATCTGAACAATATGAATAAATTTAGCAGGAAAACCAAAAGCAGCTAATGATTTTAAAAGGAACTGGTGCTCCACAGTGTCAAAAGCCTTATAAAAATCCAGGAATATTATAATAGCTTCTGAATCAATTTCGTCCCTGTAATCAATAAGATACAAAACCAGACGGATATTACAGCTAATATGACATCCCTTCATGAAACCATTTTGCGTTTCACTAATGACATTGTGTATTATTTGTTTTAATCTTTTGGCGTGTATGGAAGCAAATAGTTTATAATCAAAATTCATCAAAGTAATCGGTCGGCAATTATCGATCAAGGAAGCTTCTTTATCTGGTTTAGGGATAAGACAAATCACTCCCTGTTTCATTGTTGGAGTCATTGCGCCATTCTCTATGCATTCCTGAACCATTAATAGAAAAGGTTTCTCTAACAGTTCCCAAAACTGCATAAAAAATTCAAAAGTAAGGCCATCAGAACCAGGCGATTTTCCTTTTTTCATTGACTTCATCGCATCTTTAATTTCTTGTAAAGTTATGGGAGCTTCACACAATAATTTAAAGTCATCACTTAAATTTGGTATAAAGTCCTTAAGCTGTTGCAAATATTGCTCAGAAAGGTTTGCCTGAAGACTAGAAGAATATACATTTTTATAAAAACTAGTCACATAATTTTCTATCTCTCTAAGGTTTTTTGATATTGAACCATTCATCTGCAGCATTGAAATATTTTTTCTTTTTAAATTCCTTTTTTCAAGTGTGAAGAAAAAGCTCGAATTTTTTTTTCCTTCCTCAATCCATTTCGCTCTTGATCTCACAAATGCTCCTTTAATAGTTTCAATATATAACTGGTCTAATTCTAACTGCAATACTTTTAAGTGATTGATTTCCTCTACAGAAAGATTCTCTTTTTTAATTAAAGAATTCAGTTTGACTAGCAAGTTAGCTTCTCTATTTGCTTTAATCCGTTTAAGAACTTTAGATCTGTGAATGGCCAACTTTCTGGCTTTAAATTTAAAATATTCCCATTTACTGCTATGTGAAGAAAGCTCATTATATATAAAAATCTCACCGATTAATCCCTTAATTTGGTCATTAAACGCCTTATCATTTAGGATATTATTATTAATTTTCCAATATCCACGGAGGGAACGCTTACCTTGTTTAGTTCGCAAATTTAACTCAATCAGCAAATTATCAGAGAATGGTGCATATTGATGAATAACGTCAGCCACATATTGCACTTTTGAAAGAGAAATCAAAAAGAAGTCTATTCTTGATTTACATATAAGTAAATTATTACACCAAGTGTATTCCTTTGCATCTGTATTATAATAACGCCATGCATCTGTTACTTCTAAGTTGTCACACAAATCAGAAATAAGATTTTATTAGAGCCCATCCTGGGAGGGTATCTATTAATAATGTTACTATATACCTCATTGAAGTCCCCAGCTATAATAATAAAAGCTTGCTACCAGCAGGCTTTTATTATTATAGCTGGGGTAAACCCTTAAGTTCTTCAATTTTGGCCCGCAAAAATAAAAACAAAGCCTTATTGGCAGAACTTAAATTGTGACCATATATATTACATATTATGAATGAAGCGTTATCCAGTTTGATGACAAGAATAACAAATCTCCCTTCAGTAGAAGCAATCGACTCAAGAGTACTTCCTTTGAACTTATCGACTAATGTAAGCACACCAGCAGATGACTGGAGCCGTGACTAAAATAAGCACCATCCCCCCACTGAGGTCTCCAAAATCTAACATCACTATCACAGGAATGAGTTTCTTGTAGTAATATCAAGTCAGCATTTGTTTTTCTGCAATATAAAAATAAGGCTTTCCTTTTCATAGAGTCTCTTATGACGCGAGTATTTAGCAAAATAATATTCAAAGAATTAAACTCAAATTCTTGCATTGTAGGAAAAGAAAAAAAGAAAAAGCTTAAACAGTGATCAGAACAGGATACATTCTTAACTAAGGAACGTAGTAAGAATTAAGCTTACCTCTATAAGAACAAACAAACAAAGAGGTGGTTAAAGCTAAATATAATCTTATTAAATTGACAAAAGTGCATAGATATATCTGGGTCTAACTTGCAAGTGGAGGCACATATACATCTTAGGCATCGCACGATACAGAATATTCCTACTGCCCCATGAAAGACAGCTTCTTTACTATTCACCTTCAAGTTTATTCTTCTCCTCCTCAAGGGACAGACTCAAGTCTTTGACCATTTATTAAAGCATGGGGCCCCTTCCAAGAAGTTTTCTTTCCTTCGTCACAAGCCTTCTTAACTTGCGGCCAAAGTTTGACTCTTGCATCCAAATCCTGTTTAATCAGTGCCTCCTTGATGCGAATTTTGTTGTCCCTTAAGTACCTGGAGTCCTTCGCTGCTCGCCACACCATGTCTCTGTAAAATCGCAAATTGAAACGCATGATGTTCCGTGGCGATCCATCAGATCATCTCTGTCCCAGACGGTGCACAACGTCAATTAGATCATTCAGCCTGTCTTGAATATCAGGGAACACTTTTGCTATAATATTAATTGTAACATCTCTCACATTTTCTCCATCGCGCTCAGCAACACCTTGTAGCTTAAGGTTCCATCTGCGCGAATATCTCTGTATTTCTTCCAGGCTTTCTTTCAGATAGTTGTTTGCACCCAGCAGTCCCTTAACATCCTTTTCCAGCTGTTCGATCTTATTGGAATGCGCCTTGACATCGTTACTTATCTGGGATACCTTCTCCGACACTTTGTCTATTTTATCACAAGATGCTGCAGTTGTCTTGTCGATAGACATTATCTTCTCGTGCGTTTCGTCGAGCTTAGCAGTTAGCTTCTGGATCGCACCATAAAGTGTAGATAATGTGACATCATCTTTGCTTCTAGCTCCGACAAGATTTTTTTGAAGGAGTAGAGCAAGCAGGTGTTGCAAAAACAACTTCATGAGCTCCAATATCTGTTTCCAGATTGATGTTCTCTGAGCCGGCCACTTCCATCTGCAACTTGCTATCTTCGTTCACGAGGTGACCGGCTAAGATGACACTTTCTTGGAGGGATAGATTTGTCCTTTTTTTGCCCATTATTGTAGATCAGTGAGCCAGGTATTTGCCAAAAACAAATCTTCTCAACACAGTTATTTACTTATATCCTAAATACTAGTTTTTTTATTTCAGTCTTTTAGCTTTAACCTCCTCGGGGTTTAGCACACCACTAAAACACTACCATCCACTCCGTCGCCATCTTGGCTCCACTAATTGTCGGGACTAAGTAATTCTTTAACTTGTGTGGAGGCACTGCATTCGACAATCACGCAAAGATGTGAATTTGTGTTTTCCAGCTGAAACTGGATCGGTGCTTGACACAACTGACCAAGATTAACACTGTTCATTTTGAAGTTTTTGTGTGAGTTACTCACAAGGAAATAAAGGCAAATATTGCTCCATGACCTGAACTAGGTGTGTCAGATAAGGGAGATATCCAAAATGTGCAGTGCTTAATGAGCTAGCTAGTGTAATTGATCTCACCAATGAAAAAAGGTGTGTAGAAAATGAAACTATTAGTTAAAACATCATATTACTTAGAAATAACTAAGTTATTTAGATGTAGGCTAATTGACAATCATGAGCACCTCGTTCTAAAATAGCTCACCAGTAGGTTGAGCTAGTAGGAGCTTTCGAAACACTGCTTCAGTGCCCATCCTAGCCTTTTGGGGGCCCTTAGCGAAAATTAAATGTGGGGGTTCCCCATCAGTATGTTTGTTACACTACTTATAATGTCTTTGAAAGTGTGGGGGCTCTCTGGCGGATTGGCGGCCATAAGCTACTTCCTAAGTTTGTCTATGTGGCGGGAGCATACGCCACCTTGGCGATTTATGTACGCTACCACGGTGGTGCTGTCTGACCAGACTAGGACATGTTTGTCCGGGAGGAAATTCGTGCCCGTTGCACACGGCGCCCCAACCCAGTCTGGAGGCGTCGGTCATGACCAGGACACATCGGGACACCTGCTGCAAGGGTACTCCTGCCCGTAGAAAGCAGAGGTCTGTCCAGGGTTTGAATGGCTGGCAGCAGGTGGGGGTGATCATCACACGGTGCGTGCCACGGCGCCATGCTCGTCTCGGGACTCGAGTCTGAAGCCAGTGCTTTTATGAGTGTGTGATGTCTCAGATCCAGGATAGACTAAAGTCCACCGTCTTTCTTTGGAACAAGAAAATAACGACCGCAAAACCCTTTTTGTGCTATACAATTTGGCACAATCTCTATTGCGTTTTTTATGATTAGATTGTGTATTTCGTCTTGTATTACTGGCAAGTCTTTGGGTGAATTTGTGGAAGAAAGAATGACGTTAAAATGGGGTGGCCAGCTTGCAAATTGGATTGTATAACCATGTTCGATAATTTTTTGCACCCATTCTGAAATACCTGTTAGGGCTCTCCACGCATCCACATAATGGGACAGAGGGCAATTTGATTTGCTCACTGTATGATATGATGTGACACTCACTATAGGGAAGTGGTTGTGCAAAATGTGTGCGCTTTGAAGAAGAAAAGGTCTCTTTTTTGAGAATGTGTGAGCATCTTAAGTGCTGTATTCTTTTTTGCACTTATTGCATTCTTTATTGCATTAATTTGAGTGACACTTGAGCATCCAAAAGAGTGGCTTTTTCCTTATCACTCATTTTTGTGCGGGTCAGCCATATATGTTGTCAGGCTTCTCATGGACTTGCCGATGGCTTGCGCAGTGACTTTCATGGCATGCAGCGCTAAGTCTGTAGCAGTGCAGAGCTCTTTGAATGTCTCTGGATCGAAGCCGTACTCGTCCATTTGCCTGAGAAGCTTGGCTTGAAATATCTGGAGCACCGCCATTGCGTGGAGTGCTGATCCAGCTTGTCCTGCCACTGAGTAAGATTTTCCCGCCAGTGGGAAGAAGGAGCAATGCGGGGGGCGGCTGGAGTGGCTTGCTTGTCGCTTGTCAAAATGGTTTGGAAGGATGTATGGGTGCTTACGGAACAACATCTTTAAAAAGACACGAACACGTAATGACTCTTTTAGATCTATAAATTTATTCAGTAAATTAATTTACTGCATATTTATATTTAATTCACACAATATACATTACACAATATACAATTGCTTTGTAAAGATACACAAACCCTGCTAAAGCGCTGCAGGGAATCAGGATGCTAAGGCCCGTTCACCAGTGAAGTGTCAAACGGCGAGGTGGTGTGATGTTCGCCGGAGCACTGCAGGGGAGTATGTAAACAGCAATGTGTTTTGTCTGACATTATGTGATTGGATCACCCGAGATGCAAATTAGTACCTGGTGTAAATGGCCTGGTGTCTGTTGCCCACATGCATGAATATGAAAAGCTACAACTGTGTAACATTCAACAATCCAGTCCTTAAGCTTTCACACATAAAACCAGGAAAACCATTGTAATACAGCATTGCATACTGTATATAAAACAGTCAATGTTCCTTAACACACCACCAAAAAACATGGGTTGTGTCTCCATCTTCTGACTGGCATGACCAGCAGGTGGATGTGTCTTTAAGACAGCTGTAAATACATAAAGAATTTGACTGAGTATTATTAACACATAATTTTGGGTTCAGCCTTATGCTCGAGGCAACATTTAAATAAATGTCAGAATTAAATACTCGCTATAACTTCTCTGAATATTTATATAAATAGGGGCAAGAACTTCCTGTTCAATACAAAACCAGGGAGGGGCTCTCTCAGGTGGAATGAACCAAATGTCTGAGACTGAATGCATAATAATAAAACAAAATCTTGGGTAGGGCTAGCCCACATTTGTCAATCTATGCAATTTACTGAAATATAATCTGGGATGTTTACCATTCCAAATGAAGGACTTCACTATTCTATCAAATTGCTTGAAATAAGGGGGGGGGGACATCTATAGGGAGAGACTGTAGCAGGTAGTTGAATTTTGGAATACAATTAATTTTAATAAAATTAACCTTCCCAATCACTCAAAAACTTTTTTATTAAAGGGTCAAAATTAACTCTAACTAAATCACACACATTTGCTGGGTATAAAATACCCAAATACTTTGGGCCACTGGAAGGCGCCCAGCTGAAAAGCCGTTATCGAGCTGTTATGAATCAGACGAGGAGTGAGGATCTAAATGCAGCTTTTTAATGAACGAGCAAAAAGTGAACAGGATATGGGGGCAGTGGTGGCTCAGTGGTTGAGGCTCAGGGTTACTGACCAGAAGGTCGGAGGTTCAAGCCCCAGCACCAACAAGATGCCACTGTAATAAGTGCACTTCGCTTTGGTTAAAAGCATCTGCCAAATGCATAAATGTAAACTAAAAATAAAACAACACAGGGAACAAACAAAACATCCACGAGGGGAAAACACAATATAAACATGAAAAACATCCACGGAGAGCACGGGCAGGAGAAACATCGAGGACAACCATAACATTCAACGACCAACAACGAATGGTCCACCAACTTAAATATACAGGGATGATGATTAAATTACAAACAGGTGAGAACAATGACACTGGCAGTGATGAGGGCAGGGGATTATGGGAAGTGTAGTTCGGGACAGGTGACATGGGAGAAACACTGAGCAGACAACGGGGAATCGTGACACGAGCAGTACGCTGCGAGAGCCAAAGCTTTGGATTTAGACCAATTATCTCTGTATCCTGAGAACTTAGAAAAGTTATTAATAATTCTGTGGAAGCAAGGTCTAGTAGGGTCAGAGACGAATAATAAAATATAATCTGCGTAAAGCAAATGTTATGCGCCACACCTCCCACCACCGCCCCTGGAAAATCATCCTCCTTTCTTATTGCGGCAGCAAATGGTTCCTGGGCAAGATAGAATAAAAATGGGGAAAGAAGGCAACCCTGCCAGGAGTAAAATAATCTGAAATTAATCAATTTGTTTGTACCATCTCTACCGGGTGTCTATAAAGTATCTTAATCCAACCAATAAAAGTATTTCCGAACCCGTACATTTCCAAAATCTTAAAAAGATTTCTACCATATCAAATGCCTTTTCGGTATCAAGTGAGATGGCAGTGACCGGAGTCTGATTATTCGCCACTGACCTCATGATATTGTTGAAAGGCCTAAAGTTATCAGAAGAGCAATGGCCCTGAATAAACCCCACCTGATCTATATGTATAAGAGATGTCATAATTTGACTTAATAGGTTAACTCTTACACTTGCTTGGATCTTTGTCCTTTTTAAGAATCAGACTGATTGCACCATGGTTGGCGGAAGCTTTCCGTTCTTTAATGATTCCGTATAAGCTTCTAGCAAAAGTGGAGCCAATTCTGTAGCATAAAATCTAAAAAACCTAGTGGCAAAGCCATCTGGCCCTGGAGCCTTGCCTGCAGGCAAGCCCTTAATTACCTCAGCAAGCTCCTCCAAGGTTATCTCAGAATCAAGATAATTTTTTTGCTCAGCCATCAGTTTAGGAAGTATGACTGTCTTGCCCTGAATAGCCAAAACTCGACCTTCCATAACAAAATAGTATTATATCTGTATTTCAATCAGGTCAATTCTCTGAGGCCATCAGACGACATTCGGCGCTTCAGCTCTGCCTCAGCACTTTTAATATTACCTTCCAGAATGAGGCATACTGTATGATCCAGCCCCTGAGAACCGCCTTAAGTGCCTCCCAAGCCATGCTCAAAGAGGATACTTAGGTCCAGCTGGTCTCCATATAAACACTGATTTCAGCCTTTGACATTTGTTGGAATTCAGGATTTTTCAAAAGGGATATATTAAAGCACCAACTATTTGATTTCCTTTTCTCAATATGTGGCAAACACCTAACATGTTTCCAATTGAGCACTCAACAACAGATGAAATGAGGGACTTATAAAATATATATATAAAAAATATATTCTAGAATAAATCTGTTATGTTTACCTTGTCTTGTTTCACTGTTGCCCTTTTGTTTGCCATTTTTGTCACTTTTGCATTCCTTAATTTTCACTTTTGTCCCTTGTGTAACTCCATAGTCTCTCTGTTAGCTTTCATGTTCACGTTCATTGTTTGCACCTGCCCTCGTTAATTTGCCATTTTGCTTCTGTTTATCACCTTGTTATCTTGTTTGAGTTCTGTTTGTTCATTGGCCCCTTTTTCCTATGTTCATGTATTTATACCCTGGTTTTTGGTTCAGTCCTTGTCTATCGTTGTTTGTTGTTAGCCTGGTATGTGTTCCCTGCCTGAGTTCTCTGTTTTGGTTGCCTGAGTTCTCTGTTTTGTTTCATCGTGTTTAGTTTTCAGTTTTATGTTTTGTTTCCCCATTGAGGGTTGTTCCTTTGTGTTTACTTGCTCGTTTATTTAATAAAGTCAAACTGCATTTGGATCCGCATCTCCTCGTCTGCCTCACTGCTCTATCGTTACAGAACGATACGGCTCCACCTCCCGATCTTCCTACGGCTCCGCCTCCCGAGCCTCCTACGGCTCCGCCTCCCACGGCTCTGCCTCCCGAGCCTCCTATGGCTCAGCCTCCTGTGGCTCTGCCTCCCTAGCCTCCTGCGGCTCTGCCTCCCTAGCCTCCTGCGGCTCTGCCTCCCGAGCCTCCTGCGGCTCAGCCTCCCGCGGCTCCGCCCCCAGAGACTCCTAGGGCCTCGCCTCTAGAGGCTCCTACGGCGCCACCTCCCTCGGCCCTGCCGCAAGTGCCACCCTCGGCCTCGCCTCTGGCGCCTCTCCCGGCTCGGCCTCCCAAGCCTCCCTCGGCCCCACCTCCTGGGCCTCCTTCGGCTCCGCCTCCTAAGCCCCCCACGGTCCTGCCTACGCCTCCTTCGGCGCCGCCTCCCAAGGGCTCCTCCCCCTTGGCTCCGCCTCACGCGGCTCCGCCGGCCCCTATCCTGCGTCCACCACCCAGGAACCCCAAGCCTACCCACATCCCATGGTCAACTCCCAGGCCTCCTGAACCTATCCCTGCCCTGTGGCCAGCTCCCAGGCCTCCGGAACCTATCCTTGCCCTGTGGCCAGCTCCCAGGCCACCTGAGCCCGTCCTTGCCCTGAGGTCAGCTCCCAGACCTCCAGCACCAGTCCTTGCCCTGCGGCCAGGTCCCAAGCCTCCTGAACCGGTCCTTGCCCTGAGGCCAGCTCCCAGACCTCCTGAACTGGTCCTTGCCCCATGGCCATCTCCTAGGCCACCGAAACCGGCCTCTGTCCTGTGGCCTCCTCCTAGGCCCCCTGAGCCGGCCCTTGCCTTATGGCCAGCACCCGGGCCATCTAAACCTGTCACTTTGTGCCCCCATAGACTGCTTGTCTGTCCTCTCGGCCTCCTTGGACTGCCTGTCTGCTCCTCTTTGCCCCCCTGGACTGCCTGCCACTCGTTGCCCCTTTGGACTTCCTGCCTGCCCTCTGTGCCCCTTGGACTGCCTTCTTGTTCTTGTACACCCCCGGTCTGCCTGTCTGCCCCTTGTGTCCCCATTTTGTTTTTTGTGGGTTTTCTGTCCCTCGTTTTTTATTCCTTAGGATCGTCTGGAATCCGATCCTTTGAGGGGGGGCTCTGTTATGTTTACCTTGTCTTGTTTCACTGTTGCCCTTTTTTGTTTGCCACTTTTGTCCCTTGTGTAACGCCATAGTCTCTCTGTTAGCTTTCCTGTTCATGTTCATTGTTTGCACCTGCCCTCGTTAATTTGCCATTTTGCTTCTGTTTATCACCTTGTTATCTTGTTTGAGTTCTGTTTGTTCATTGGCCCCTTTTTCCTATGTTCATGTATTTATACCCTGGTTTTTGGTTCAGTCCTTGTCTATCGTTGTTTGTTGTTAGCCTGGTATGTGTTCCCTGCCTGAGTTCTCTGTTTTGGTTGCCTGAGTTCTCTGTTTTGTTTCATCGTGTTTAGTTTTCAGTTTTATGTTTTGTTTCCCCATTGAGGGTTGTTCCTTTGTGTTTACTTGCTCGTTTATTTAATAAAGTCAAACTGCATTTGGATCCGCATCTCCTCGTCTGCCTCACTGCTCTATCGTTACAGAACGATAGAACTAAACCATGGATCCAGCGGTTTTACGCGCCAGATACCACCTGCTCTGCCTGAGGCAAGAGGACTGTCCGATTGAGGCCCACGTCCGGGACTTCCTAGAACTTGCGGCAGTTGCGGACTTCCCGGACACCTCCCTTGTGGTCTTCTTCAGGGACAACCTGAGTGGCTGGCTGAAGGAGCGGCTGCCGCCGGGAACAGCGTCCCAGCTTCGCCAGTCGCATCAGCCCGAAGAAGAGGAGAAGGGGAAAGGTCTCTGCTCTCCAGCCTCCGCCTGCCGCAGCCCCGTGCCCTAAACCCCTCTTGGCTCTGCCCTCAGCGCCCAGCGAACCCAAGCCAGCGCATACCACGGTAACCCAGCCAGAGCCTGTCGCCTCAGAAGTCAGTGATCCAGTGCCTGTCGCCTCAGAAGTCAGTGAGCCAGCGCCTGTAGCCTCGACCGTCCCTGAGCCAGCGCCTGTAGCCTCGACCGTCCCTGAGCCAGCGCCTGTAGCCTCGACTGTCCCAGAGCCAGCGCCTATAGCCATGTCCGTCCCAGAGCCAGCGCCAGTAGCCATGACCGTCCAAGAGCCAGTGCCAGTAGCCACAACTGTCCAAGAGCCAGTGCCAGTAGCCACGACCGTCCAAGAGCCAGCGCCAGTAGCCACGACCGTCCAAGAGCCAGCGCCAGTAGCCACGACCGTCCAAGAGCCAGCACCAGTAGCCACGACCGTCCAAAGGCCCTCTTCCTTCCGAGCCTTCCGAGCTTCCAGAGCTCCGCCTTCCGAGCTTCCTAGTACTCTGCCTTCCGAGCCTTCCAGGGCTCCTCCTCCCGAGCCTCCTAGTACTCTGCCTTCCGAGCCTTCCAGGGCTCCTCCTCCCGAGCCTTCCAGGGCTCCGCCTACCAAGTCTCTCGAGCCTTCCAGGGCTCCTCCCCCCGAGCCTCCTAGGGCTCCACCTCTCAAGACTCTCAAGCCTTCCAGGGCTCCGCCTCCCAAGTCTCTTGAGTCTTCCAGGGCTCCGTCTCTCAAGTCACCCGAGCTTTCCAGAGCTCCTCCTCCCGAGCCTCCTAGGGCTCCGCCTCTCAAGCCTTCCAGGGCTCCGCCTCTCAAGTCTCTCGAGTCTTCCAGGGCTCCTCCTCCCGAGCCTTCCAGGGCTCTGCCTCTCAAGTCTCTCAAGCCTTCCAGGGCTCCGCCTCTCAAGCCTCTCAAGCTTCCCAGAGCTCCACCTCCCAAGCCTCTCGAGCCTTCTACGGCTTCGCCTCCCAAGTCTCGAGTCTTCTAGGGCTCCTCCTCCCGAGCCTTCCAGGGCTCCGCCCCTCAAGTCTCTCGAGCCCTCCAAGGCTCCGCCCCCCTAGCCTCCTACGGCTCCGCCTCCTATGGCTCAGCCTCCTACGGCTCCGCCTCCCGAGCCTCCAGCAGCTCCGCCTCCCGATCCTCCTACGGCTCCACCTCCCGATCCTCCTACGGCTCCGCCTCCCGAGCCTCCTATGGCTCCGCCTCCCACGGCTCTGCCTCCCGAGCCTCCTATGGCTCAGCCTCCTGTGGCTCTGCCTCCCTAGCCTCCTGCGGCTCTGCCTCCCTAGCCTCCTGCGGCTCTGCCTCCCGAGCCTCCTGCAGCTCAGCCTCCCGCGGCTCCGCCCCAGAGACTCCTAGGGCCTCGCCTCTAGAGGCTCCTACGGCGCCACCTTCCTCGGCTCCGCCTCCGAAGACTTCCAGCTCACCATCAGAAGAACCTCCTACGGCGCCACCTCCCTCGGCCCTGCCGCAAGTGCCACCCTCGGCCTCGCCTCTGGCGCCTCTCCCGGCTCGGCCTCCCAAGCCTCCCTCGGCCCCACCTCCTGGGCCTCCTTCGGCTCCGCCTCCTAAGCCCCCCACGGTCCTGCCTACGCCTCCTTCGGCGCCGCCTCCCAAGGGCTCCTCCCCCTTGGCTCCGCCTCACGCGGCTCCGCCGGCCCCTATCCTGCGTCCACCACCCAGGAACCCCAAGCCTACCCACATCCCATGGTCAACTCCCAGGCCTCCTGAACCTATCCCTGCCCTGTGGCCAGCTCCCAGGCCTCCGGAACCTATCCTTGCCCTGTGGCCAGCTCCCAGGCCACCTGAGCCCGTCCTTGCCCTGAGGTCAGCTCCCAGACCTCCAGCACCAGTCCTTGCCCTGCGGCCAGGTCCCAAGCCTCCTGAACCGGTCCTTGCCCTGAGGCCAGCTCCCAGACCTCCTGAACTGGTCCTTGCCCCATGGCCATCTCCTAGGCCACCGAAACCGGCCTCTGTCCTGTGGCCTCCTCCTAGGCCCCCTGAGCCGGCCCTTGCCTTATGGCCAGCCCCGGGCCATCTAAACCTGTCACTTTGTGCCCCCATAGACTGCTTGTCTGTCCTCTCGGCCTCCTTGGACTGCCTGTCTGCTCCTCTTTGCCCCCCTGGACTGCCTGCCACTTGTTGCCCCTTTGGACTTCCTGCCTGCCCTCTGTGCCCCTTGGACTGCCTTCTTGTTCTTGTACACCCCCGGTCTGCCTGTCTGCCCCTTGTGTCCCCATTTTGTTTTTTGTGGGTTTTCTGTCCCTCGTTTTTTATTCCTTAGGATCGTCTGGAATCCGATCCTTTGAGGGGGGGCTCTGTTATGTTTACCTTGTCTTGTTTCACTGTTGCCCTTTTTTGTTTGCCACTTTTGTCCCTTGTGTAACGCCATAGTCTCTCTGTTAGCTTTCCTGTTCATGTTCATTGTTTGCACCTGCCCTCGTTAATTTGCCATTTTGCTTCTGTTTATCACCTTGTTATCTTGTTTGAGTTCTGTTTGTTCATTGGCCCCTTTTTCCTATGTTCATGTATTTATACCCTGGTTTTTGGTTCAGTCCTTGTCTATCGTTGTTTGTTGTTAGCCTGGTATGTGTTCCCTGCCTGAGTTCTCTGTTTTGGTTGCCTGAGTTCTCTGTTTTGTTTCATCGTGTTTAGTTTTCAGTTTTATGTTTTGTTTCCCCATTGAGGGTTGTTCCTTTGTGTTTACTTGCTCGTTTATTTAATAAAGTCAAACTGCATTTGGATCCGCATCTCCTCGTCTGCCTCGCTGCTCTATCGTGCTCTATCGTTACAAAATCTTATGGATTGGTGAGAAATATGTATAGTCCCTACCAGATGGGTTCAAAAGTCCAAGATTTTTACACATCCTGTGAAGCATCAATGTTGCTCTAGGGGGCTTGCACACTTTTGCTTCACTATGATCAAGGACTTTTGATGAGTCCATCAAATGATTAAAGTCTCTTCCCAATATTATATCATGAGGGGTGCCAGTGGCTTGCAACATCCCTCCCAGATCTATAGACAAGCCCTGATCATCAATGTTAGTTGTGTAAATATTAGCCAAAATAAACATAATTTTTATTGTTTAAAACAATAATGACTCTTCCTAATTTATCTTTAATCTGTTTGAGACATTTTAATTGTAGAGGTTTACTTATCAGTGTAATAACTGCCCTGCTCTTACTTGAGCCAGCACTAAAGAAAACATGTCCACCCCATATCTTCCCAAATTGTTCAGCTTCCTGCAGGGAAAGATATGTTTCTTGAAGAAACACTATATCATATTACTTATGCTTAAGAAGAGAAATAACCTTCCCTGCAAAAGGTTCAAGGCTTATCGTCTGGGAATTTTAAAAACCAATAAAAGGCTTTTTAATGAACTCTGTGAGCAGTAAACTGTTATTCCCAAGCTTAGCACAGCCTATCATCCACAGCCAAACTTGACTGAACAGATTAATAATACCTTGAAAATCAGGATTCCTGTGTCAAGCACAATGACAGGAAGAGGGATGCTCAGGTTTGAAATTTCAAGTCCTATGGACAAAATTCTTCAAGAATGTGCTCCTTTTCCTCCAGATACTCTCCCCTATAAGACTGTCCACCAATTGAAACCAATACAAACAAGTGCTAAAATTAGTGCTAATAAAGCGCGCTTTAAAGGGGCATGGCTTATACATGTAGAATATAAAATTATAAACTTTCCACTATCTAGTGCTCAAGAACACTTGACAGCCAAGCTGGATAGAAAGTAGAAAGGGCTATACTGGATAGTCTTACAACTGGTGCCTGTGAACAACAAGTTTGTCCTAAAGAACATCATGAATATTCATGACTTCATTTGTTTGTTATTGTTATTTGTTATTAGGGGTTCAAGCCCGCTATCCGTGTTGTCAAGGGCTAGAAACCCTATTGTTTTTGTCAGAAATTTATTATCATTATTCTGCCATTAAACTGATCTTGCAGACCAAACCATAAGGCCAAGAGACTTATAACTTTCAATGAGAGTACTCCGGTTGACTAGTTGTATGGATGGAAATGGCCCGATTGGCACATAGATGGCACTATAGTAAACAAAACAATACAAAGAAAATCTAATTTTTGGCCATAACTCTTGGGCTATAAGGGCAAGAAACAAAATATTTTTTTCCTGATTCCTTCCTCTGGCCAATTTTGGCTCCATCCCCTTGTTTTCCTTTTATTTTGTTTTGTTTGCAAAAATGTAACAATGAACTAGTCCTAGGCCTATCGCATATCTTGAAAAACATGTCCACCATCAACCAATCAGCTTTCAGCAGCTTTCGGAATGAAACCTGGTAGGCCTATTTGTCTCTTGGCCCAAGAGGTCTGTGCAAAATTTGAAAACAATTGGCCACCAGGAGGCACTCTCACATTTTACATGTGTGTAAATCATTGTACATTCCGCTGTGTTTCACAAAGAAACATGTTATTCATACCATATTGTAGATCTCCTCATTCTGAACAACTTTGCCTCAAGTACCATTGGTGTGAAAAAAAGTTAATGAAATACTTGAGATTATATATTAAAAAAACATTTTTTTCGAACTAGTCCTAGGCTGTTCGCCCAATCAAAACAAAACTATTACAGAATGATTCAGAAGTGTCCCAATATGAAAAATTATTAAAATGAATTTTTGAAATTTTGGTTCATCGTCAAATGGTACACCAATAGATATGAAATGGCCGTGGCCACTTTTACTATATGGTTATAACTCTTGAACATATGAGATACTGTCACTAAATTGTGTACACATATGTATGGGGATCATTCTGCCACCAAAAGATAGAGATGCACAATGTTTTTTGTGAGCCCTTAGAATGACCCCATACATACAGTATGTCATTCTAGAATAGTAAAAAACTTCAAAATGGCTCTATCTTCGGAACTGTTGGTCCAGTCGTCTTGAAGTTTTGCATGCAGTGTCTGTGTCCCAGGTTCTATTTATAACAGTCAGGAATGTAAAATAAATACCATATCTGTGTGCTACCTCACCTGATGTTTCTCAAAATTAAAGCACTTTAAAATTGTTTTAGTTGCTAACAGGCTAATTAATACTTAATATCTGTTGCTTATATACTTAAACAACCTTAAAGGCTTGAACCCTGTTAATTGCTGCTTGCAGCTATAATTTAATGTTGTGTCTGCAAATTTGGTAAGCTGTCTTGTTCTTATTGGTGTCTGTGTTCACATGATGGTGATATGTACAATCTGAAGCAAATTCAATTTCAGAGATATTGGATCATAAAGTATCAATGAATGAACAAACCAATCAACCAACCAACCAGTCAGTCAATATATATATCTATATATATATATAAATAATCTTTATTGTAAACTGTGGGGAGAAAAGTCATATTTAGAATTTCACTACATGTTCTACTGTGTATGGTTATGTATGTGACAAATAAAACTGGAAACTTAAAACAATGCTAACGTGTTGTTTATGCATGCAATGTGAAATAGGCCATAACCGTAGTTACCATGCTCCTTCAAAGGGGCAGCAATAATCTAATACATCACTATGATGTAAATTAAGTGAACTTTGAGGTTGAGTGTCCTACTTCTACCCTGATATTTCCATGACAACAAGAAATCTGTTGGTCTGATTGGCAACAATTTGTTTCTAATGGGTGTCACTTAAAATTTGTTGATGAAATCTGCATAGTACACTCATATGACTACACAAAAGCTATACAAGCAATTGTGGGAACAGTGCATACAGTAATACATTTAATTCTGTAGAGTACAATATGATTTAATTACAAAAGCTAAGCCGTTATCAAGGTTTGATATTGGGAAGAATCTTAGTTCATGTGCAATGAAGGAGTCAGGAGACAGAGGTGAGTGTATATTTTCTCCACACAATGGGTAAACAAAAACGTCTCTCCGTAGCCAACCCAAACAGGGGCTGCCAGTCACTCAGATACCAGTTTCCTCTGACGTTCTGATATGCCTTATCAGGTCTCCCTCCACCATCACTATAATGAGTGACAGGTGTTAGAGTAATTACAACCCAGGTTGACGAGCCGTACCGCTTTCCCTCTCCAGCAGACAGACACATGACCATGGCCCCTATGCCACCACCGACTTAGGCCGGGGCAACATCCGGCCTGCCTACCCCCCCCCATTTCTGGTGAGAAAGCCCCCCCCATTTTCTTAACCTGTGGACGCACCTGCCCATGACCCAACTGGAACCCCAGATACCAAACTTACACCCACCCAATTGCATACTTCTTCGGGTTGGCCATGAGTCCCGCCTGTCGCAGTGCTTTCAGGACAGCCCTCAGATTTTGCATATATGCTGCTGCCAGTCATTACTACAAATTATGATATCGTCTCGTTATGCGGTGGCATATGCAGTATGTGGTCTGAGGATCTTGTCCATGAGGTGCTGAAACATGGCCGAGGCTCTGAACAAACCGAACGGTAGCATCACGAATTGCTATAATCCAAATGGTGTGGAAAAACATGTTTTTTTCTCAGGATATTGGAGTTAAAGGGATCTGCCAATAACCCTTTGTTAAGTCCAGCAGCAGATAAAATTAAGCCGCACCAAACCCAATCGAGTAACTCGTCAATTCGCGGCATTGGATAAGCATCAAATTTGGACACTGCATTCACTTTCTGGTAGTCAACACAGAACTGGACAGAGCCGGCGCTCTTTGGTATCAGAACTACCGGGCTGGCCCAATCACGTGACTCTTGTATTTTGGCCATTTCAAGTATTGCGTCTATATCTACCTGAGCTATTTTTTTTCTTGTGTTCAGGAAGACAATAGGGGCGGCTACAACCACAACCCCTGGGGTGGTTTTAATTTGGTGCTCTATAAGGTTTGTGCAACTGTGAAGGGGTGAAAACACGTCTGTGAATTCCGCTTGCAATCGGGCAATATCTGTAAGCTGCGACAGTGAGAGGTGGTCTCCACAAGGGACCGGGTGAGTGAATTTGGTTTGGGAGTCATCTCCAGCCCGAGCACCGCCCTCTCCGGATTACCATCACCAAAGGTACAGGCCCACCTTCCTCCATGGTTTGAGGTGGTAGATTTGACGTGGCCCTCCCCTATCCATTCGCCTAACATCATAATCGAGATCTCCAACTTGTCATGTGACCTCAAAGGGTCCTTGACACTTGGCGAGTAATTTTGAGCTTGTAGTGGGCAGCAATACTAGCACTTAATCTCCCAATATGAATTTGCGTAGTCGAGTGCTCCTAAAGTCGGTTTTGTCATTCTTGCACTTGGGGCAAATTCTCCTGTGTTATTTGCCCCAAAGTGTGGAGATTTGCTCTAAGGTAATGAAGGTATTGTATTTGGTTTTTGGTATTCAAAGGTCCTTCCTCCAAAGCTTCCCATATGACGTAGAGCAGGCCATGTGGCAGATGCCCATACAGTAGCTCAAATGGTGAAAACCCTGTGGAGGCTTACGGGACCTCTCGTACTGCAAACAACAGGGGTTCAAGCCACTTATCCCAATTTTTTGTATCTTCGAACTTTCAAATCATATTTTTCAAGGTCTTATAAAATCGTTCAACCAACCCATTGGTTTGCGGGTGATAATCGATTTAATGCCTAATAATTTGCACAGTTCGCATAGTGTACGTGACATGAAGGGCAGTGGTGGCTCAGCGGGTTAAGGCTCTGGGTTACTGACACCCCTGTTGGGCCCTTGATCAAGGCCCTTGAACCTATCTGCTCCATGGGCGCCGTATCATGGCTGACCCTGCACTCTGACCCCAGCTTAGCTGGGATATGTGAAAAATAAATAATTTCACCATGTATAAGCAGAAATGTATGTATGTATAATGTGTGACAATTGATCAATTTATTTATTATTTATTTATTATGAATGTTGTGCCTTGATTAGTGAGGATTTCCTTTGGAATCCCCACTCGGGAGATAATTTTGAAGAGTGCATCCACAACACTATTTGCTGAGAAGTTGCGTAGAGGCACTGATTCTGGATATTGCATTGCATAGTCCACCAGAACTAATAGAAGCGATTCAGTCCGCTCTAATGGGCTGACGAGGTCTAAGCCAATTCTCTCGAAGGGGAACTTGATCAGTGGCAGAGGGTGCAATGGTGCTCAGGTTGGCCGGTGGATTCACCAACTGACATTCACGGCACACTGCACACATTTATGTGCATCGCCATGAATGCCCAGCCAAAAGAAACAGGCCATTATATCATTCAAAGTCTTTTCGTGAACCTAAGTGACCAGCCATTGGGTTATAGTGAGCCATCTGGAAGAGTGTTTCCCGACGGCTCTATGGTACTAAGTGTCCTGTGCACTCGATACAACCACTCTTTAATAAAAAGTATGGATACGTGAGCGAAAGGTTGTAATAATGATGGTATTTGACTAATGATGGTATTCGCTGCCTTAAGATGTCACACAGGTCACATAAACTACAACACATAGAGACAGTATCATGCTGCCAAGATGACATAAGTGGGATGCACCCACGTAAATAACAGACAGACATGTGTCTGGATCCCGACACAGACCAAAACCGAACCAGACAGGAAGTAAGCATCCAGACACCATGCTCCTGACAAGAAACAAGAGTGCAAGGCAGGGTATACAACCGAGACCGTGTGCTCACACAAAGTCAAACAACGAAACACAAGACAGACAAGGGACGATGATGCCAAGGTCCTGTCAGACAAAACCACAGACTGACAGATTGATAGGACTGTGACAAATATGTCAGCTACATATTTTAACACAAATTAAAATATTAACGAGTTAGAACCAAAAAATACAAACTAATAAATGTATAACAATTAAATGCTTGCATGTTGAAAATAGTGCAGTGTGTCATAGCTGTCCAAACGTGATCTTGTAATCCTGGTCCAATTTACGTTCATGGGTGTCTAAAAACTCAAGTCACTATCATTTTCACCTGGTAAAGGGGTTGTGGAACCTCACAGCATCATCTTTTGGTGAAAAATACTTTCTTTGCTCCCATGCATATTCCATTTGTATCAACTCTTCCCCTTCTGTCGCTCTCTCCACGTTGTGTCGGAGAAGCGACACTAGGGGTCTCTCTTGAGCGCCGATATTCACCTCTGACCTATTGAAAAGGGCCAATGAGAGTTGGCAGTCAGTATTTGCATACCCCGCCCCCGTATACGGGTATTTAAGCGGGGCAATAACGGAAGTTTAGTCAGAAAATTTCTTTGGAGCCGATGGTCTGTCTGCAGTTTGCTGCGAGTTACACACCACATTAAAACGTTCCTGTTTCCTCTGACGATCTGCATGCTGTTGGATCTTGACGGAGCACAACAGCGGCTTTCTCCTTTACATTGCACGGCGTGCATTGTTGCCCCTGAGCGCTTCGACAGCGCAGAAACACACACACTGTGTATTAAAAGAGTAAATTCCTATTAAAAGAGTAATTTCTCTAAAAGAGCAAAACACAGCGGCGTTGAACGTTCTTTTCAGAACACGTCTTTTTCAAGATGCCCTTCCGCCCCTGTGTTGTTCCTGGATGCGGTAGAGTGCTCTCCTCTTCAGACGGCCACAGGCGCGTGTGTTTGGGCCAGCAGGCCCAGACTGAGGCCGACGCTCAGATGTCTGACATGCTTTCCCGGGCCGCCGTAAGCGTGGGGTTGGATTGGAACCCTCCATCCTCCCCACAGCCTTCACGGTTGGATGACTGGTTCCTGGGGGCAGCGCGCCGTTCGCGGCCTCGCATCCCCCCGTTCCCGTTTTTCCCCGGAGGTGCATGACGAGCTGACGTCTACGTGGAGAGCCCCACTCTCCGCCCGTCTAGGTGTCACCCGCTCCACTCTCACCACCCTCGACGGCGGAGAGCGCCACGGATACGGGGCGATTCCCCATGTTGATAGGGCAGTTGCGTACCATCTATGCCCCGGTAGCCCTACCTCCTGGCGTGGCCGCCCCGTACTCCCATCCAAGCCCTGTAGGACAACATGCTCGCTCAACGCGAAGGCCTACAGTGCGGCTGGACGTGCTGCCTCCGCCCTGCATGCGATGGCCCTCCTGCAAGTCCACCAGGCCAAAGCACTCAGAAACATGCACGGGGTGGACCTGATCCTGATGTGCTGCAGGAACTGCGCTCAGCGACCGACCTCACCCTGAGAGCGATGAAGGCCACAGCGCAGGCACTCGGACAGGCGATGGCCACCCTAGTGGTCCAGGAACGCCATCTTTGGCTCAATCTGGTCGA
This sequence comes from Xyrauchen texanus, assembly GCF_025860055.1. Classification (NCBI taxonomy): domain Eukaryota; kingdom Metazoa; phylum Chordata; class Actinopteri; order Cypriniformes; family Catostomidae; genus Xyrauchen; species Xyrauchen texanus. Next base: position 1,260,722 of record NC_068318.1, on the reverse strand, counting down.
GATGCATGAGGCCGACAAGAACCGCCTCCTGGACGCACCTGTCTCTCAGACTGGCCTTTTCGGCGACACCGTCGAGGACTTCGCCCAACAGTTCTCCACGGTGAAGAAGCAGACGGAGGTCATCTCTCAAGCATCATGCCCCGCCGCAGACCTGCCGCTATGGGCCCTGCTCCGTCTGCCTGCCGAGGGCGTCCCCCTGCGAAGAAACCAGCTCCTGCTCCGCCTCAACCCGGGCCCAGCTCTCAGCCCCAGCATCGAGCACCCCGCAGGCGGCGCATGCCCCCTGTCTCACGAACCCCCTCTAGGACCCGGAAGGCTCCCAAGCGTTCCTAAGACAGCCGACCCAGAGCTGAAGACGTTAGCTCCAGAGGTGGTAAGACCGCTCCGTCCCCCGGTGGAGGGCCAGGAGGAGAATCCTTTGTTTTTTCATTTGCCACACCCCCTGACGTGGGCTGTGGTACCCACATTCTCAATAAGAGCTATTTCCTTTGCCTCTGGGTCACCTGGCCTGCAAATGCCATTCTCACGGCAATCTGCTTTCAGATTACGACAGCCCCGGTACACCGGATGCGGCGATCCCACCTTCCGCCTGCCCACGACTGTCCCCTGGCCGGCCGGTTCAGACGAGTCCAGAGGACGCCAGCATCAGACCTCCTCCTCAGTCATGAACCCGCCCCCTGCCGGGTGCGTGGAGCAAGGTAAGTGCTTTGAGTCTATTCTCAGCACCTCAGCCTCAGGCCGCAACGAAGCCGCCCGACGCTGCACTACCTGTTCCGCTCCGCTGCGAGGCCCCGCCGGGTACGTCCAAAATACTCGTCCCTTTGGTGCCCCTAGCGCAGAGCTGGGAAGCGTGGATTTCGCTTCCCAACGCATCACGCTGGCTGCACCGGACCATTCGACTCGGTTACGCAATTCAGTTTGCCCGGCTCCCGCCCCCCTTCAGGGGCGTCTGCTTTTCCGCAGTACACGGCGAGCATGCCAGTTCCCTGCGCACGGAAATCGCGACCCTCTTAGCCAAGGGCGCGGTAGAGCCCGTCCCTCCAACCGAAATGAGGGAGGGTTTCTACAGCCCTTACTTCATTGTACCCAAGAAAGGCGGCGGCTTACGACCAATCCTGGACCTGCGAGTTTTCAATCGGGCCTTGTTAAAACTCCCGTTCAAAATGCTCACGCAGAGAAATATTCTGGCTGGCGTTCAGCATCTAGATTGGTTCGCAGCGGTAGACCTGAAGGACGCGTACTTCCACGTCTCAATTCTGCCACGACACCAACCCTTCTTACGGTTCGCGTTCGACGGCCAGGCGTTTCAGTACAAAGCCCTCCCCTTCGGCCTGTCTCTGTCCCCTCGCGTCTTCACGAAGGTCGCAGTGGCGAGTAGCCGGCATCCGCAGAGACCAGGTGCTCCGGCACCTCAGCCGTTTGGGGCTTCAGGTCAACTGGGAAAAGAGCAAGCTCACTCCGGTTCAGAGCATCTCTTTTCTCGGGTTGGAGTTAGACTCAGTCTCAATGACAGCACGTCTCACGAGCTAGCGTGCTCAGTCGGTGCTGGACTGCCTCGCTTCCTTCAAGCCAGGCACAGTGGTCCCTCTAAAACTTTTCCAGAGGCTCCTGGGGCATATGGCGTCCTCCGCGGCGGTCACGCCACTGGGGTTGATGCATATGAGACCACTCCAGCACTGGCTCCAGACTCGAGTCCCGAGACAAGCATGGCACCACGGCACGCATCGGGTAAGGATCACCCCCGCCTGCCTCAAAACACTCCGACCCTGGACAGACCTCTGCTTTTTACGGGCAGGAGTGACCCTGCAGCAGGTGTCTCGACGCGTTCTGGTCACAACCGATGCCTCCCAGTCCGGGTGGGGTGCCGTGTACTCAAGTCGCTGCGTGGCACTCACATCCCCGGCAAGCTCAACATCGTAGCGGATGCGCTACCACGACAACGCCTGCCCGGCGGGGAGTGGAGGCTTCACCCCCAGTCGGTCCAGCTGATTTGGGAACGGTTTGGCAAGGCCCAGGTAGACCTGTTCGCCTCCCAGGAAACCTCCCACTGCCCGCTCTGGTATGCCCTAACAGAGGCTCCCCTCGGGACAGACGTGCTGGCACACAGCTGGCCCTCGGGGCTGCGCAAGTACGCATTTCCCCCAGTGAGCCTTCTTGCACTGGTGCTGTGCAAGGTCAGGGAGGACGAGGAGCAAGTCACACTAGTGGCCCCCTACTGGCCCACTCGGACTTGGTTCTCGGAACTCAGGCTTCTCGTGACAGCTCCTCCCTGGCAAATTCCCCTGAGAACGGACCTCCTCTCTCAGGGACGGGGCACGCTCTGGCACCCGCGCCCAGACCTCTGGAACCTCCACGTCTGGTCCCTGGACGGGATGCTGAAGAGCTAGCCGGCTTACCGGCGACCGTTGTGAATACAATCAACCAAGCCAGAGCCCCCTCTACCAGGCACCTTTACGCCCTAAAGTGGCGCTTGTTCGCAGATTGGTGTTCTTCCCGAACTGAAGACCTGCAGGGATGCGCGATCAAGTCAGTGCTCCTGTTCCTACAGGACAGGCTGGACAGGAGGCTGTCCCCGGGCACCCTCAAGGTGTATGTTGCCGCCATTGCCGCCCACCACGATCCTGTAGACGGAAAGTCTTTGGGAAAGCACGACCTGATCCTCAGGTTCCTGAGAGGCGCCCGGAGGTTGAATCCCTCCCGGCCAGGCCTAGTTCCCTCCTGGGATCTCTCGGTAGTCTTGGCAGGACTCCAGAGACCCCCCTTCGAGCCGCTTGAATCAACTGGACTCAGGGCCCTCCCTCTTAAGACGGCCCTGCTGATCGCACTCGCCTCTATCAAGAGGGTCGGGGACCTGCAAGCATTCTCTGTCAGCGACACTTGCCTGGAGTTCGGTCCGGCAGATACGTCTGTGATCCTAAGACCGCAACCGGGCTACGTGCCCAAGGTTCCTACCACACCATTTCGAGATCAGGTAGTGAACCTGCAAGCGCTGCCCCGGGAGGAGGCAGACCCAGCCCTTTCGTTGCTATGTCCAGTGCGCACACTGCACATTTACCTGGACCGCACACAGAGCACCAGACGCTCTGAGCAGCTCTTTGTCTGCTTTGGGGGACGGCAGAAAGGGAATGCCATCTCCAAACAGAGGCTCACCCACTGGGTTGTCGACGCCATCACACTGGCTTATCACACCCAGGCTGTGCCCCTACTCTTGCGGGTCCGAGCTCACTCAACAAGGGGTGTTGCGTCATCGTGGGCACTGGCCAAGGGCACCTCCCTAGCAGACATCTGTAGAGCCGCGGGTTGGGCAACACCCAACACCTTCGTGAGGTTTTACAACCTCCGCGTTGAGTTGGTTGCATCTCGTGTTTTGTCAGGTCCGAGCCCGTAGAACTCGGTAACACGTAGACTGACCGGCCGGGTGGATCGCTTGCGCCCAGCGCCCTTTTCCTGACGTCAAGGTTAAGTAGTGCGCCTTTTTTCCCAGGGTGCCCCACTCCGAGTTGGGACCCTGGTCGATTCCTCCCCAGCCCTCCGGGTCCGCGGTTCAGCGGAGGAACTCGCCGACCCAAGCCACTGCATGATGGGTGCTCAGCTGGTAAGAGAGCTCATGAGTCCAGCACACAACAGTTTTTTTTGGATTGAATACTATAATGTCCATTATAAGGATGTGTGTATTATGAGATGGATAAAAACACAGACTGAAGTAACAAAAAAGAAGATAAAAAAACATATTTGGTGTAAAGTAAACAAACTTCCAGTATAAATATCAGTATAAAGTTCAAAACCACAAGTAGCCTGGTACCGATGAGACCATAGAGAAAGAATCAGCTAAATTCTTTCTTGAAGGCTTTCCACTTCAAATTTCTATGCCCTCCCCTCACTAAATCTTCCCTCCATCTCATTAGTGCACATTTAAGGGATTATAAAGGGGTTTAAGGTGCAAATTACATTGGGTCTTGGGGGGAAGGAACTGGAGAACAATTACAGGTTTTGGAATGTGGGTAGTGGACCACACATTAATTTTGTTTTAGACTGATATATCACGTGTAGGCTGGAGACATTTTGTAAAATGTTTAAACAGAAAAATACTGGCAATCTCCCTTTGAATTGACAATAATTAAGAACTTTACATTTTGTATAAGATTACAAATCTGTTTTGTCAAAGCACGAGTAAATTGAATATGCAAACAACTTCAATAATTGAGTTTCTATTTTTATATACAGTATATATAAACGTGATCATTTTATCAGTTGTATGCACAACAAATATTTAGAGACCCTTATTAACAGATGGCAAAGATTTTTGCCAGAATACTGTCTGGACATTTACAGGCTGATCCCACATTTCCTAAGCAACAGTCCCTTAGCAACAGTGTCCTTATTTATTTTTCAAACAAAATATATATTTTTTTCCAGTGAATATTTTAAACATTTTCAAAAAATTTGAGATTGAAAGCCAAACACAGTTCAAATCTTATTTTTTTTTTAGCAATAGTTCATTCTCAAACAGCAACAGAAATAGCAGTATTTTATTTGGTTTGACACATGATAAATATTGTAATTACACTGATGTGGAAACTATTTTACATTATTTACATTATACGCACGACTATAACAGACTACATGTGCTTCTCAACATATCAAATGTTCAACGTATCAAAATCTCTTGTAAGTCTTGAAATCATTCCAGTGATTTTTCTTTTATTCTGTGGATGATGCCAAGTGGAAAACAAGTCTCAAGTTGCTACAATCTCTCTTAAGTCTTCATTTATACTGTAGTCTCAGTCTTAATAAACTTTTTATTTAAGCATTGCAATAAGAGACTGCGTTGATGTTCGAATCTGCAATGAACAAATATGTTAAAGCTCTTCAAGTTACATAAACCACACATTCATTTTTCCTCCCCTTGATCTAAAGGCTTGAATGCTGCAACTTTAAAGAAGTTCAAATACAAGATTTGATTGAACCTTTTTTCATCTCTACAGAACATAATTCCCATACTTCCATTGTGTTTTATCATTTAGCTTTCATGCTGGTACATTTATTCTAAAATGTAGAAATTAGAAATAATAATGAATGAATGGAAGTGTCAACATTTTTAACTGTTAGTTTAATCATCAAATATAGTAGTAGGAACTTATCATATGATTAATTTAAAATGCAATAATAGTCAAAGAAATAGTAGATTCGGTTTCTTCTTGAAATATACTTACTTTGATATTATTCTTTGTAGTTCTTGGTTCTCTTGCTCTTCCAGCTTCTGCAGAATTATCCTCAAAATGGGCAGCTCTAAACTGAGGTATTGAGCCACCTATTAAACCAGTAGAAACGATAAGTTAGTATAGTTTTAGCTAAATAAATTGTCGGCTAATGGAGACCCAGACTTACATCAAGACTAATTTCCTGTTCATCTGCTTCCATGAGGAACATTTTCATAATTCTGTTTGATGGTCCCTGAAGAAGACGCTCCCACAATGGCAGATCTGAACTATTCAGCCTTTTTTTCTCTATGAGCAAAGTATATCATGATTAGAACAGTGACAACACAAACAAATCCCCCCATCCCCTAGTGGAGCGGAAGGGGGCGTTGCCGGGCTAGAATGTCGCACGCCCGGTCCCCAACAGGCCTGATGGGGTGCGCGAGGGATAAAGGCGGCCGGTGACGAGAAAGAGAGAATTACGGGCATGTCCGTCATGTGTTGTTTATGTTTGTGCTTTTGGTTTAAGTTTTCATTAAATTATTATTTATATTGACAAGCCGGTTCTCGCCTCCTCCTTGCCCATCTTAACCCCTTACACCCCTGTTCCAACAGCTAGTAAAATTCTTCCTAGAAGAGTGTAGGTTTTTAGGGACTACCAACTCCCTATTGTTGCCAATGGTTTTGAAAACAGATAGGTTTGAGATTTGGGTGTCTATATACTTTTGGACATATATTGTGTATTATTTTCACCTAGCAGAACATAAAACGGGTGAAAAATTGCATATACTGACAAGGAGAGAGGAACCAGGCCATAAATGGACTAAAATATCATAAAGAGTTAAGTGGGTTCTTTTTTTATTTAACAAGTAAGCAACTGCATGGCAACAATAAGAGCACCTTAGCAACACCCAGGCTAACATCAAAAACACTCTAGCCTCTTGTGGCAAGATTTTCCACAGGCAAGCACCACTCACATTTTCTTCAGGAAAAAAACCTACTTTTTCTATTATGTCTCAAACTGCTTTAAATGAGAAACTGATTGCAATAAATAAACAAATCAACAAAGGCAACAACTCTAAATGTAGTTTCAATGCTTTACTTGTCCATGGTTTTTCTGTCAAATACTGTATGTAAGGTTAAAAACATAATTCTACATACCTCTGCTTTGATGAATACAGTAGAGGGCAAATTCATTTGGACTGTTTTCTATCTGCATTTAAAAAAAGTAAAAGATGATAATTTGATGATTTAAATGTTAATTTCACTGTACAAAAAATCTGTGGTGAATCAGTCAAGTATATCAAAATGAAACCTGAGAAGAATAATGCATAATTGACCTCTTGTATTTTATTATCAAATAATTCATTGCTGATTCTTTGAATACGTACTTTAAATTTGTGAAGCAGCTGTGTAATGACTTCGTGTGTTGTCATCTTGCTGTTGATGTGGACATTTGTGGTTGCTCCATATGATGGTGTGAAAATGGATGTCTGCATAGACAACATGACTCAGAAAACTGAATATAATAACTCAAAAAATAAAATACTTTCAGATATCTCAGAACAACCTAGAACTAAACTGACCTACAGTATCTTCCTTTCAATTGATATTTTTGGACTTTTTCATTTGTTTGCTTTTACCAAAGACATTAATTAAAGGGGTCATGTCAAGCATTTGTTTAATTCTGTTATTTTCCTTGAGGTTCACTTATAATGGTAGTAAAGTTTTTTTTTTTTTTGCAGATTTGAGGTATTAAAGTGATTAAACATCTTTTTAATCTTACCTGCAAGCTTTTTTTTATAAATTTGTTTTGTTTGTATTGCATATGAATATGTCCATCTACTGTATTTGTATTGCTTATGGATACACATTGTGCTCTCTTACTTGAAAATAATCATTAAGTAAAAGTGTCAACACAATGTGGATTAAAAATGGAAAAATCTTAAACAGAAACATTAATCAAATTAACACAATTGTAAATACTCATTATATATATATATTTTTTTTTTTTTGCCATTAATGGTATCACACTTCAAGAGCAGACATCATTCAAAGAGTCCCCTTTCAATGGACTTTTGAATGATGTAAACATATGTGACGTTTCAAAACACAAAAACAATGAATAAAGTGGTGTCCATGAAATGAAATCCAGCAGTGTTATGAAATTGTTCTGTCTTTCTGAATTATTTATGACATTCAAAATATGATAGATAAAACTAAATTTATTACTTTAGTTGATTATTAAAAAGATCACATTAACATGTTCAAAGATAGCTTGAACAAGTTTATTTCATGTTTTACTTATTAGATTTAATCTGCAACACGTGAAGTTTACACATTCAATGGAGATAATGATAGTGAAATCTATAAATTTGGCTTACATTAAATACACATTACTACATGTGCATCATACAGTATGTACTGTAAACCTCAGTGGATTTCTGCATGAAAGATCCGTGATCTTCAAAGCCACGCTGCTTCTTCTCTCCAATACATTAGGAATCATTGTGTGGTAGAATAAATTAAATGAAACAATTAATCAATGACAGTAAAAATGAAATGAGGAATGTGTATGTCATCACAACTGTAACAGGATGATTGACAGGTCGGTGCGGTCGCAGGATGAACGTGACACTGCGACCAAGCAGACTGAGGTTTCAAGATGCAATTTTATGACGTGATAGTATGTCTCAATACTTTCACACTCTCTAGCTACCCACTCAAAAGTGTGCACTTTTCAATAACAAAAAAGTAGATACTTTAAGGGCATATCGAGATACAGGGTCGGTTTCTGCGTACTTTCCCCTTTGCTGCAAAAATGATTGGCTAAAATCTTTGCAGCAAACACCTCTTGCCATTACACTGGTGGAAATTGTTTTTCCAAGAATGAAAACATGAAAGCAATTTACTAAATCCACTTCAAGCACTCAGTCTAGGCAGTCCTTGGTAAGCTATATGTCCAAATTTATGTGAAGCACGCAATCAAACTACTAAAGTTTTTCTGACTGAAATAACAATTGAACACTGACCAAATTACTGCACTGTTGCTCTCTAGTATTTGGTGAAAAAATGATGCTATATAAAGCTGACAACTGGGAAAATAGTCCAAACTAACACAAAATGTGTATGTAAAGAGTTAATAAATATGTATCATGACATGACCCCTTTAAAACATTAAAGGTTGACTTGTATTTCAGACTACTTTGCCAAGTGCCACAGCCTCTGCTTTCTAATTAACGTCTAGGTTACGGATGTAAGTGGTGGCGTAGTGGGCTAAATCGCTAAGATGGTAATCAGAAGGTCGCTGGTTCTATCCCCACCACCACTGTGTCCTTGAGCAAGGCACTTAACTCCAGGTTGCTCCGGGGGGATTGTCCCTGCAATAAGTGCACTGTATGTCGCTTTGGATAAAAGCGTCTGTTAAATGCATTAATGTAAATGTAAATGTAATGTAACCTCCATTCCCTGATGGAGGGAACGAGACGTTGTGTCGAAGAAGCGACACTAGGGGTCTCTCTTGAGTGCCTTTTGCATCTCTGATCTATGAGAAAAGGCCATTGAGAAATTGGCAGACAGAATTTGCATATATACGGATATACGGGTATAAAGGGAGAGAAATGCATCTGTTTCATTCAGGATTTTTCTGAGGAGCCGACAGAGAGGTTCGGCCGCAACAGTGGCTCGGTTCAGCGACATGGCCAGGAGGACACAACGTCTCGTTCCCTCCATCAGGGAATGGAGGTTACATCCGTAACCTAGATGTTCCCCGTCTGTAGCTCACTTCGACGTTGTGTCGAAGAAGTGACACTAGGGGTCCAATTTAAATCACGCCATGTGCTGAGCCGTGTACGTGTACTGCTGACACAGGAGCAGGCAGGTATTTTACATGCCAAAGCGACCGGCTGTGTCAGGCTGCAAGTACCCTTCCCCAACGCCCCATAAAATTGTCAAAGCCTTCTGGTTCTTTACCCCCAACAGGGGGGAACAAGGCGACATGCCAAGCATGGGAGCAGGCTGCGCCAGCCACGCCTTTTCTCTCTCTCTATGTTTCTCGCATAGAGTTAAAGCGGCTGGGGCCATCTTAACGCTATCATACGCACCCTCATTGTGATGGGTGGAGAAGGGTGTCCTCCACGAACTCATCAGCTCATCATGCCGGGGGGTGGGTTGTTCGCGGGGATGTACCCGGCGAAACCGAGTCCGCTGCCATCCCCAAATTGCCTCCATCGCCATCCGCATCATCCTCAATCCTGTGGGAAGAAGGAGCAACGCGGAGGGCGGCTGGGGTGGCGTTCCTTCTGAGGAAGGAAAGCTGCAACTGCAACGTTGCCATGGTCATGTTCTCGCAGTGAGAACATGAGCCATCCACAAACGCTGCCTCGGTGTGATCGCTGCCCAGACACACGAGACAGCGCCGGTGGCCGTCAGGAGCGGAGAGCACTCTACCACATCCAGGAACTACACAGGGCAGAAGGGCATCTTTATAAAGACGCGTCCTGAAAAGGACGTTCAACGTCAGCTGTGTATTTGCTCTTTTAGAGGAAATAACTCTTTTAGAGAAATAAAATCTTTTAACTGCGCTGTCGAAGCGCCCAGGGGCAAAGCTGCACTGCCGTGCAGAGAAGGGAGAAAGCCGCTGATATGCGCCGTAGATCCAACAGCAATCGCACTCAGAGATGGGAGGAACAGTGTGTGACTCGCAGCTCATTGCATACACAACCAGTAGGCTCCGAAGAAAATTTCTGAATGAAACAGATGCATTTCCCTCCCTTTATACACGTATGTAGCAGGACATGCAAATTCTGTCTGCCAATTTCTCATTGGCCTTTTCTCATAGATTGGAGATGCAAAAGGCACTCAAGAGAGACCCCTAGTGCCGCTTCTTCGACACAACGTCGAAGTGAGCGACAGACGGGGAACTGAACTACACTTCTGTCTATTGTAATAATAACTAGATTGCATTTCCTTTTTACAATGTTTGCAAAGCAGCAAAAGGCCTTAGTTTGAGTTATTTTACCTTTTTAACCAAATGTTTCCACTGTTGTGGAAAACAACAGCTGAACATTGCTCACCACACCAGAGAGCGGCTGCTTTGGGCCATGTTTGTAATGTCCAAAGCCAGTGTGTAAGGTCTATCATTGTTTTCAGTATAAGAGCAATCATTTAATTTCATATATGCACGATTACAGTTGGAAAGATGCCAGCTTATTGCAAATGCCCATACTCAGTGTTGCCACAATGAATGCATGCAATCATCATTGGAATTCTGTTTGAAGTCAGAAATATACTTGATGATGTGACTAAAGTACTGAATCTAGCAGAAACTCCAGCATTAAAGGCATATTTTAAGCACTTATGACAGACGTCCCAGGTTTAAGCTCACAGTTATTTGCTTCCGCCTGCAGTTTGTCATTCCTAATTTGAATAAAGCCAATAAATCTAAACTTTTTGACAAGCTTGACCGCATCAATGCTTTCTCTGCATCGCTGTCACAATGCACCTCGTGAGTGTAGAATTAAAATAACTTTTTCAAACTCCTCTTATTTCCATTTTTTCCAGTTCGCACAAAATTTGGTATACACAATCTAAAGACCCTCCTGACAAAAAGTTATCAAAAGTATTTTGATTCATCAAAGTAAAAATCCAATCAATGTTCAGCCATGGCCCATATTCACTTTTTGACCTATATCGTTTAAACACTATTCATTCAGGTCCAAACTTAACGAAACTGGCTAAACTTAGGCCAAGTAAACATTTTGATGATAATTGCCAAATTTGGTCCTATTTTACCTATTGCTCTATAACTAAAATAACATCAAAATGCCACAACCATTTCATCAATGAAGTTGAAATTTGGAATGCATCTTATTTTGTAATAAGTGCTAAATCCTTACAATATCAATTCGAAAAATCAACAAAATTGTCCAGACGCATCCAATTAAGTTTCAGCACATTATAACTTTAAATGGCAAAGGTCGATAATCAAGAAACTTTGAATACACTGCAGAGCATCTACAAGAAGCTGTATGCAAAACATGTTAGAATTGACCGCAACATGCCGCTACAATAAGCTGATTCACTTTCTGCAAATAACTCCAATATTGACTAGAATACAAGTTTTTATTTTCTCTGACTCCTTCGGTGCCCCTTCATCATATGGATTTACATTGCCACAAGAAAAAAAGGTGATCATGTTGATTACTTTGAAAAATTTACTTTTATCTCATTGTGGCCGTTTGTCTGATTTGAACGCAATTTAGTATGTATCAACTAGAGATGTTCCCTGACAAAACGTTTTCAAAATTGTTTTGATCCGTTAAGTCACTAAGCCGGAAGATATAAGCCAGGATTGTTCTGATTGTGCCCCATAATGACTAATTGGCCTGTATCTTGTCAGTGCAATGTTCAAACTTCACAAAACTACACATGAACAACAGGACATTTAGAGGTTTCATGCCAAATCTTATCAATTTCTGATGCTGGGGGAGGGGAAGGGGTATTATTACATTTCTTATTGTTCACACAACATAACCACTGCATTCACAGGATCTATTGAGTCAAATTTGGCTATTTTTGTCATGTTCTCATCTCATGTGCTTAGACCTCAATGAATGTTGATTGCTGCTACACTACTGGTCAAACGTTTAGGGTCACATGTTCATTCTTTATTATTATTATTATTTTCACATTTAAGGATAATAGTAAAGTCATCAAAACTATGGAGGAACAGAAATGGAACTATAGGAATTATGATTGTGACCAAAAAAATTAAATAAATCAAAACTATGTTATATTTTAACATCTTCAAAGTAGCCAGCCTTTGCCTAGAATTTGCATAAATGTACTCTTGACATTTTCTCAACCATCTTCTTGAGGTATCACCTTGGAATGCTTTTTAAACAACATTAAAGGAGTTCCCATCAATACTGGGCACTTATTAGCTGCTTTTCTTAATTATTTGGTCCAAGACATCTATTTCAAAAACTTTTTTTGCACAATTATATTTTTGCCAACAAAACTAATTTCAAACATTTAAGCATACGCCTTCAAATCAAAAGGTTTTTAAGATCATGTGAACATTTCAGTCAAGTGAGGTCAGTTTTGTTTGTTTTTTAGGTGGTTGTTTTGTCTTTTAAAATTATGTTTTAGGCTTTGATAAATGAAACACTATATCAAAACTGCTGTGCCCTTGTTATGACACTCAACGTATGTCTTGTTTTCTGTCAGCTGTGCACGAGAATCAACTTAATCAACTGACACTGTCTTTGCAGTATAAAGACAGCTATGTGGTTAAACAGATCAAGAGAAAAGACCAATCACAATTCAATATGCAACAATATATAACAATGTAGATCTGAATTTAGAATAAAAATATTACAATGATGTCATTGCTGACAGTAAAAGTTTTAATGCAGAATGTTCATTAAGTCAGTAGGGGATTTACAAAACGTAAATTTGTCATTTCTTTAAAATTATTACATATATGAAAACAAAGGTTGATATTATTTACAAATTTAAATTCTGTCTGTACGATAAGCGGTTTGAGTCAAACCCCTACCAGGAATATCAGTACAGTGCTGCCTTTCAAGCACTGTAATAATATTGATAATGCACATTACTGGCTTTCAGATTGACATGTGGTTCATGGCAGTTCAACTACAGACCATATAGTTGTAGAAGTGTCCATTGATGGAGAAGCGATGGTCTCTGTTCTTCTGTCGTTCTACTGTCTTCTTGCTCTTCACCCTCATCTTCACCAGCGAGGCATCACTCATGGTTCGGAACAGATTTGAACTTTCGTCACTGATTGACTTTGGCCGAGGAAGTCTTAAAGTCTTGCTCTCATATTCAATGTAGTCTACGGAGAGATTTATGATACTTAAAGTTACAGTCTATAACATTTCTAATGATTTCACACTATAACAGTAAAAGTTATGACTGAGACGTACAATGATTTCTTGGGGTATAATTGTTTATTTTAATGTATTTGTTTTTTTATTTGAGATTATAAAATGCAAGACTTAAACATTTAAGTATGTTCACATATATATGTATAGTTAATGGACAAGTTGTCCATGATTTATTAAATCTTTTAATTAAGATTTTTGGTTAAAAAGTTTTTTAATTTGAATGCAAATATATGGGTGATTCTAACGAAACCTATCAAGAAAATCGTGGGCCTTGTTTCCCGATAAAGATTGATCTTAGCTCTAAGGCGTGTAATCTACGCGCTAAATTAAAAACATTCTGTCCTTTATTTTCACACAACAACATACTTTTAAGAAGTTTTATATTGGTCTGTTCCCAACCAAAACAGATTGGATCATTTAAGACATGGATTTAGCCCCCCATTGCAGGGTCTAAAGGCCATATAGTTTTTCTTAAGTGCCCCCCCACTTGTGAAAAACGATGTGTTTAATAGGGGCTTTCCCCCAATAGATTTGTTATGAAAAATGTTACAAGTGGGCTCACATTGACTCATCCAGTCATAATAGAGATTAGATTGTCTATAGAATACTTCAGATGTAATAAAATGCCAAATGTGTTTGAAATTAACAGGAAATGGTTGCCTTTTTCTGAAGTAGTTATTTTGAGTAAAAATCATTTTCATTTGTTACTCAAAAAAGCATCTTGGTGTCTCAAAATTATTTGCATTAGCTAACAAATTTTGCACTATAACTATTGCCTCTACATTTACACAATATTGCTATAAACCCCCTTGGGGCCTTTTACCCCAAGTGAGGAAGACATTTTGTGGGGTAAAAGGCTCCCTCATCAAATTTTTTAAAACTGAATTTAATTGAAACATCCTTCTATTATTATTTATTTTCACACAAATTATATTGCTGCATCAATATTCAATAAAAACAAAGCTACATTTCCTTAAGGGTAACCTGACCAGACATTTTAATTTGACTAATACAATGTTCCCCTTCTGAAGTTTTGTCGATTTTAGTGACACAAGGGGTCTCTTCTGAGAGCCTTGCGTACCTCTGAACTTGAGAAAAGGCCAATGTCAAGTTGGCAGACAGAATTTGCATGCCCCGCCCGGGACATACAGGTATAAAGGGGAGCAGGCGAGCGACTGTCAGACAGATTTTTTCTTCGGAGCTGAGCGGTTGTGCAAGAGCAAAGCTGAGTTCACTACTGTTCCACTCACCTCTACTGGCTATGCTTTCCCGGGCCGGCGTGAGTGCAAGGTGGACTGGAAACCTCTGCCCCCCATCACGGCTACTCGATCGGTTCCTCTGGCCAGAGTGCTGCTCATAGCCATGCCCCCCCCTGTACCTTTGTTTCCGGAAGTGCATGACGAGCCGATGAGTTTGTGGAGGCCACTGTTTACAGCCTGGAACCTACCTCCTCGCTCTCACTACCCTGGATGGTGGGGCGGTCCATGGATACAAGGAGGTTCCTCAAGTGGACAGGGCGGTTGCGATCCACTTGTATCACGAGAACACCGCCACCTGGCGGGACCACCCGGTATTCCCCTCCAAGGCCTGTAGGACAACGTTGTCACTGACTACGAAAGCCTACAGCGCTACTGGACAGGCCACCTCCGCCCTGCATCCATGGATCTATTGCAAGTTCACCAAGCCAAGGCACTTAAAGATCTGCACCTGGGTAGTGATCCCGATCCCGATGTGCTGCAGGAACTGCACCCTGCCTCCAACCTCACTCTCAGAGCTATGAGGGTCACAGCGCAAAGCACTCGGGCGGGCGATGGCCACCCTCATGGTCCAGGAGCGGCATTTGTGGCTGAATTTGGTGGAGATGAGTGACATTGACAACGCGCCCAGTACGGCACGGTGTCGACGACTTTACCCAGCAGTTTTTGTGTTGAAGAGCAGACGGAAGCTATATCTCACATCATGTTGCGCCGCCGCCTCAACGCAGCCCGCCCCTGCGACTAAACCACAGGCAGCTCCATTTCGAATGGGCCCAGCTCTCAGCCACAGCGTCGAGCGCCTCGCAGGCGGTGTACGCCCCCCGTCTCCAGGACCCCCTCTAGGATACGTGCATCTCCTAAGCGCCCCTGAGAAGGAAGACCCGGGCTGTCCCCCGGTGGAGGGCCGGGAGGAAAACCCTTGTTTTCCTTATTCTTCGTTGCCACACCCCCTTCAGGCCGTGTTACCCACATTGTTAATAAAAGAGCGATTTTCTCAGTTCCTGGGGCATGTAGCCGGTTCACGCCGTTCTCACAGCACCCCGACACCAAAGTCTTACAGTCCCGGCACCCCGGATGTAGTCATCTTGACTCCGGACCCGCGACTGTCCAGCCCTGGCAGGCCAGCGCTGACGAGTTCTGATGATGTCCCTACAGGACCTCCTCCTCAGTCTCTAACCCGCCCCCTGCCGTGTGCGCAGAGCAAGGTAAGTGCTTTGAGTCTTCCTCAGCACCCAAGCCTCAGGACGCGCTTCTGCCTCCCTACGCATTATTACCTGCTCCCCCCGCTGCGAAGCCCCACCCGGTTTGCTAAAAACGATCGTCCCGTTAGTGTAGACCCCGAAGCCGCCGCCAGGCACCACCATTTGCGCCATTTAGAATTTCAGCCGCCGCCAGCCAACAATTTCTTAAGCCAAATTGACCCGCCATCTGATAAAGTTTGGCTGAGCCGGCTAGAATTATTTGCATCAAATAATAATTCTATCACATAGAGACATACACACATGAAATATATAAACAATACACAAGATCTATTTTCCCACTGGATTCATAACAGCACAGTCTTGTGCTCGTTGCTACGATACACAGACTCACAGTGAATTGACGACCAATTAAAATTGCTCGTTTTCCGTACAGAAGAAGCGATGCATTTTTTTCTCGCACTGAGGTGAAATGGCGGAAAGAAGCAAGCAAGGTAATTTTGATCTCACTTCTCACATACTTTCCTAATTCCTACTTACTTTTTTTTTGTAACTTAGGCCTACCCAGACTTTTGTTAAATCTTCAGGGCACGGTTGCACATACACCTGAATCAAAGATTGAAGTTATGAACCAAATATTCTGGAACGGAGAGATTTATAGCATTGAACGTGATATTACTGCAGTAACAAACCACTGCTAATTCACGACACATGCTTCAGTGTACATAGAAGTGAAATGTGCAAAACTTTGTCCAAAATAATACTGATAACAGTGTGTGTTTATATTAAGGCGAGACATGGCAGGCAAAAACATCGGGTTTTTTTACTGGTCAATTTTGAGATTTCTGGATATTTGTAAGTAAAGTTTAGTAAAGTTTATTTCTAAAGCGCTTTTCACAGATAAAATCACAAAGTGCTGTACACGAGAAAGGTAAAAGCAAAATCTTATATAAACAATATAAAAATATATACAATACATATGTAAAATCAAAGTGACACTAGTTAAAACCCATCAACCAAAAGCCTTCTTAAATAAACAAGTCTTCAGATCTTTTTTAAAAGAGTCAACAGAGTCAGCCAGACGCAGAGACAGGGGCAGGGCATTCCACAGTCTGGGGGCAACAGACTGAAAAGACAGGTCCCCACGGGTTTTATAACGAGTCTTGGGGACCATAAGAAGGTTCTGGCCAGAAGACCGAAGAGTGCGGCTAGAGGAGTGCTGACTCAAAAGGACCTTGATGTACTGTGGGGCCTGACTATTTAATGCCCTAAAAGTCAGCACTAAAATCTTAAAATCAATCCTATATTTTACAGGGAGCCAGTGGAGAGTCAACAAAACGGGAGTGATATGAGACCTTCTTGGGGCACCAGTTAAAAGTCTAGCAGCACAATTTTGAACCATTTGCAGCTTGTTCACAGCAGACTTATTCATGAAGGTAAAGACAGAGTTGCAATAATCAAGTCTAGTTGATATGAAAGCATGAATAATAATTTCCAGATCCTTCTTTGACAACATTTTACGTATCTTAGAGATATTCCTGAGGTGATAGAGGCAGTTTCGGACAAGCTGTTTTGAGTGTATCTCCAAAGACATGGCCTGGTCAAACACAACCCCCAGGTTTCTGAGGCTGGATCTGACAGAGGAGCCAAGGGAGCCAAGGTGCTGTTTGATCACCGGGATCTTATGGTCTGGAGCAAAGATCAATGTTTCAGTCTTACTTGCATTTATCTGCAAAAAGTTTGTGGCCAGCCAGTCTTTGATAGAGGACACACACTCTAAGAACAGTGACAATCGATGGAACTCAGCATCATTAAAAGAACAATACAACTGGACATCATCGGCATAAAGATGATACGATACATCCTTAAAACAACCCATAATATGACCAAGTGGCAAAATGTACAGTAAAAACAAAATAGGCCCCAAAACTGACCCTTGTGCCACTCCGCAGGACAAATTGGTCACATCTGACTGTACATTGTTTATAGAAACATTAAAGGTTCTGTCTTGAATATAGGAAGAGAACCACTGTAGGACAGATCCAGATAGTCCCATCTCATTTTGAAGCCGGTTGATCAGTATACTGTGATCTACCGTGTCAAAGGCAGAACTCAAATCGAGAAGTACAAGTACAGTGTAGCGGCCAGTGTCCGCTGCCATCATCACATCACTAGAGACTTTGATAAGAGCTGTTTCAGTGGAGTGCATTTTCCGGAAACCAGACTGAAAAATATCAAATAGGTTGTGCTGCTCCATAAAGGAAGTCAGCTGGCATGCCACTACTTTTTCCAAAATTTTTGAAATAAATGGAAGTTTTGATATGGGCCTATAATTATTAGGTTCTGAAGGGTCGAGATTGGGCTTTTTAAGGATCGGGTTTACCACAGCGTGTTTGAAGTAGCTGGGGACTGAGCCAGATGTAAGTGACAAATTAATTATTTTTACCACACAGGGGCCAACGATATCAAACATTTTCAACAACAGTGGTGTTGGAACAATGTCAGCGGGGCTTGAAGTTGGTTTCATATTTCCTATTAATGTCTTCACATCCTGTAGGCTAACAGGAGTAAAAGACGACCAAGATAACACCATTGAGCATTCAGTAAAACACACAGTGATTAGGGGGCTTTGACACTGGCCCTAATGTCGTGTACTTTGTTTACAAAAAATGACAAAAAGTTGTTACAGTCTTCATGTGTGTACACAGGCACAAGAGGAGCTGAAGGTGCAGTTAGATTTTCGATGGTGTCAAACAAGACTTTATGATTTTTCTTATTTCCTGACATAAGTTTGGAAAAATAAGCTGAGCGAGCCTGCTGTATCAACTCATTCAGATCCAGTATCATATATTTTAAATGGAGTCTGTGTACTTCTAATTTAGTTGTTTTCCACAGACGCTCTGTCTTACGACATTTTCTCTTAAAACTACAAATGTTATTATTCATCCACGGGAGGGCTTTTTATGTGACCCTGAAATGTTTTTAACAGGCGCTACCGTATCCAAAACTAACCGACAGTGGTTGTTGAAACTTTGCACAAATGAATCAACATTCTCACAATCAGCAAAAGGGCGAGAGTCAAAGGAGGCAGAGAAATCACTAAGTGTTGTCTCACTAATGATGCGTTTTTGTGTTATAACATTGCAGACAGTAGGCATCATGATAAGTGACAAATTAAACGATATACAACAATGGTCACTAATATTTAAATCCTCCACACTCAATGTATCTATGGTTAGGCCACAAGAGAAGACCAGATCTAACGTGTGACCTTTTTTATGTGTGGGGCCAGACATATGCTGTACAAAATTGAACGAGTCCATGGTAGTCAACAATTCAGCTGCAATCAAACAAGTGGGATCATCAATATGCAGATTAAAGTCCCCAAGGACTAAAACGCGATCTAGTTTTATAATAGACGTTAAAAACTCAGAGAAATCATCAAGAAATGTGCGTGCAGGACCCGGAGGTCGGTAAACTAAAACACAGTAATAGGGGTGTGTTTTCCCAACCTTACACATCTGCATCTCAAATGAGTCGAAAGAAGCTGTGTCCGTCAAACTGCAGCAAAAATAGTCAAACTGCAGCAAAAATAGTCACGAAAGACCAGCGCAAGACCGCCTCCACGTCGCGCGAGCCGAGGAGTCCCAAACACGGAGCAGTCCGGAGGGCATAGTTCTTTAAGATGGAAGTGTTCGTTCTCCCTCTGCCAAGTCTCCGTAATGAACATAAAATCCAAGTTCTCATTTGTGAAATGGTCATTTAGAGTAAAAGCCTTGTTCGCAATGGAGCGCGCGTTAATAAGTGCAATCCTGATAGAGCGCGTGCGTGACGAGGGCTGTCCTGGGACGGGCTGGATGGCATGATCCGTCCGACAGGTAACCGGGCACAGGGTACGATGACGGGGCACACGATGGCAAGCAGGCCGGGTGGGAAAGATCCGGTCAGAGGTGCTCCACACAGGTGACGACGCACAAGCCGCGTCCGATCTGACTTCGCAGACCGGAACCGGCCTCAGGCACCGCTCACTCCCGGAGCTCTGGATCCGTTTGGCCCAGGCGAAAATCCACGGGATCGCCACTTTCTCCTCCTGACTTGAACCCCAGCCCTGGATCCTCGTTTCCTTCTCCTGCCGCGGCGCCGGGTAAGCAGCAGGTATTCTGACGGTGGCGCTTGGCATTCCAGTTTTGGAGGGAGAAACTCATAACATCTGTCCCAGGTGTACAAGTTCTGCATATGTTCCTTAATGCAGAACAGTGCGGCCCGATCATATTGTATAATTGCAGAGACATAGCTGGTAGTTGATAGGGTTGACACAAGTAAAATCACGATGAGGATTACAAATGTACGTGAGAGCAGAAAAGTGACAGACGCGTCGCCAAGCACAGGCGCCATCTTGCCACGTCAGTAAGTGTCCTCAATTACATATCTTCTTTCAGACTTGTGGTGAAAAAAAGTCCGAAATAAACATTTAGGTCTTTATTTTACTACACTTGGTCTGTTTGCGTCTGTAGATTTCTCATAAATTCAACAAAAGTTTGCGTTCTTAATCAACATACTTCTCCGCGATCTCTGCCGTCACGCAGGTAGTGTGCCGGTGGAATGCATGTTTAGTTCCACTGGCCTACTGAGCCGGCTAGCCAGCCAATAACTTCATCAGCCAGCCATTATTCTCAAAACAAATGGCTTCGGGCTCTACATTAGTGCCCCTCGCACGGAGCTTGGACGTACCTATCAAACCCGTCGCGTTGGCTGGCCAGGACCATCCGACTCGGCTACGCGATTCAGTTCAGGCTCCCGCCTCATCTCGGCGGTATACTCCACTGCATGTGCGGCGGAAATGCCAGCACCTTAAGTACAAAAGTTACGACCCTGCTACTCAGAGATGCGATAGAGCCTGTCCCTCCAGCCGAGATGGAGAAGGGTCTCTACAGCCCTTACTTCATTGTACCCACAGTGGGACTGTGGACAATCTTGGACCTGCGGGTTCTCAACCGAACTCAACTGAACAAACTCCCGTTCAGAATGCTCACGCAGAAACAAATTATAACCTGCGCTTGCATTAGATTGGTTCGCAGATATACTTACTATACTTACGCGTACTTCACGTCTCCATTCTGCCTACGGGCGCTCAGCCGCTGGCTTCTGACAGGGCCCTGTATTTATCTGTTTCTTTACTCACAGTGGTGTGTTTGTGTGCTTATCCTGGATGGCTCAACCGAGTGGAGAACATGAGATTACATCCATACGCGAATACATCACATGAGAGACCATGTGAACTCTGCGGTCTCATGAAGCTTTCCAGAAGCGATGGTTTATAGTTAAAAAGTACTTAAATATTGATCTCTGGTCACACCAAAAGTGACCGTGTCACTTTAGAAGACATTTATTTAACTGCTGGTGTCATATTGATGATGTTTATGCTGACTGTTTGTGATTTTTGTAGCTTCAAAAGAGAAATCTCCATTCGCTTGTGAGCGGTTTTGCAAGAGCAAAGCTCAAGGACCTACTGAGCTGAAATATTTTTCAATTTTTCTTCAAATGTGTTCTGGTGAAGAAGGAAAGTCATACACACCTGAGATATTATGAGGGTGAGTAGATGATGAGAGAATTTTCATTTTTGGGAGAACTATCCCTTTAATTACTTTATTATGAAATAACATAATGACCAATATATGGTGGCATTGCGATAATGAAAATGGGGGTGAAATGTGTCGTAATTTAAATTGTCACGAAAATATATACAATCTTAACATCTTAATTGCCCTAAAATAGGCTTCATTTTCTATATACAAAATGTAATTTCACATTAGTTTCTTTTTATATTGGAGTCAAATAGGACCAGGAAATTTTCTTGACAGGTTCGTGAGAGTATAGCAGTTTTATCACTGTATGTTTTTCACAGGTTTTTATGGTACTGCAATGTGAAAAATAATAGGTCTACATTGTTCAAAGTAGACTCCAGATTCATATAGCCAGAAAAAAATCAAAAAACAAAACTGCATACATAAAAATTAACAAAATGCTGTTTAAATAATATTTGATGGAGCATTTGTCACACCGCAGGACATGTCAACTACCCAGAAGTTTTCAATTTCAACTACTGTTGGTCGCCAAAGCACTAGTTCCAGTGTCATTAAATATTGACTATATCTATAAATGTAGCAAGAGCATCTGATGTCAAAGAAACAAAACCTTCAGTGGGATTATCAGGTTCCTTGGATCCATTCTGAATAACTTCTTCCAGTTCATCAATATGATGAAGATCATCAAATTCTCCCCAGCGTGTCATACCCCTGTCAGTGATGGGACATTTAATCATGTCACAACCATAGTTTCTAAGAAGGCATAAAAGCTTGAATTTTTTTTTTTCCTTTTCTTATTGTACAAATGTCTGAATCTTAATTTTTGTACCCTTGTTTCCCGTTAATCTTAACCAATGATAATTACAGAAAATGAATGTTATAATAATTAATGAATCACATTTTAGTTACAAAGAACATTGTTCAAAACATTTAAATTATATGTATTTATTTATTTACTCATTTATTTATTCATTTTTGTGAATTCTGTATTTCAAAATAAAATTCTTATATTATCACATCATATTTTTTGTAATAGCTCGTGATTTATCTAATGATCACAATAAAACCCCTCTGGTATATTTTAAGAGTCAACTATAATGAATGGCTGAATTGTCTTCTCAGGTGTCAAGTGTAGATTATATGCCATATATGTCTATTATGGGCAAGTTGTCGCATGTGTTTTACATGTAAATTATACTTTTATATAATTTATTCATTACAGTTTCTGTTAAAATTCCAATAAAATGTTTGATATTTTTGTATGTTACCTTTTACAATTGTTTGCTTCATAATTGTTTTACTATTTCAAAAGCCTATACAGTAATTTGATTTTTAATGGCAGATTCCCATTGTGACAACTTACCCCATACAGTGTGACAACATATATTTTCCTTGGGAATAATAGTGAAAATATTTATTATTTTTGTTTGAATTGTCTTGAGTTGTCAGCATACTGTACAACTTAACACGTCTACATATAAACAATTGAAAGTAGAATCACAGAATTAACCTCTTGCTTCCAAGTGGACTGATGGGATCTGGTGACTTGACTGGAGACTCATTTGGAAAAATCTGTTTCTCATCTTGTATTTTTAGCCGAATTGGTTTCTTTACTCCCCAGGAAATGACCAGGATGCCTTCAAATGTCACCTGACCTGCATTCTGCAATAGCAAAAAAGAAAATGTTTCCATCCACCTTTCGTGCTATTTGTTATCGACAAATTGAAAATGTGAAAAATAAAATTGCAACATTTGCCACCTTCTGCCTTCTATTCATAAGGCCTTTTATCATTATGTGCGTGATGACGTCATGCCAAAAAAAAAAAAAAAAACCACCGTCGCACACGTTTTGGTTTAGCGCAAAATAAATCTGCCCTGAAGCCGTTTCAATTCAGAAATGTGTGTTTATCGCCAGTTCGCCTCCCAGATGTCCCTCCGAAGTTTTGGTAAAATGGGTAGAGTATTGAGACAATTCATTAAAATTTGCCAGTTTATTATCATTTTAATTTCCCAAAGAACAGCAATCAGAAGAGGAGGAATTGCAATCAAAAGGGAACGGTTGCCCTTCTGATAGGACTGTAATATTGGTCCTGATGTTGCGCATATCGCAGGTTGGCACCGGTTCCGACCCGTAAGCGGATCGTCATGGCCCTGTTCAAGCTGGCAACCTGCACAAAGTAGTGGCGGAAACATTCTGTCCAAGTATAAGGACCATCAATTTATGTGTATATGCTGTTTGCACAGCTATTAAAGAAAAAATTCAATGTTATATCAGGGTTTACATATGATACATATATTCAATATTTTGAACAATCATCTAATCAAAAGCATCGCCATCACAACTGCATTATGTCCCGCATATTTCTCCAGCAACTTTTAATGACCAACTGAACTTAATTATCATCTAAAATAAATTTTTGCTTAAAAATGAAAATGTATATTTTCTGAAGAAGCAGTAGCCTAAATGCGTTCCGAGGTAAAGAGGGTTAGATTTAAAATATTTAAACACTTTAAAATGTTCAAAAGCTTGTTTTCTGAAAGTGAAACATTGGACAAATAGTTCTGATAGTTTATAGTCTTGAAAAAGTGCAGAACATTCTGATAATGTAATTCAACCGATTTTCTAGCTTTTTTCCTAGCAGGGCTGGACTGGTAATATGGCATACCGGTCATTTTCCCGGTGGACCAACGCACTTTGGGGCCGGTGTTGTGCCGAAATCGGAATCCCTGCCAGAATCTGAGTGCCCCTCGCGTGCACACGCATTACGTCAGTTGACGAGACAGCGGTACAGCGAGTTTAAAACTCTTCCGTCTAAAAAGCGTTTATAATCAATATTTTTCACACAATTAACCAAAAGGCAACGTAGTAATTTATTATTTAAATGCATGAAAGTGTGAATTAAAAAACATTATGTAAATTAATTTTGATGAACTAACAACGAAAGCTGAAACTAAGCAGAGGCTTCGACAGTGCAAGCATTACACCATATGTTGCTAGCGTTGCAGTTGTGAATAATATGTTTGTGTAATGTGCATTGATATATGTTTATTATGTCAAATGTGTACATTATGCAAAAAAGTGTAATATGTATATGATGTGTAAGAGGACTGCACAAGGGAACAAGCATTCAAGGAATTTCACTCCTTTCACAGATAAAAACAACATAGAATTGAACTGCATTGACATGCTATTCATGTAGGTTATGGTGTTATTCTAGTCATTTTATATGTAATATTGACTATATGAACTCATATCATTGGACCTAAATATGAACATCATACAAATTTATATTAATTAATCTGTATCATTATGGTTTACACCATAAAAAACATACTAAAGTACATTGATGAAATGTTTGTATATACAACAAGACTGTAAATAAGAGAATAAGTAATATATTGTTAAATAGTAAGGCACACAGACAAATCTGACAATTGAAGTGAATATATGAGGGTGAGTTAAATAAGTGAGCCATTATGTTTGTGGATAGCATACTCACAATTTCACCAAAGGGGAAAGGTAGATCCCAAAATTGCATAAAGATTTAAAGATTTTACTTTGCAATATACTTAAACGTTTATTCCCACAGTGCAAGTATTAATTTACTCACATACTGCAACAAGCTAAGTTCTGCTTATTTTTTGAATAAAGATGAATCTTATCTGTAATAATATCCTTTGCCTATAGCATATCAATTGTAATATCCGTTATCCATAACAGCATGGGTTTACCTGTGGGGATTATCATTTTGGCAATACTATCATGACTCCTGCAAAAATTGGAGTGCCCTCCCAATCTCAGGATTAAAAATACACAGAGACATCACATTTACACTGGGGACATATCTCCCTATGGAGGCTTTGTCCTCAAAACATTTGACTGTAGCTTTAATAAAATGGGTTTACCTGGGGGGATTGTCATTTTGTCAATCTTATCATTACACCTGCCGAAACTGGAGTGCCCTCTTAATCTCAGGATTACAATGTCACAGAGACATCACATTTTTACTGGTAACATATCTCCCTATGGAGGCTTTGTCCTCAATACCATTTGACTGCAGTTTTCATTAAATGGGTTTACCAGGAGGGGTTATCATTTTGGCAATGCTATTATTACACCTGCCAAAATTGGAGTGCACTCCCAATCTCACGATTAAAAGTTCACAGAGACATCACATTTACATTGGGGACATATCTTCCTATGGAGGCTGTGTCCTCAAAACCTTTTGACTGTAATTTAAATATAATAGGTTTAACAGGGGGGATTATCATTTTGGCAATGCTATTATTACACCTGCTGAAATTGGAGTGCCCTCCCAATCTCAGGATTACAATGTCACAGAGACATCAAATTTTTACTGGTAACATATCTTCCTATGGAGGCTGTGTCCACAAAACCATTTGAATGTAGTTTTACTAAAATGGGTTTAACAGGGTGGATTATCATTTTGGCAATCTTATCATTACACCTGCCGAAATTGGAGTGCCCTCCTAATCTCAGGATTACATTGTCACAGAGACATCACATTTTTACTGGTAACATATCTCCCTATGGAGGCTGTGTCCAGAATACCATTTGACTGTAGTTTTAATTAAATGGGTTTACCAGGGGGGAATTTCATTTTGGCAATGCTATTATTACACCTGCCAAAATTGGAGTGCCCTACCAATCTCAGGATTAAAAGGTCACAGAGACATCACATTTACACCTGGGACATATCTTCCTATGGAGGCTGTCCACAAAACCATTTGACTGTAATTTAAGTATAATAGGTTTAACAGGGGGGATTGTCATTTTAGTAATGTTATTATTACACCTGCCAAAATAGGAGTGCCTTCTCAATCTCAGGATTAAAAGGTCACAGAGAAATCACATTTAGGTTGGGGACATGTCTTCCTATGGAGGTTGTGTCCTTGTAAAGGTTGACAATGATAAGGAGGACACGAAAGGTGAGTTGCTCCTCTCAGGTAAGAATTTTTAATGGACATACCTCAATGCTCACAGCTTCACAATAATATTTCTTCAGCTTCCCAATAATAATTTTCCAGCTTCACAAAACAAAGTCTTCAGCTTCACAATATGAACTCTATAGCTTCACATTAATAATTGTTCAGGCCCCAGACTCACTCTCTCGACTGCTGGTGGCGTGGGTGGTTTAATCCGCTCTCCCGTGCCACCCCCTCCCCCTATTTTTCTAGAGAGGATGTCGGTGGCAGCCATCTGCACCCACGGTTTGTGGATCACCTTGAATTTAAAGGGCTGGAGACCCAGATTCCACCTGGTGATCCGCGCGTTGGTATCCTTCATGTGGTGAAGCCATTGGATTGGGGCGTGAAGGCCCACTCCAGCAGGTAGTACCGGAGGGTGAGGACCGCCCACTTGATGGCCAGACACTCCTCCACGGTGCTGTATTTCGATTTCCTCAATTGCACACTTCTTGGGGTTTGCTGTGAGCCCCACCCGCGTCAGCAATCTCAGGACAGCCCTCAGATGCTGCATTTGCCGCTGCCAATCATTGCTATAAATGACAATATCATATAAATTGGCCGCGGTGTAAGCTGTATGCGGTCTGAGGATTCGGTCCATGAGACACTGAAACGTAGCAAAACAAACCATACAGACGTGTCACAAATTGGTGCAATAGAAATGGCATGAAGAAGGCTGTTTTTTTTGCGGTAAATTGGTGTCATGGGGATCTGCCAATAACCCTTTGTCAAATCCAATGTTGAATAAAATAGAGCAGTACCTAACCGATCGAGCAACTCATCAACACAGGGCATCGGGTACACATCAAATTTAGACACCGCGTTGACTTTTCTATAATCCACACAGAACCGTACAGACCCGTCCCTCTTCGAAACTAGAACAACAGGACTGGACCAATCACTGTGGGATTCCTATATTACCCCATATCAAGCATCGCATCCAATTCTTCCCGAACCATTTTCTTTTTGTGTTCGGGTAAGCGATAGGGACGGCTATGTACCACCACTCCCGGCTCAGTCTCGATGTGGTGCTGGATGAGGTTTGCACGACCCGGTAGACGGAAGAACACGTCTGCAAACTCTTGTTGCAACTTGGCCACTCCTGCGAGCTGATCCGGTGAGAGGTGGTCTCCACGAGTGACTGGGGTGATATGAGTAGGTTTTGTGTTTACCTCCGGGCCGAGCTCCGCCCTCTCCGGAACTACCATAGTCAACGTCACAGGGACCGCCTCCCTCCTTAATTTCAGGAGGTTGAGGTGATATATTTGACGTGCGCCCCCTCTATCGGTTCGCTTTACCTCATAATCGAGTTCCCCCACTCGTCATGTGAACTCAAAGGGTCCTTGCCACTTGGCGAGTAATTAAGAGCTCGATGTGGGGAGTAATACGAGTACCTTATCTCCCGGTGAAAATTCCCATTGTCAAGTTCCCCTGTTATACATTCGGCTCTGCCGATCTTGAGCTTGGAGCAAATTCTCCTGTGTTAGTTGCCCCAAGGGGTGGAGTTTTGCTCTAAGATCAAGAACGTACTGATGATGTCAAGATGTTATTTTGAAGAGTGCCTCCGCATCCCTACATGCTGATATGTTGCTCAGAGGCACTGCTTCTGGATATCGTGTTGCATAGTCCACTAGGACTAATACAAAGTGATGTCGGTGTGCTGTCTGCTCTTATGGCCCGACAAGGTCCAAAACCAGCAAGTCCCAAACCAGGCAGTGATGCAGCTGCTCAGGATGCTCTCAATAGCCCTCTATAGAATGTAGTGAGGATGGGGGGTTGGAGATGTGCTTTCCTCAGCCTTCAAAGAAAGTAGAGATGCTACTGGGCTTTCTTGGCAATAGAGCTGGTGTTGAGGGACCAGGTGAGGTTCTCCGCCAGATGAACACCAAGGAATTTTGTTCTCTTGATGATCTCCACAGAGGAGCCATCGATGTTCAGCGGAGAGCGGTCACTCTGTGCTCTCCTAAAGTCAACAACCATCTCTTTTGTTTTGTCCACATTCAGAGACAGGTTGTTGGCTCTACACCAGTCCATTAGCCGCTGCACCTCCTCTCTGTATGCTGACTCGTTGTTCTTGCTGATGAGACCCACCGCGGTCGTGTCATCGTCGAACTTAATGATGTGGTTCGAGCTGTGCATTGCTGCACAGTTGTGAGTCAGCAGAGTGAACAGCAGTGGACTGAGTACACAGCCCTGGGGGGCCCCGGTGCTCAGTGTGGTGGTGATGTAGATGCTGTTCCAGATCCGGACTGACCGAGGTCTCCCAGTCAGGAAGTCCAGGATCCAGTTGCAGAGGGAGGTGTCCAGGCCCAGCAGGTTCAGATTTTCAATCAGGTGCTAAGGAATGATTGTGTTGAATGCTGAGCTGAAGTCTATGAACAGCATTTGAACATATGAGTCCTTTTTATCTAGGTGGGTGAGGGCCAGATGGAGGGTGGTGGCGATGGTGTCGTCTGTTTAATGGTTGGGACAATATTCAAACTGCAGTGGGTCTAGTGAGGGGGGCAGCAGAGGTCTTAATATGCCTCATGAAGAGCCTCTCGAAGCACTTCATGATGATGGGTGTGAGTGCGATGGGACGGTAGTCATTGAGGCAAGACACTGAAGACTTCTTTGGCATGGGGATGATGGTGGTGGCCTTGAAGCATGTTGGAACGACGGCGCTGCTCAGAGAGATGTTGAAGATGTCGGTAAGAACATCTGCCAGCTGCTCTGCACATCTTCTGAGCACCCTGTCAGGAATGTTCTCTGGTCCAGCAGCCTTCCGTGGGTTGACTCTACGTATAGTTTTCCTCACATCAGCCATATTAAGACACAGCACCTGGTCGTTGGGAGGAGAAGAGGGGTCTTTCTTGCCACCACGTCGTTCTGGTGCTTCAAACCTAGCGTAGAAGTCGTTCAGCGCATCTGGAAGGGAGGCATCTTTGTCACAGGCAACTGATATTGTCCTGTAGTTGGTGATGGCCTGGATGCCCTTCCACATGCATCGCGTGTCGCCGCTGTCCTGGAAGTGACTGTGGATTCTCTGGGTGTGTGCGCGCTTTGCCTCTCTGATGGCCCGGGACAGTATGGCCCTCGCTGTTCTTAGGGCAGCCTTGTCGCCTGCTCTGAAGGCGAAGTCTCGGTCCTCAGCAGTGCACGCACCTCCACAGTCATCCACGTCTTCTGGTTGGAGTGTGTGGTGATGGTCTTGGAGAAGGTGTCATCATCAATGCACTTGCTGATGTAGCTGATCACTGATGCTGTGTATTCCTCCAAGTTGTTAGAGTCGTCATATGTTGCAGCCTCCCTGAACATGTGCCAGTCAGTACAATCAAAACAGTCCTGAAGAGCAGAGATGGCTCCTGCTGGCCAGGTTTTCACCTGCTTCTGGAGCGGTTTTGTGCATATGACGAGCGGTCTGTTTGCTGGAATTAGCATAACAGAGATGTGGTCTGAGTAGCCGAGGTGGGGGCAGGGCTCTGCCCGGTATGCGCCTGGGATGTTTGTGGAAACAAGATCAAGCGGTTTCGCCCCTCTCATTGCAAAGTCCACATACTGGTGGAATTTAGGGAGCACTGTCTTGATATTCACATGGTTGAAATCTCCGGCGACAATATACAGTTCGTCAGTGTGAGCATTCTGCAGTTCACTAATAGCCCCATACAGTTCACCGAGCGCTTCCTTAGTGTTACTGCTGGGGGGAATGTAAACGCCAGTTATAATAACAGTGGTGAATTCCCATGGTAAATAAAAAGGTCTGCATCTAACAGTCACAAGCTCCACCAGTGATGAGCAGTAACTAGAGACTAGCATAGAGTTATTGCACCATTTTGTGTTGATGTAAACACACAAGCCACCACCGCGAGTCTTACCGCACAAAGCTGCATTTCTGTCTGCATGAAACGAGGCGAGCCCATCTATCTTAATGGCGGAGTGCCCTCCCAATCTCAGGATTAAAAGTTAACAGAGACATCACACACATTCACTCTGTCGCTGAGCCACGTCTCCGTGAAAACAAAGACGCAGCAGTCTGTAGTCTGCTGGAGTCCGATGTAGTCCACTTTATAGTCCAGGGAGCAAACATTTGAGAGCAGGATAGACGGGAGAGCCGGCCGGCTAAAGTTTGTTTTTAGCCTAGCATGGACCCCCACCCTCTTGCTGCGCTTTTGCTTCCTTGCAAACCGCTTACAACGTCCCCTCCCCCAGCCACCGGCATCAAGTGACGCCGAGGACTGGAGGCCTGGTCTCCACAGCAAGCCGAGTTTGCATAGCTTCTCTTACAGATCATCATGCAGCTTGGTTGTTGCATGAATCTTATATTTTAGCAATGTCTGGCGATGGGAGACACGTACACCAGATTCTCCGATGTCCTTGTGTCGTAAAAGTCGGGTTAAGTTACAAAAATAGCACCATTTTGGATCCGGAGTGGCCGCTGCGTGCTACCGTGCCGCCATCTTAATTGCATAATGTGATGTCTCTGTGACATTTTAATCGTGAGATTGGGAGGGCACTCCAATTTTGGCAGGTGTAATAATAGCATTGCCAAAATGATAACCCCTCCTGGTAAACCCATTTAATTAAAACTACAGTCAAATGGTATTGAGGACAAAGCATCCATAGGGAGATATGTTACCAGTAAAAATGTGATGTCTCTGTGACACTGTAATCCTGAGATTAAGAGGGCACTCCAATTTCGGCAGGTGTAATGATAAGATTGACAAAATGACAATCCCCCCAGGTAAACCCATTTTATTAAAGCTACAGTAAAATGTTTTGAGGACAAAGCCTCCATAGAAAGATATGTCCCCAGTGTAAATGTGATGTCTCTGTGTATTTTTAATCCTGAGATTGGGAGGGCACTCCAATTTTTGCAGGCGTCATGATAGTATTGCCAAAATGATAATCCCCACAGGTAAACCCATGTTGTTATGGATGACGGATATTACAATTGATATGCTATAGCCAAAGGATATTATTACAGATAAGATTCATCTTTATTCAAAAAATAAGCAGAACTTAGCTTGTTGCAGTATGTGAGTAAATTAATACTTGCACTGTGGGAATAAACGTTTAAGTATATTGCAAAGTAAAATCTTTAAATCCTTATGCAATTTTGGAATCTACCTTTCCCCTTTGGTGAAATTGTGAGTATGCTATCCACAAACATAATGGCTCACTTATTTAACTCACCCTCATATATTCACTTCAATTGTCAGATTTGTCTGTGTGCCTTACTATTTAACAATATATTACTTATTCTCTTATTTACGGTCTTGTTGTATATACACACATTTCATCAATGTACTTTAGTATGTTTTTTATGGTGTAAACCATAATGATACAGATTAATTAATATAAATTTGTATGATGTTCATATTTAGGTCCAATGATATGAGTTCATATAGTCAATATTACAAATGACTAGAATAACACCATAACCTACATGAATAGCATGTCAATGCAGTTCAATTCTATGTTGTTTTATCTGTGAAAGGAGTGAAATTCCTTGAATGCTTGTTCCCTTGTGCAGTCCTCTTACACATCATATACATATTACACCTTTTTGCATAATGTACACATCTGACATAATAAACATATATCAATGCACATTACACAAACATATTATTCACAACTGCAACGCTAGCAACATATGGTATAATGCTTGCACTGTCGAAGCCTCTGCTTAGTTTCAGCTTTCGTTGTTACTTCATCAAAATTAATTTACATAATGTTTTTTAATTCACACTTTCATGCATTTAAATAATAAATTACTATGTTGCCTTTTGGTTAATTGTTTGAAAAATATTGATTATAAACGCTTTTTAGACGGAAGAGTTTTAAACTAGCTGCATCGCTGTCTCGTCAACTGACGTAATGCGCGTGCACGCGAGGGGCACTCAGATTCTGGCAGGGATTCCAATCAGACTGGAACCGAGCGGGCTGGTGGGTTGGCCACGAAACGGGCCGAATGGCTCGCGATAAGCTAACATGAGCCAACGTGTTATGCTGAACGGACCACAAAACAGCGCCGCAATATGCAGAAAAGGACAGCAAACACTTTTGTGCCAGTTGCTATGTAAACTCTTCCCAGTCCAGCCCTGTTTCCTAATATTGTGTATTTATTCTTCATTTAAAACATCTTTGTGCACAGAAATTGTATGTTTTTTGTACTGTGGGCTAATTCCGTGACTGCCGTCTATTATTTTGAATGGTGTGGAAAAGAAACTTTAATAAATAAATGGATGGATAGGCTACTGTGATTAAATTAATAGCAAACAGTGGCCATTAATTTGTTCAATGTGCACAAGATATTTGTGTTGGCACTCCTGGAAGTGTCATGTTTGCAGATCGGCTCTATATGCCGTAAAGATCAATCCATAATCACGTACAATAAATGGGCTTTCAATACTGTCGTCATGATTGACACAGGCTAACGATTGGGGCAAAAAATGTGACACAAAATTTTTGCATTAATGGAAATTTTATCGACAAAATGTGTTTCCAAAACATTTTTTCGCGACATTTGATGTATCGACATAGAGTTCATGTGCTTGAGTTAAACAGAAAAATATTATGTCGACATTTGTGATATTTTAGCGATAATGTGCGTTTCCATCAGCTTTACTTTGATGCGCTAAAACTTTTTTCACAAAAAATCCCTGGATGGAAACGTAGTTATTGTCTTGCTAAACTCTTCTCTGCCAGCAGAGGACAGCAAAATAGCTTTATTTCTTATTTTTATTTTGGTAAGTCATAGAATAGGTGGGCCAAAGTTGTCCAAAGAACAGTGCAGAAACACACACTACTTACTTGAGCACACAACTATACATTTTAATTTTCAAAAATACATTTGATATGTATAAATGTAGCTCTATTCATGAAATGAATGCACAATAAACTGTAAAAGATATAAGAATGATTTTTACCTCACAGATATTAAGCTGTAGGTGTGTTTTGTCATTAAGAAAGCAGTTGTAGGTGTTCAGTAATGAGGAAAATTCAGCCCTTTGACAGGATGATGAATTGAGTTAGAAAGAAAAATGATTTATCAGGAAATTGAATGAATAATAATAATTTGCAGGTATTGTTTGGTCAAGGTCTGAGGCCACACTAAAAATCCTTCTATTTAGATTTTTTCTTTTTTAAAATTCATACAAGATTCATGACAGCATCAAAATCTTAGTGAAAGGTTTAAATTGAAAAATATAATTTAAATATATACATACTGTATATTCTAATTATAAATATAATATATTTAATATATACCAATTCAGATACATTGGTTAGACCATACAAAATATTTGTACATTTATTTTCATATCATTGACCACATGCCTATCACTGGGCTACAGCCCACAGCAATACATTTAGCAATTGAGTTGGTCAAACTGAAAGGTAGACTTTAGGGCTGTTCTCAAGAAGAGTTTTTGCCTTCTGTCTGCGCAATTTTTGATGGTCTACATGCGTCAGATGGATGCTTTTGGAGAGTTACACTATGTTATGTGTCGTCTTGTGTTTTCAGCGTGTTGCGCCATAAACGTTGCATTTTTAGGACAAGTTAAGCAAAGTTTAAAACTTTGAAAAATGCTTCTTTATCCATCCAGCTGCTCCATCCAGCTGTATTTGAACGCAAGAACTAATTCTGTTGCACTATTGCTAATTTAGTGCTTCTGCTCTTGGTACGTGTTGTTTATTGCCTGTACAGCTGGAGCTGACTGCCCCCATGCCGACTGCGACTAGCAAAGGTGGTACCTCAAGCTTGAATTGCTGCGTTGGTTTGAAAATACGGAATTTGCAAATTACCAAGTTTTCGGTTTATTTACAGATTTAAATTATATTTAAAACCCCAGATATTTAAAGTGGTCTCAGAGCTTTCAACACCACTATATATTATACAATATACTATATATATTGTTTGCCATATGATATCAGATATAGTAAATAAATAATAATTAGTAATACAATAATTACTACTGACCTGGAACAGGACTTCCCCTTACCAAATTCAACAACACATGTGGACTGGCCTGCATTCATTTCAAAAAACCAACCCAATCTACAAAAAAAAAAAAAACAGATTACCATAAAAACAAGACATGTTTGACAAATGAATATATTCAAGTCAAGCCTGTTGTTTCTATGTCGAGATAATAATGTAAATGTGTTCCAACATTATCGAAAACACCTTTTAGTCCGCATTAATAGAATCATTGGTATTTGTGTAAGGGCTACTCAAATGGTCCAAACAAATGTGAGTAGTAAACATACCCTTTTAGACACTATGTTGTCATTCAAAATAAAGCAAAAGTCAATTCTGGTCTTGTGTTTATAGGGCTGTTTGAATTCTACTTTCACTTTGCCCCTTGACAACAGGACAATTCAGTGAATTTGTGCTCACGAGGGAGTGGTGTGGTTATTCAAGTCAGGGCATGCTCTCTGAAAACCACAGATACAAATCGAGCTCTGCGGCAAACACAACTTTGAAAGTATTTTGACTGGCAAAAGATATGCATCTGTATGTAAATACATCTGTCAACAGCATGGTTTTCAGTGCCATTCTAAGCACGTGAGCCATTACAATCAACCTAAAAAAATATATAAAACAATGTCGTAAATGAATTCACTTTGGAAATATAGTAATTAAACAGAGTGTATTCAACAAATGCACTTTCTTCTCAATTTATAACGACACACACACACACACACATACACAAACACACACACATGCACGAACGCGTTTTAGATAAAACACACATCTTTGAATATGTGTGTTCACATTCAAAGTTGTAATTTTCTTAGCTATGTTCTCATTTAATTACATAATATGTACTTTCTTGTAAGTCACTGTTGTATGAAAGTATCTACCAGTAACATAAATATAAAAGCGTCTTAACACATTATGTCATATAAATTCACTGTAACACCATGCTTCACTAACCTGCTGCCTCCTTAGATCCAATGTCAAATGACTTACACAGGAATGGGTCACATATCTCTTCCCGAGCTGCAACTACAGCAGTGTCTGGTCAGATAATAGGGACCGAATGAAGAGGATGCGTCCCTGTCAGGTGTTTTCCTGGTGCTTGTGATCACTGTTGTGCTGTAATTTGATCCAACTCACCTCTGCAAAGTGCATTCTGGAAATACTTAGCAATACAATCAATGCATAAGCACACCCATAGGTATGAATCTCTCAGCTCAAATGTCTCATCGGTAGAGGAATGCTTTTTTTATGGTAGGTAAATGATGCAAATCAAATTCAAATGCTTAGACATCAGCATTGAATTATTGAATTCCCTAAACGATGTGAAGATATTTTTGTTCAAGGTTTAAGGTTTATTAGACATTTTCAAATAATAAGGCCTCTCAACAACTTTTTATCCTGTACAACTAACTTTTGCTGTTACAAAACATTTGATGCTGATGTTTCCTGTTCTGCAAAAAGGCTGTGTAAGCAAACTGCCATCTATAGAAATATGTTTCCTTTATCTATACTCTCTGACCTAAGAATTAATATATTTCAACAAACATGTATGTCAAATCCAGATAAGGTAAAGAATGACTTGTTTGGTTAGTCTATAGACGTGTTGCTTTGCTGAACATATATAATGATGAGCTGGACATTAAACGTTGGAGAATGATCTGATATGTTCTGGTGTGTGTGTCACTTCTTTCTCCCCTCACGAGTATCTGGACTGAGACAGCGACTGCAGACTTGACACTTAGGGGCCAATTCTAAAAATTCCTTACAGTTTTGGTGCCAGAAGTGGGATCTCTCCAGACAGTTAAGACTGATTTATTATCAAGTATTTACCTGTCTGATGAGAGATTGACGAGGACGTAGGTTAATTTGGCTCGGTATCGTTAATAACTGCACGTGGGTGCCTCTTCATAGAGACGATATTAACCTATTATAAATAGGAAGGAGGTTTTACCTCATCACCACTGCAGCAGTTTAAATGTTATCCCTATTTTGAAAGATAAATAGGAAGGAGAATCTTAATCTCAAGTGCGACTATAGGTGGAGTAGCCTTATTTTGAAAGATAAATAGGAAGGAGGTTTTGCACCTCAAAAGCGACTATAGTTGGGGTACCCCTATTTTGAAAGATAAATAGGAAGAAAAGTGCAATCTCGAAGTCAAATTTCTCTAGGTGCAAAAATATAGATATTGGTCTGCCGACCTGCTCTCTGTCCGGATAGCATTTTACTAACTTGCTTCATTTCTCTTGACTAACCATTATATACCTGAATACTCATACTTAGGTGGTATTATGGGACAGGAGATAAGCCGTCCTCTAACGGAGGAAACACCAAAACAATGCATGTTTCGGACTAATCAAGGTTATAATACTGAGCTGTACAGTATATCATCAATTTGGCTGTGTGGTCAGAGGAAAAAAAAAACACAATTAGATCCAAACTCTAGAGAAGGCTCATTTGACAATCGATTTATGAGTGAGGCCAATTCGATGGTATAAGGTTACAGTAGTGGGAAGATCCATAATGGGATTCCCAACTATACTTAAACCAACCCCAGTAATGGCACAAGTTGTACAAGGTAAGAACAACAGAAATCGCTATTACTGTGGTAAGCCGGGACACTTTAAGCATTAATGTTGAATGAAACAATATAATTTACAACAGTGTAAAAGCGGGCACAATCACTGACAGGATAACCGTGGAAATCGTAATGGTAACCGAAATGACCAAAATGTTCTGTGTGATCAACCCTCAGAGCTTTCTGCTCCCCACTATATACCCGTAACCTTTCCAGACAACCCCACCTTATTTAAAATGCATGATTTTGTGATTGGGCCGTGATCTGATCTGACAAAAATGAGGCGGGCTCATAGAGTAAGACTATATGTTGCAAAACTCTAACTTGCCAGTATACTGCAAACGGTATCCTCTGTCAAAAGAAAAAGAGCAAGGTATTGGCCCAATAATATAACAGTGCCTGTCACAAGGTATTTTGAAACCTACTCACTCACCATACAACATGTTAATGAATCCAGTGAAGAAAGCTAATGGTTCATGGTGTTTAACACAAGATTTAAGGAAAATTATTTATTTAATTATTCCATTGTCTCCAGTGGTACTGGATGTGTGCACTACCATTAACTCAATTCCAGTAGACCACACTCATTTTACTGTTATTGATTTGTGTTCTGCCTTCATCAGTGTGCCAGTCGTGCTTGTTACGCAGCCTCTGTTCACATTCACATATGGTGGACAACAGTACACTTGGACCAGTATGAGACTCGCCTGCTGTGTTCTCTGCTGTAGTGCAAGCTACTCTCAAAGACACTAAGCTGCCACCACAGACCTGTCTGCTACAATATAATGACGATATCTTGGTTTCTGTTCCCGATGCTAAGTCCTGTACTATGGCATCGATGATTGTTTGCAACTTGCTTGCTCACGCAGGTTTCAAGGCTTCCAAAGACAAGGTGCAATGGGTGAAACCGAAAGTTGACTATCTGGGTTATGAGCTACAGAGAGGAACAGTTCGTCTTTCCACAGACAGAGTGAAGATGATTACTACCTTCCAACACCCTAAAACAAAGACGCAAATGCAAAGCTTCTTGGGTTTAGTGAACTATTGTCGAGCATGGGTACCAAACAGCTCTTTATACGACAAAATCCTTAGAGAAGCAACAATCTCAAGGGCTGAGGAACCTATCAAGTGGACTGCTGAAATGGACATGGCTACCGAATTATGGTGAACCCTTTCATCTGTATGTGCACGAAGTGGCAGGCTCAGCAGCAGCGATCCTCACTCAGTCCCATGGCGGAACATATAGACCAGTGGTGTACTTGTCAAAAACTTTAGATACAGTCGCCAAAGGCCTCCCAACATGTTTGTGAGCAGTGAATGCTGCGGCGTTAATGGAACAACATGCAGAACATATTGTTCTCTCACATCCATTGGTTGTGCACACCTCTCACCAGGTAGGAGCATTCATGCACAACATTACCACACATCACATGACAGCACAACATTGATTGGTGTATGAAGCTATTTTATTGTCTACTCCTAATCTGACCATTAAACCCACCTACGTTGTACACGATCACCTGAAAACATGTACCTTGTTGTACCTTGATCGCCTGAAAACATGTACTTCATGCAGGCCGGATGTTTCATTATCCGCCCTGGAGGAAGGGGACCATTTGTACATTAACAGGTCCTGTTCCAAGCCAAATTATTCTGTACATTGGTGTGGTTATGCTGTAACGGAACTTCAGAATCAAATTATTGAAGCGTATCTGCTCTAATATAAATCTACACAAGCTGCTGAGTTGTTTGCGTTGTTCAGATCATGCCAATTGGCTAAAGTTAAATCAATCAATATATACAGACTCGAAGTATGCCGATGAAGTTGGGCTGCAAAGAAAGTTGTGGTAAGCCCAGATCTGAATCAAGCTGAAGAGACAGTTTCCATGATGCAATCAACACTGGTAAAAGACACTGATATTAAATTGTTACAGGCAAATCCATCTGAATCTGATCTTCAACATTGGGCCTCAAATGAAGTGAAACCAGACCAGACTAATTTGTTAAGGGCGTCTGGCTCCGCCCAAGACAGCAGTAGTAATACTCTGTCGACATTATCATGGTATTTCGCACTTTTCAAAAGAAAATGTATCCAGTCAATTAATCAAACTTATTGCATAAATGGGGTACGAAATGCAATAAAACTAATCCTGGATTCATGTCTAACGTGCACACAGAGTAACAGACACAAGTCTATGAAGCACGACTCATTACCACACCCGGAACTGCCACCTGCAAATAACATATGCTGCCATGCAGGAATAACAAAGCTTGTGATTGTGAACCATTTTTCTAAATGGACAGAAGCTTTCCCATGTGTGAGGTAAAATGATTAAACAGTGGTAAAAATTCTGGCAATAGAAATAATACAGAGATTCGGCATTCCAACCGTTATTGAGAGTGACAATGGCGTCCAAAGATACTCAACTACTCGCGAAGGAATTTAACATAAATTGGCAATTCAATGTACCGTATAACACACAGTCGGGCTTAGGCGAGGTTGAACGGACAAATAGAATATTAAAAGAATGCTTAAACAAAGACTGCACCGAAACCGGAAGAAGAGTTGATGTTCTACCAGCTGTGTGGACTGAACTCAGAATGTCACAATCGTCTGTTGTTAAACTATCTCCATTTGAAATACTAATGGGTAGGCCTTTCCCGACCCCTTGGGTAAAAGGCCACGCTGGCTCTCTCACCACAGGTGACATGGAGGTAGTGATTGCAGAATATGTGAATTCCCTCATTAAAACATTGAACAGCATAAAAGGTGATGTCTCTCTCTCTCTCCCTCTGCCTGCAGAAAGCCCTACTCATCCATGTTTAAATTAGCAGGTTCTGGTGAATTGCCTGAAACCAAAGAAGTTAGGTGAACCAAAGGGCCTGACTCCAGTGCTGGCGGTGACCAGAACGGGAGTCCTGACTGACCTTCAACCACAGTGGATCCACACAAACCATGTGAAACCGGCACCTGAGGAGGGCCTGACTTGTTCAAAGGTGAACGTTGAAAGTACTGGAGGAGCTGAACAGTGCCTAACCGGGAACTTGAGAATTAGGAGAGCCAGAAAATGACATAAGATTGACATACTTAATTATGTACACAAACCTAATGCCGAGGTTTGAAATGTATGTGTATGTTGGGTTGTTGAGAGGGCTACGTGATCCTTTCAGTATCAAAGTGGGCAATGTAAAAAAACTAGCTTTTGCTGTTACAAGACACAGTTGATGTGTTGCAAGCTGTTTCCTGTTCTGCAAAAGGGTGTGTAAGCAAGCTGCCATCTATAGAAATGTGTTTCCTTTATCTATACTCTCTGACCTAAGAACTAACATATTTCAACAAACATGTATTTCACATCCAGATAAGGTAAAGAATGACTTGGTTGGTTAGTCTAGTATACGTGTTGCTTTTCTGAACATATATAATGATGAGCTGGACATTAAGCGTTGGAGAATGATCTGATATGCTCTGATGTGTGTGTCTATTCTTTCTCCGCTTGCGAGTATACAGATTGAGACAGCAACTGCAGACCTGACTTGATAATTAGGGGCCAATCCTAAAAAGTTCTTACAGAAATGTAGCTAATGGGGTTGTCTATATTAACACCTATTGTACAGTGATTATTTTGACATTCTATGCTTTAAAAAAACACCTACAGCATTCAAAATATCTCACAAAGCTACATACAGTAAATTTTCTTACTCTTTTTGTCTTCATTTCCAGTAAAAAATGTCTTTACAAATATTTAATAAACATTAGGGCTGTCGAGTTAACGCGTTAATTCAGTGCGATTAATTTGACTAAAAATAACGTGTTAAAAAAATTTACGCCATTAATCGCAATGCCCCCGGACCGTAATATGGAAGATTCCTGAGAAATGCAAGCTTGTAGTACCATCTGTTTACTCCAGAGGGCAGTAAGTGAAACTTCAGCTGCATTGCAATGCGCAGTTTATACAGTGAAGAAAACACCCTTGAGCAGCAGAACAACACAGACATGCGTTACGCTCCTTCCAAACACTTGGAGCGCAAATCCGAACTAAGGGATTTTGTTTTTACTTCAATATGTGTTCAAGTATTAAACTATATTTAACTTGACACATTGACCTAAAAATTTTATGTTTATGACGCAAAGCATCCAAGACACTACACAAGCATGTCTGATGCAGATGTTCATTGACGGGTCCTTAAACAAGCCCTCATAATAAATCTCCTACTGATTGACAAATTCACTTGTGAAATGGATTTCTGTGAACTGTATGCCAATGATTGGCTTATGTTCAATAATATGGTAGTAAACAATACATTGTATTCTAAGGCCGATTTTGTATTGTCTTATTAATGATTAACTCTTCTGCCACAAGAATGTAATGTATTTTAATTATCTGAATATTTTATGTTTATTTAGATAACTATGTATCATTATTTCATCATTATATATTGAATTATATCTATATGAGGGGCTTTCTCAGCAAATATTTGTATCTGCGATTAATTAATCGGGACACCATGTAATTATCCGATTAAAAATGTTAATGTCTAGATCATGAATTCCCTGTCTGGTTCTGTTTCGGTCTGTGTCAGGATCCAGACACTGTTATTGTCTGTTATTGATATGGGTGCATTGCGCTTATGTCATCTTGGTGGTGTGCACTTGTGTCAATAGTTTATACCAGGCACGTGCATGCCTGGGTCACGAGCTGTCTTCACGATGTGCTGAGGTTCGGCCACTTCACTATGAGTTGTTGGGTTTGTGTGTGGCCGAACTCTCGCACAAATGCCCTGTCTTGTTTTGTCAGCTGTTCTGTCATGGCATGGTGTTTGTCTTGTGTTGTATGCTCAAGGTTTGTCTAGTGTGGGAATGGATGGCATCGCTTTATTTGGCAGTGCTATGTATTCTCTCATCTTGTCTGTCGGCTTTATTGTCTTGGCGATGTTTGCTCATGCCATTCGGGTGTTTTGTGAGCACATGGCTTTGTTTTGTTTCTGTATTGCCACGTGTCTCTCAGTCTTGCGTCATACCCCTCCTTCTTGTTTGCCTATTATTAGTTTATTAGTCACATCTGTCCTGTCTGTTAACCTGACTTATTTCTCTCCCTACTTTAGTCTCCTTGTGTCCAGTGCCAGTTTATCTTGTTCTTGTCTCTTGTCTCCTCCCACTAATGCTCCTCTGTGGGTCCCAAAGGACCATATGAGTGAGATGTGAAAGGATGGGTCACAGAGCTTGGGACTTTATAAGGTTTTTTCCACTGACTCAAACCTTGCATGCTTCCTTTTTCTCCATATTAAGCAGCTTTGCCTGGGTGACGATCTGCTCCCACAATCTGCAAAAATTAAACAGCACCATCGGTGGAGTTGAAGGGCATACTAACGCATTCACTCCATTATCCTACACTTGTCAAGTTTAAGCTGGGGAGAACCCTTCTGCTGTGTCAGTACCAGGGAGCGCCGAGCGTGATGACTGCTGCAGCTGCTGTCACCCTGCTAGGCTTGCTATGGATGAGACCTCTCTAGTGCAGTTTCAGCAGAGGGACCCTCATCATGCTTGGCAACACAGTCACCTTCGCCTCATAATGACACACCACTGTTAAGCCATGCTAGCAATTGGAGGAGAACCCAGTTTCATCATAAATGTGTGACACTCACCAAGATGCTCTGATACTAAAGTTGTCACCATAGTGAACACAGGCTGGGAGCCAGTACAACGGACATCTGTCGTTTGGCACCTGGAAAGGTGACAATGAGGTTCAGACAGCATGGCGAATTATCCTCTAGAGCAAGTCATGTCTCCTCTGTGCGAAGCATGTCCCCTGCATGGTGCAAGAGGTCTAAGATGCTTTTTGGCCCGCTACCATCCTAGTATGTGACTAAGCGCTGGTGTTAAATGTGCTTACATACACCCAGTCAGCGGAACAGTGAACAGTGAATCATAACAGCCACATGCACTTCCATTGGCCACGTTCACTTCCAGTGTAATTGTCTCACTGTAACTTGGATTTTTTCAAGTTAGGAAAGGATGAGCCAAAATAATTTTTGTGGTAATCAACATTATGCCACAAATGCTGTCGATTGAGCTTAACTTGTATTGAACCCAGAATATTGCTTTAATTTTTAAGAACTAAATTTGTTTCTTTGTTCTTATTTTATTACTGACTGTTTTCTTGTCTTGAATAATTACTTCAGAACTTGAAACAAAGTTTACCTAATAAAAAAATGAGCATATGTTTTTTCATCGAGAATCATAAAATTTCACAGGTATGGGTTCCGACTACTAGAATGCTGGTATTGTGACAACACTGCCTACAAATTGTGCATGGTAGATCTTTCTATAAAAGCATTAAGGAAAAGTAGATCTCATGTCATAAAAGTGTGAGCACCCCTGCCCTATGCCATCACAGCAATTGTATAGGCTGATAATGCTTGGCGTTCCACCTCTGCTGACGTCATTGTGGGCATAAAAGCCAGAGACTAGTGCCACACCATCAAGAATTTCTGACTGGAGGGAAGGCGAAAGTATCTCTCTTCCATAACACATTTCAAGAAGGTAATTTCGAGCTGACGCTATGGGAGCTGTATACCATAATGCCGTAGCACTGATGTATAAGGCCTACTAGTCATTACAGGGTATTCAAAAGCACCGCCTATAGTGGCTCACATGGGGAACCTGTAAGCACATTTAACACCAGTGCTAAGTCACAT
Organism: Xyrauchen texanus; assembly: GCF_025860055.1. Lineage (NCBI taxonomy): Eukaryota > Metazoa > Chordata > Actinopteri > Cypriniformes > Catostomidae > Xyrauchen > Xyrauchen texanus. The sequence goes on along the minus strand of NC_068318.1, from coordinate 1,217,348 downwards.
ACCAGGATGGTAGCGGGCCAGAAAAAGCATCTTAGACCTCTTGCACCATGCAGGGGATGTGCTTCGCACAGAGGAGATATGACCCACTCCAGTGGATAATTTGGCATGCCAGAGCACAAACTTTGGTGTCTGACCGAAATGCTCTTATTGGCAAGAGGACTGCAAGCAGTTCCAGGCAATTTATATACCACACAGATTGTACTGGCTCCCAGCCTGTGTTCACTATGGTGACAACTTTGGCATCAGAGCATCTAGGTGAGTGTCAGGGTTTATTGTCATAGCGACGAAGTGGTAAAATTTACTATAACTTTACACAGAATAGGTTAGTAAGTGATTTTATCACACTATCTTGCAACAGTCAGTATTTTAACATTCAAAAATTGGATCCCATTCACTTCTATGTAAGTGCCACACTGGAACCCAGATTTTTGCTGTTTTTAAAGAAAAGGGGAGGGGCAAGTCCAAATAAATTGGTTGGTGATGGTACTGCATATTCATTCTGATATTTTGATACAAATCCACTTTTTCCTCCCTGTGTTTATGCTTACTTCAGACATAACTGTCTGTGTTTCTTTCAATACCTTGCCAAGAATTTTAAGTTTTTGACTATCACTCAGGCAAGTATTCGTATTACCGTAAGCCCTCTCACAACACACATGCACACAAAAAGAAGCTGTCTGTCAGACAGTATGTGGGGGTGAGTTTCCAAAAGGTAGTATGACATTTATAATCATGAGGAAATCGATACCTGATTGAACGATTTTGAAATATTTATCAGGAAAGCACTACCTGATTGGTCGGTGAAAATATAGCCTTACCCCTAATCATATCCATAACCAATAAGGTAAAGCTTTCCTCATAAATATGAATGAGTCTTCTCCTGCCATCCTACATTTTGGAGATTCACCTACATTGGAGCAGAAATTAGGAAATAAAAAGTTTCATTATTTGACTAGTTCCTCGCTACTCCCTTTACCATTTAACCTGTTAATGAGATCGACCAGTGGTTGTCTTGCAATTGACCACTGGACCGCGATTGACGTAATGAACACCCAGAGTTTCAAAGTGAACGCCCCATGGGGAGTACTCCCATAGAGTCAGCTTCTGATGCAGCATCTTGCTCCCTCATTATTTTCAGGTATCTATAAGCAGTATGAACATTTAGATTTTAGTAATCAAAAGTAAAATTAAACTTCTCAAATAATTTGCATGGTCTTCACCACAGGTCTCTCTCTCTCCCTCTCCAGCTCTCACTGAAACACGAAACAGCTGTTAGAGATCATTTCCCACAGGTGTCAATCCTACCGCTCTACCTTTCCCAGTCTCGCTTTCCACAGACGTCCCTCGGCCACGCCCCCATCTCCACAGACACATTATTCACAGGGACACCACTGAATATTCACAAAGAATGTTACAACACTAATGGACTTTGACACTGAACCTTTGTCCAAGACTTTGTCCACAAAATTTTTCAAGACTATGACCCCCACTATTTCAAACATGTTGTCGATATGCCAAAGGATTAAGAGTTTGCAATATACCATGTTTGAAATATTTTGAAATACATTTTTCCATTAAGAAAGATTTCAAAACATGGTATATTGCGAACTCTGAATGCACTGGCATATCGACAATATTATATTAAAAAGTTATTCCATTACACTCTATTTCAATTATATTATCTTTATCATATATATGTATACTGTATATATATCATATATATGTAAATGTTGCAGATGTTCAAAATGTGAAAGTCAGAAATTGTTCTTTCAAGGACTGGTTGTACTTCATGCTAGTCTACATTGTAGATCAAGACACTCACTGGAGTTGCTAAACTGGATTGAGCCATTACTGAAATTCCAGACTCATAGTGTTGAGGCAGTTCACTAACGTCTAGGTTACGGATGTAACCTCCATTCCCTGATGGAGGGAACGAGACATTGTGTCGAAGAAGCGACACTAGGGGTGAGAAAAGGCCAATGACAGAATTTGCATATCCCACCCCCGGACATACGGGTATAAAGGGAGGGAAATGCGTCTGTTTCTTTCAGGATTTTTCTGAGGAGCCGACAATGAGGTTCGGCCGCAAAAGTGACTCAGTTAAGCGACGTGGCCGGGAGGACACAACGTCTCGTTCCCTCCATCAGGGAATGGAGGTTACATCCGTAACCTAGACGTTCCCCGTCTGTCACTCACTTCGACGTTGTGTCGAAGAAACGACACTAGGGATCCAATTTAAATCAGCCATGTACGTGTACTGCTGACACAGGAGCGGGCAGGTATTTTATGTGCCAAAGGGACCGGCTGTGTCGGGCTACACGTACCCTTCCCCAACGGCCCATAGAATCGTCAAAGCCTTCTGGTTCTTTACCCCCAACAGGGGGGAACAAGGCGACGTGCCAAGCGCGCCTTTTCTCCCTCTATGTTTCTTGCATAGAGTCAAAGTGGCTGGGGCCATCTTAACGCTATCATACACATCAGGGAAGGCGATCTTTCCCAGTTTTCCTATTCTTTCAGGGGGGAAAGACCCTGCAGAGACCACACCTGCCCAGACTTGGGGAGGTATAGAGTGGTGAAATACATCACATTGGCTTTTAGGTTACATGTGGTGAATGGCACGGTGGTAGATCCTACCTCATTGGGAGGGAGGAGTTGCTACAGACACGGCGACCAGGGGCCAGTGGGAACTGTCCAAGGGAGACACGGGTCCGCTCACAAGGGGACCATACTGCGGAAGATACACACAGGGGGGAAGTCCACGTAGGAGCCCGACCTGTGTAGCACCTATTCCAGTACAGGGTAGATTGAGTACCCACATTGGATGTGGTCGACGAATTCCTCCACTGAATTCGTGGACCAGAGGGCTAGGGAGGAGTCATACAGGGAGCCTAGTTAGTGGAATCTCCTGGTATAAGAGCGCACGATTTTACCTCAGCAGAGGGAAAGGGCATTAGGTGCAAACGATCCACCCGGGCAGTTTGTCAGCATGTTACCGAGTTCTCAGTCCTCAGAAAACATTGGACGAAACTGACTCAACCCTGAGATTGTAAAATCCCACAAAGGTATTGGGTGTTGCCCAACCTGCTGCTCTGCATATGTCTGCTAGCCCCCCTGCCAGTGCCCATGAGGACGCAACACTTCTTGTTGAGTGTGCTCTGAACTGAATGGGGGGGCATGGCCTGGGTGTGATAGGCCAATGTAATGGTGTCCACTAGCCAGTGGGAAAGCCTCTGTTTGGAGAAAGCGTTCCCTTTCTGCTGTCCGCCAAAGCACACAAAGAGCTGCTCAGAACGTCTAAAGCTCTGCGTGCAGTCCCAGTAGATACACAAAGCACGTAACGGACACAGCAACGAAGGGGCTGGACCTTTCTCCTCCCGAGGCAGCGCTTGCAGGTTCACTACCTGGTCCCTGAACGGAGTGGTAGAAACATTGGGCACGTAGCCTGGTCGCGGTCTTAGGATCACATGAGTGTCTGCCAGACCGAACTCCAGGCAAGTGTCCCTGACAGAGAATGCTTGTAAGTCCCTGACCCTCTTGATGGAGGCGAGCGCGATCAGGAGGGCCGTCTTCAGGGAGAGGGTCAGACTGATTCTAGTGGCTCGAAGGGGGATCTCTGTAAGCCTGAGAGGACCACAGAGATCCCAGGAGGGAAACAGGCTTGGCTGGGAGGGATTTAACCTCCGGGCACCTCTTAGGAACCTGATAATTAAGTCGTGCTTACCCAAAGACTTGCCGTCTACTGTGTCATGGTGGACCGCTATAGCTGCTACATACACTTTCAAGGTGGAAGGGGACAGCCTCGCCTCCAACCTCTCCTGCAGGAATAGGAGCACTGACCTAACTGCCCACCTCTGTGGGTCTTCATCCCAGAAAGAACACCAATTCGCGAAAAAGCACATCTGCAGGGCTAGATCTTCTGCGTCCCGTCCAGGGTCCAGACGTGGAGGTTCCAGAGGTCTGGGTGCGGATGCCAGAGCATGCCCCGTTCCTGAGAAAGAAGGTCCTTCCTCAGGGGAATTCGCCAGGGAGGGGTTGTCGCGAGGAGTACGAGATCTGAGAACCAAGTCCGAGTGGGCCAGTAGGGGGCCACTAGAGTGACTTGTTCCTCGTCCTCCCTCACCTTTTACAGCACCTGTGCAAGAAGGCTCACTGGGGAAAATGCATACTTGCGCAGCCCTGTGGGTCAGCTGTGTGCCAGCGCGCCTGCCCCGAGGGGAGCCTCCATTCTTGCGTACCAGAGCGGGCAGTGGGAGGTCTCTCGGGAGGCGAACAGGTCTATCTGAGCCTTGCCGAACCGTTCCGAAATCAGCTGGACCGACTGGGGGTGAAGCCTCCACTCTCCGCTGGGCAAGCGTTGTCGTGATAGCGCATCTGCCACCACGTTGAGGTTGCCCGGGATGTGAGTGGCACGCAGCGACTTGAGTCGTTGGTGAGGCATGCTGACATTGAGATTGAGTCTAACTCCATGCCGAGAAATTAGATGCTCTGAACCGGGGCAAGCTTGCTCTTTTCCCAGTTGACCGGAAGCCCTAAACGGCTGAGCACCTGGTCCCTGTGGGCGCATAGTAACTCTCGGGAGTGGTCCAGGATGAGCCAGTCATCGAGGTAGTAGAGTATGCGGATGCCTGCTTCCCGAAGTGGAGCAAGGGCTGCCTCTGCGACCTTCGTAAAGACACAAGGGGATAGGGACATGCCGAAGAGGAGGACCTTGTACTGATATGCTTGGCCGTCGAACGCGAACCGTAGGAAGGGTCGATGTCGAGGCAATAGTGAGACAAGGAAGTATGCGTCCTTCAGGTCTACCGCTGTGAACCAATCTAGATGCTGGACACAAGTTAAAATGTGTTTTTGCGTGAGCTTTTTTGAATGGGAATTTGTGCAAAGCCCAGTTGAAAACTCACAAGTCCAAGATCGGTCGTAAGCCGCCGCCTTTCTTAGGTATGATGAAGTAAAGGCTGTAGAAACCCTGACGTACCCGGCGGGGCTTTGCAGCGGGGCGGAGCAGGTAATGTGGCATCAGGAGGCAAGGGTGCGTCCCAAGGCTCTGGTGCTGAGAGAAGACCCGAAATACTTACCTACTTCCGCACACCCGGCATGGGGCGGGTTAGTGACTGAGGAGGAGGTCCCGTGGAGGTGTCCTGTGGACTCGTCAGAACCGGCCGGCTGGGGAACAGTCGTGGGGCAGTCGTAGGGTTTTAAGTGCCTTGGCCTGGTGGACTGCAGGAGGGCCATGGCATGCAGTGCAGAAACGGCCTGTCCAGTGGTGCTGTAGGCTTTGTAGTTCAGTGAAGACATCATCCTACAGGCCTTGGAGGGGAGCACAGGGCGACCCCGCCAGGTGGCAGCATTCTCGTGGTACAGGTGGATCGTAATTGCTCTGTCCACCTGGGGGACCGCCGTGGATCCGTGGGCCACTCCGCCGTCGAGGGTAGTGAGAGTGGATGAGCGAGAGGCCTTGTGACGGGTGGTGAAGGGTGTCCTCCACAAACTCACAGCTCATCATGCACTTCCGGGAAGAAAGGGACTGGGGGGCATGGCTGCGAGCGGCGCACAAACCCGAGGAACCAATCATCCAGCCGTGAAGGCTGTGGGGAGGACGGAGAGTTCCAATCCAGCCCCACGCTGACAGAGGCACGGACAAGCATGTTTGACATCTGGGCGTCAGCCTCAGAATGGGCGAGTCATCTGCATCAGACGCCGGACCACTGTATCCAGCTCGGAGGCTCAAGAGGATATGCAGGCTGGCCGTGAGGCGAGCCGCTGTTGCCTCGAGCACGGATGGAAGTCAACAAGCATGTCGGGGGGCGGGTGGTTCACAGGAACTTACCCGGCGAAACCGAGCCTGCTGCCATCCCCAAATCGCCAGCTGGGTCGTCCTCAATCCCGTGGGAAGAAGGAGCAACGCAGGGGGTGGCTGGAGTGGCGTTCCTTCTGAGGAACGAAAGCCGCAACTGCAACGATGTCATGGTCATGTTCTTGCAGTGAGAACATGAACCATCCACAAATGCTGCCTCAGTGTGATCGCTGCCCAGACACACGAGACAGCACCTGTGGCCGTCAGGAGCGGAGAGCATTCTACCGCATCCAGGAACTACACAAGGGCGGAAGGGCATCTTTGTAAATACGCGTCCTGAAAAGGACGTTCAACACCAGCTGTGTATAAGCTCTTTTAGAGAAAATAACTCTTTTACTGCGCTGTCGAAGCGCCCAGGGGCAAAACTGCACTGCCGTGCAGAGAAGGGAAAAAAACGCTGATATGCGCCAACAGCAATCGCACTCAGAGATGGGAGGAACAGTGTGTGACTCGCAGCTTGCTACATACACAACCAGTCGGCTCCGAAGCAAATTTCTGAATGAAATAGACGCATTTCCCTGCCTTTACCCGTATGTCCAGGGGCGGGACATGCAAATTCTGTCTGCCAATTTCTCATTGGCCTTTTCTCATAGATCAGAGATGCAAAAGGCTCTCAAGGGAGACCTCTAGTGTTGCTTCTTCGACACAACGTCGAAGTGAGCGACAGAATTTTGCAGTTTCAGACCATAGTCGTAAAACTGAAACCAAGGCCAATTACTGGAAACAAACAAGTTTGTCAGTGTACTATATTCACACTTTTCCTATACTTTGCATATATAATACACATGCTATAATTTGCCCCACTGAAAGAGCATTGTACTAATGTCTGAATTAAAGTACTGGCATAGTTTTTCCCTGAGCTGTTTGGCTTGCGTTGTACTGTTGGTTGTGTGTGGCAGGGAGGCCTGCTGTATGTCAGTCTTGTCTCCATCTTCCTGGGACAGTGCAATGATCTAGTCCTTCCTGGTTGATTCCCGCCATGTATTGTTCACAGCACACTGTACGCAGGAAGTTGTGCAGAGCACAGCAAGCCAAAACAATGTCCTCTACTTTGGCAGTGTTTTGAATATTAATGGTGGTTAGAAAAGCTCAAATGGTTTGCTAAGATGTCAAATGCATTTTCTACCACCCTCCGAGCTTGCGAAAGCCTGTAATTGAAGATGCGTTGCTCTAGAGTTAGTAGAGCCCGAAGCCATTTGTTTTGAGAATAATGGCTGGCTGATGAAGTTATTGGCTGGCTAGCCGGCTCAGCCAAAACCTAAATGGCTGCTGCAGCCGCCAAACTTTTCATAGCTGCAAATGGCTGAAGCTGCCACTTCATGTCTACAGATGTCTATGTTCAGTGGTGGACAGTAACGAAGTAAATGTAATTTGTTACTGTACTTAAGTAGCTTTTTTGTGTATCTGTACTTTACTGAAGTATTTAAATTTGGGGAGACTTTTACTTTAACTCCACTACATTTCAAAGTCAAATATCTTACTTTTTACTCTACTACATTTTCAAAATCAGTCGTTCCTTTTTATTTATGAGTGGATAAAAATGTAACTGGTCAAACGAGCCACCAATCACAGTACAGCGCGCGCGCTTTGTTTTGAACTTGCCTTGGCGGCATCTACTAAGCGCGAACCAGGGGTGCGTTTCCCAAAAGCATCGTTAGCCAACTATGGTAGCAAGTTCCGTCATTATCATCATAGTTCAACGAGTCGGTGTTTCCCGAAACCATCGTTCCAACGAACATTCGCAAACAGCATCGCAGAGTTGTGTGGTTGGAACGACAGCTCTCGACCTGTGGTTAGAAGCAGAGTTTCTTGTTATTATAACATGTGGGCTTAATAAATTATTATCTTGAGCCAAATAAGCAAGATGACATTCAGTACAATCAGTATCTTTTATTTAGAAGACATACAAATGTCCTTTATGTCTTTTAGTTTGTCAATAGGTTTAAAGCACCGTTTTTGAAGAGTGCGCATGTGTGAATGTGCTCTAGTGCGTAAGAACGAGCCTATGATTGAATCTGGAAATAAAGCAAATAACTGAGAAAAATATGAGAGAGTCTTCAGATGACATGTCCGTAATTTATTGCAAAACATCTAGCATTAATTCGATCATTAATTCGAACAGATTCATTAAAAGTAGTTTTTAATCCACCACATGTGTGACATCATTAACCAACGTGGTTGAACAACCAATTTGCGACAATACGGTTTTGGGAAACAGTCGTGACTAGCAAGTTGATTTCTTCAACAGTGCATCGTACTACGGTAGTGGAGCAGCAAGTTACGTTGTTGTACGGGAAACGCACCCCAGAGCCGTTAAATATGAGAGTTGCGAACATAGACGGTTGCGACAGTGATCTCGCCGCCGCGCGGTCACGTGATTCGTGTAGCTCTCAATAGTTCCAAACAAATTGCATTGCCAATGATTTTAAGCGGGGCAGAGAGCAGCAGCTATTATTGCAGCAATTATCGGTAAATATTGACGCATAATGTACATTGCTTATTATGTTGACACTAAAATGACTTGCATATAATAGCATTGTTTTTCTGGAGAGTAGCAGAAACACTGCATTAATACGTTTTTGTGTTTAATTTTGAGGGAAATTGGCTGCTCCCATAACATAGAATATATATATATATATATATATATATATTCTATGTATGTGTGTGCAATGCGCTGTGTGTGTGTGTGTGTGTATATATATTTATATATATATATTTATATTTAATGGCATTGTGCCATATATATTTAGATTTAATGGATGTTAATAAGTGTGTGTGTGTGTGTATATATATATATATATATATATATATATATTTATTTATATATATATATATTTATATTTAATGGCATTGTGCCATATATATTTAGATTTAATGGATGTTAATAATTATGACCATAGACGCTCGAGAAAAATATATAAAGTAAATATTGTAAATGTATTATACCTTATGGGAACAGTCCCCTTCCCTCCAAAATTAAACACACAAAAAATTTATTCAATTCAAATATATATATATATATATACACACATCTGACTAATTAATGTCATATTATTAATAGATTGGTGTGCCAAGAGTGACATTAGTCTTCATGTAGACTGAGTTAAGCAAGAGTCTTGTGACAAATTATAATAGGACATTATGGCCATAAAAAATCATAGTACTTGGATACTTAAGTACATTTGAAGGCAAATACTTTTGTACTTTTACTCAAGTGAATTTTTAAAGGCAGCACTTCTACTTTTACTTAAGTAATATTTTACCTTGAGTATCTTTACTTTAACTCAAGTACATGGTATGTGTATTTCGGTCCACCACTGTCTATGTTATACTGATTTACTAGATCTCAATATTTCCAAGCAATGCATGGCTTACACTATATTTCTACAAAATGCAATACAATGTAATAAAGAAAACACCAGATTTTACTTTCACAACGTATGTACATATTTATTTTGTAGTCTGTATGCTACTAAACATTTTCAAATAGCCTACAATGTGTTGTGTTTAGGCTAAATGTATGTAGGCTAAGTTGTATACAATAACTTGGCATTATCATGGATGAAGCTTATCATATTACACCTTGATTAAGAATGCAAACTTTTGTTGAATTTTATGAGAAATCTACAGACGCAAACAGACGAAGTGTAGTAAAATAAAGACCTAAATGTGTATTTCGGACTTTTTTCACCACAAGTCTGAAAGAAGACATGTTATTGAAGACAAATATCCAAAAATCTCAAAATTGACCAGTAAAAAAAAACTATGTTTTTGCCTGCCGTGTCTCGCCTTAATATAAACACACACTTTTATCAGTAGCCTATTATTTTGGACAAAGTTTTGCACATTTCACTTCAATGTACACTGAAGCATGCGTCGTGAATTAGCAATGTGGAAACGGTGGTTTGTTACTGCAGTAATATCACGTTCAATGCTATAAATCTCTCCGTTCCAGAATATTTGGTTCATAACATCAATCTTTGATTCAGGTGTTTGTGCAACCGTGCCCTGAAGATTTAACAAAAGTCTGGGTAGGCCTAAGTTAAGAAAAAAGTAAGTAGGAATTAGGAAAGTATGTGAGAAGTGAGATCAAAATTACCTTGCTTGCTTCTTTCCGCCATTTCACCTCAGTGCGAGAAAAACATGCATCGCTTCTTCTGTACGGAAAACGAGCAATTTTAATTGGTCGTCAATTCACTGTGAGTCTGTGTATCGTAGCAACGGGCACAAGACTGCGCTGTTATGAATCCAGTGGGAAAATAGATCTCGTGTATTGTTTATATATTTCGTGTGTGTATGTCTCTATGTGATAGAATTATTATTTGATGCAAATAATTCTAGCCGGCTCAGCCAAACTTTATCAGATGGCGGCTCAATTTGGCTTAACGAAATTATTGCCTGGCGGCGGCTGAAATTCTAAATGGCGCAAATGGCGGCGCCTGGTGGCGGCTTCGGGGTCTAATGGTACCTGCTTGTTATAATGATGAATAATACATTAGATTAAACAGTCTACTTGTGTTACTGGATGCCTGCCTACCTTTGATAAAGCTGGTTTTATCTCAGGGAATTATAGATGGAATTACTTTTTTATTCTATGAGCTAGTGCCTTAGTGATGATTTTTATATCTACGTTGATGAGAGAAATGGGATGGTAACTTGATGGCAAGGTTGGATCTTTGTTGGGCTTTAAGAGGAGTGAAATTGCAGCTGTGTTCATATTAGCTGGAAATCTTGAATTTTGTTTTATTTAAGTATCAATTTATTAAAGAGCAGAGACAGAATAGACCAGAAGTGTTTATAGAACTCAGCAAAGAAGCCATAATTTCCTGGTGCTTTGTTGTTAGGCATACACTTGAGGGCTTTGGAAAGTTCCTCCTGTGTCATTGGTTAATCCAGTATGTCAGTTTGATTTTTTTAAGCTGTGGTAAATCAATACTATTGAGAAATTAGTTGATATCCTCTTGATTTGGGTCATTCTCTGCAGAATATAGATTGAAATTAACATTTCTGAAGATTCTGAAGTGTTTCCCACAGAAGATATGGTGATGACTTTGGAGAATAATTTATTTATTATTCTAATTTTGAAGCAAAATGGTGTAAGATAAGATTTATTTTAAGAGCGGCCTCAGAACCTAAATATATCACTTCACTGATGCCTTGTGGTGTTTGTTTTTTAACTTTTTAACTCAACTGTGAAAATTATATCGTTTTAATTTTTTCTTTGCTGAAATGCAAATTAAGTTATATTTTTCTCTGTGTGACTTGGACAGCATTGAAAAAACAACCTCAGCAGCTCTGCTTCAATCATAGCAAAGTCAAGAGAGGCATTGCCTTTGCAGTTAAGTCAACTTTGTATAGAAGGGCCCACCTGTTGCTTACTGGCCTGTATACACTGATTTATTTTAAGCCGGAGAGTGACATTTCCCAAAGTTATTGTTTATTCCCCCCAACCGCAGTGCTTTTGCCTTTTACAGTTAACTGTAAAACAGTTAACAGATGAGGCATTTCCCTTGAAGGAGTACCTCATGAAGCCATATCTGAACCACAGGCTAACTGTTAGACCCCGAAGCCGCCACCAGGCGCCGCCATTTGCGCCATTTAGAATTTCAGCCGCCGCCAGCCAATAATTTCGTTAAGCCAAATTGAGCCGCCATCTGATAAAGTTTGGCTGAGCCGGCTAGAATTATTTGCATCAAATAATAATTCTATCACATAGAGACATACACACACGAAATATATAAACAATACACGAGATCTATTTTCCCACTGGATTCATAACAGCGCAGTCTTGTGCCCGTTGCTACGATACACAGACTCACAGTGAATTGACGACCAATTAAAATTGCTCGTTTTCCGTACAGAAGAAGCGATGCATGTTTTCTCGCACTGAGGTGAAATGGCGGAAAGAAGCAAGCAAGGTAATTTTGATCTCACTTCTCACATACTTTCCTAATTCCTACTTACTTTTTTCTTAACTTAGGCCTACCCAGACTTTTGTTAAATCTTCAGGGCACGGTTGCACAAACACCTGAATCAAAGATTGATGTTATGAACCAAATATTCTGGAACGGAGAGATTTATAGCATTGAACGTGATATTACTGCAGTAACAAACCACCGTTTCCACATTGCTAATTCACGACGCATGCTTCAGTGTACATTGAAGTGAAATGTGCAAAACTTTGTCCAAAATAATAGGCTACTGATAAAAGTGTGTGTTTATATTAAGGCGAGACACGGCAGGCAAAAACATAGTTTTTTTTTACTGGTCAATTTTGAGATTTTTGGATATTTGTCTTCAATAACATGTCTTCTTTCAGACTTGTGGTGAAAAAAGTCCGAAATACACATTTAGGTCTTTATTTTACTACACTTCGTCTGTTTAGCGTCTGTAGATTTCTCATAAAATTCAACAAAAGTTTGCATTCTTAATCAAGGTGTAATATGATAAGCTTCATCCATGATAATGCCAAGTTATTGTATACAACTTAGCCTACATACATTTAGCCTAAACACAACACATTGTAGGCTATTTGAAAATGTTTAGTAGCATACAGACTACAAAATAAATATGTACATACGTTGTGAAAGTAAAATCTGGTGTTTTCTTTATTACATTGTATTGCATTTTGTAGAAATATAGTGTAAGCCATGCATTGCTTGGAAATATTGAGATCTAGTAAATCAGTATAACATAGACAGTGGTGGATCGAAATACACATACCATGTACTTGAGTTAAAGTAAAGATACTCAAGGTAAAATATTACTTAAGTAAAAGTAGAAGTGCTGCCTTTAAAAATTCACTTGAGTAAAAGTACAAAAGTATTTGCCTTCAAATGTACTTAAGTATCCAAGTACTATGATTTTTTATGGCCATAATGTCCTATTATAATTTGTCACAAGACTCTTGCTTAACTCAGTCTACATGAAGACTAATGTCACTCTTGGCACACCAATCTATTAATAATATGACATTAATTAGTCAGATGTGTGTATATATATATATATATATATATATATATATATATATATATATATATATATATATATATTTGAATTGAATACATTTTTTGTGTGTTTAATTTTGGAGGGAAGGGACTGTTCCCATAAGGTATAATACATTTACAGTATTTACTGTATATATTTTTCTCGAGCGTCTATGGTCATAATTATTAACATCCATTAAATCTAAATATATATGGCACAATGCCATTAAATATAAATATATATATATAAATATATATAGAGATCACTGTCGCAACCGTCTATGTTCGCAACTCTCATATTTAACGGCTCTGGGGTGCGTTTCCCGTACAACAACGTAACTTGCTGCTCCACTACCGTGAGTACGATGCACTGTTGAAGAAATCAACTTGCTAGTCACGACTGTTTCCCAAAACCGTATTGTCGCAAATTGGTTGTTCAACCACGTTGGTTAATGATGTCACACATGTGGTGGATTAAAAACTACTTTTAATGAATCTGTTCGAATTAATGATCGAATTAATGCTAGATGTTTTGCAATAAATTACGGACATGTCATCTGAGGACTCTCTCATATTTTTCTCAGTTATTTGCTTTATTTCCAGATTCAATCATAGGCTCGTTCTTACGCACTAGAGCACGTTCACACATGCGCACTCTTCAAAAACGGTGCTTTAAATCTATTGACAAACTAAAAGACATAAAGGACATTTGTATGTCTTCTAAATAAAAGATACTGATTGTACTGAATGTCATCTTGCTTATTTGGCTCAAGATAATAATTTATTAAGCCCACATGTTATAATAACAAGAAACTCTGCTTCTAACCACAGGTCGAGAGCTGTCGTTCCAACCACACAACTCTGCGATGCTGTTTGCGAATGTTCGTTGGAACGATGGTTTCGGGAAACACCGACTCGTTGAACTATGATGATAACGACGGAACTTGCTACCATAGTTGGCTAACGATGCTTTTGGGAAACGCACCCCTGGTTCGCGCTTAGTAGATGCCGCCAAGGCAAGTTCAAAACAAAGCGCGCGCGCTGTACTGTGATTGGTGGCTCGTTTGACCAGTTACATTTTTATCCACTCATAAATAGAAAGGAAGGACTGATGGCAAAACAAATGGCTTCGGGCTCTACGCTGACTGACCTTACTAAAAAGGGGGCTCCAGATCCGGTCCAATGGTCGGGGCCGTGCCAACAGGCGTTTACACAGATTAAAGCTGCACTTTGTGGGGGGCTGCTTTTGCATGCACCTGACTTCTCTCTCCCTTTTGTTTTGCAGATGGACGCTTCAGACAGAGGGTTGGGGGCCGTACTTTCGCAGGTGGTGGAGGGAGAGGAGTGCCCGGTGCTGTACATTAGCCGGAAGCTCTCCTAAAGGGAGACTAAGTACAGCACCGTAGAGAAGGAGTGTCTGGCCATCAAGTGGGCGGTCCTCACCCTCCGATACTACCTGCTGGGGCGGGCCTTCACCCTCTGCTCGGATCATGCCCCACTGCAGTGGCTCCACCGCATGAAAGATACTAACGCCCAGATCACCCGTTGGTACCTGGCCCTCCAGCCTTTTAAGTTCAAGGTGGTCCACAGACCGGGGGTGCAGATGGCTGCCGCTGACTTCCTCTCCAGAAATGGGGGGGAGTGGTAGGCAGGCCGGATGACGCCCCGGCCTGAGTTGGGCGGTGGGGGTATGTGGCAGCGGGGGCGTGGTCAAGCGCCCGTCCAGGAGAGAAAAGCGGTAAGGGCGTTCACACCTGAGCTAAATGATGACTAACACCTGTGTCTGATTTCAGTAACATGAGGAGAGCGGCATAAAAGTGCAGCAGCGACGGAGCATGGAGAGTCCGACAACCCGTCCAAGAAAGACTGTGATACATTTATATGTATATATTTAGTAAAAATAAAAAGCTTACCCCTTAAGCTGACGCCTGTTTCCGTCCCTTCCTTTGGCGGTTGTCACATATAGGTAATCATAACTGTGAAACAAATACTTACCCAGGCCCCAGCTTTAACATAGCGGGTATCATTACTGGGGTTACATAAATTGGAGGCACCGCTGGGATCCATTTCCCTTATTACTGCAGCAGTATTAGTAATTGAGAAAAAAGAAAATCACATTTGAAGTATTCTAGTAAAAAGTAACAGTTTAGCTCTAGCTATGGCTTATTTGCAGACCCCTTTCTCAGTCCCTGACTTGAAAAGTTGGTGTCGAGGTGAAGGCATTGATCCAGATTATGCCATCATTGTGAGTAGAATTCCAGAAGAGACAGATGTTTCTAAAATTGAAGACACTATGCATTCTATCAAAGCCCTTGGAAGAGTCAGGGTAAGAGGACGGATGTATAGCCAGGAATCTCAGTCTCTGATAGTGCTATGTGAATGTCGTGAGAAGGTGCATGGAAAGAGACACCCTTTTTTTTTTGCCTGTTGATGGATCAGACCCATGGATCCTGAGTGCTGACAGAATGGAGGGTAATGTTTTAGATGGTGAAAGGGAAAGTTTTGTTGCGCCTGATGAATCAGAGCTAAGAGAAGAACATCAAGAGTAAAGTTTACCTAACTTGTTAAATGCTTCTACGCCTGAGTCTATCATCAGGGCGGTGGGTGAATTGCTTGCTAAAACCAACAAAATCTCAAGTGATAGCAGTTCCTTCAGACGGCTGAGGACCTTTTCGGGTATCACTCCCATTCCAGCTGGAGAAGATAATTTAGAGAATTGGATGGAACAAGCAATGCTCATGGTTGAGGAAAGTGATCGTTCCGAAAAAGAAAAGTAGTTAAGGATTATGGAGAGTTTGCGTGGACCAGCCTTGGAGATTATCCAAGCGGTAAGGTTTACCAATGCTGAAGCATCTCCAAAAGAGTACTTAACAGCCATAGAGAGTGCTTTTGGAAGCTCAGAGTCTGGTGAAGATCTGTATTTCAAGTTCAGAGCAGTACGGCAACGTCAAGGAGAATGCTTGTTGGATTTTCTGAGAAGACTTGAGAAAATCTTGATCAGAGTTGTAGAAAGAGGAGGGTTACCTGCCCAGTCTGCTGGAAAAGCACATCTGGAGCAACTCCTCAGAGGAGCAACCCAGTCTGACATCATGCTGCTTCAGTTACGGCTAAGGGAACGAAAGAGTAACCCACATGATTTCCTAGATCTGCTACATGAGATTCGGGAAGAGGAGGTACGAGAAACTGAAAGACGAAAGTCTAATCCAACAGTTCATCAAGTGCAAGTTGGAAGCGAGAATATCAAAGATCCATTTTTTCAAGAGCTTGCAACTGAGATCAAAGACTTACAAACTATGGTGGCAGAGTTAATCGTTAAGTCAAAGGATGATGCAATTTCTGAAAAGAAACCGAAAAGCCAGCCAGCATTAGAGTTCATGGATGAAAGTTGTGAAGTACAAGCTCTGAAGAAAGAAGTGAGAAAACTCAGACAGCAAGTGAAAGTGATGGCTGTACAACCAACATCTAAAGTGGAGAAAGACACTTCTTCAGAGAGAAACCAAGCTTGTCCAGTGAAGTTCACCCGATCAAAAGTATCCGGATCTTCAAAAAGCTCAGAAGATTACTTCTGCTACAGGTGTGGATGTGACGGACACATTGCTTCGAAGTGCAAAGCTCCTGTAAATGAGAAGAAAGTGATTCAGAAGCTCATTCAATCTCTGCGAAAAGCTAGAGGAATACAGTGGAATGAAGAGGCTCCCCAAGAGGAACATAACTGTTCTGTGAAGAGAAGCACGGTTCAAGTCAAACCAACCATCAGTATCCCTGAAGGACTAGTGGGACCATCTTCCGTTATTCCTGTGAAGGTAAATGGAACACCTTGTCAAGCTTTGCTTGACAGTGGATCTGTGGTAACCATTATCTTTGAAGAATGGTATAACCAATACCTAGCTGATACTCCAATTCACCCCATTTCTGGACTAGCTGTTTGGGGCTTGAGTGATTCCAGTTTCCCATATCGTGGCTATGTGGAAGTAGAGCTGCAATTTCCTGAGAAGTTAACAGGAGTGCAACAATCCATCAGTGTACTGGCTTTAGTGTGTCCAGAGCCTCATGGACCCAAACAGGTTCCATTACTCATCGGTACCAATGCCAGTATGTTCCAACGGTTAGCCCAGCTTTGTAAAGAGTCTGCTGGAGTAGACATTGTTTGCACAATGCCAGTAAATCTTCAGAAGTCAAAGACGTTCAAAATGGAAGCCAGAGAACAGAGAAACGCAGAAGATGCTGTGGCTGAAATTCAATGGTCAGGTCCAGGTCCACTCAGTATTCCACCAAGGAGTGAGTGTCAAGTTACATGCAAAGTCAAGGTGATGCATTGACAAGAGCATCTTAGTTGTTGATCAACCGTCAACTTCTAGTAGTCCTGCTGAGATTCTAGTAAAGCCTACTATCATTCCCTCATCAGCGATCCAAGTGAACCGATTTCCTGTGCTACTGAGAAATGTATCGCAGAAAGAAGTTTGTATTCCTACTGGTTCAGTGGTGGCGCACGGATATACCACTGAAGTTGCTACTACTGTAGAGAAAGACTATTCAGCAAAATCATCACCTGTAGATCCAGGCTTGTTTAATTTTGGAGATTCGCCGATTCCAAAATGTTGGAAGGATAGGCTATCCCAAAAACTGGTGGAGAGATCTAATGTCTTTTCACTCCATGAATGGGATGTGGGATCTGCTAAAGGAGTGGACCATCATATTCGCTTAAGTGACAACACCCCCTTTCGAGAGAGATCCCGAAGGCTTGCACCTGCTGACATTGATGACATACGCCGTCATCTTCATGAGTTGTTGGCCGCTGGAATCATCAAAGAGTCAAGGAGTTCATATGCTTCCCCCATTGTTGTGGCCAGGAAGAAGAACGGAACAGTGCGTATGTGTATCGACTATAGAACCCTAAACACAAGAACCATCCCAGATCAATACACAGTGCCGAGGATTGACGAAGCTTTAGATTGTCTTACTGGCAGCAGATGGTTCTCCGTTTTAGACCTACGGAGCGGGTATTATCAGATCCAGATGGCTGATGAAGACAAGGACAATACCGCTTTCATATGCCCGCTTGAGTTCTATCAGTTTGAGAGGATGCCGCAAGGAATCTCTGGAGCTCCTGCTACGTTCCAGAGATTAATGGAGAAGGCCGTAGGGGACATGAATCTGCTGGAAGTACTTGTGTACTTGGACGATCTCATAGTGTTCGGCAAAACACTAGAGGAACATGAAGAACGTCTGCTAAAAGTCCTAGATAGATTTGAAGAAAGTGGATTAAAGTTTCACTTGAGAAGTGTCAGTTCTGTCAACCTCGGGTAAAATATGTGGGACTTATAATTTCTGAGAAGGATAGTGCCACTGATCCAGCAAAGGTTGAAGCTGTGACCAATTGGAAGCAACCCACTGATTTGAAATCCCTCAGATCATTCCTGGGATTCTGTGGGTACTACAGGGGCTTCATAGCGAATTACTCCGCTATAGTCAGACCCCTTACTGAGCTTACCAAGGGATATCCGCCTACTCAGCATGGCAAGAGAGCAGTAAAGAACAAAGGGATGTACTACAAGGAGTCTGAAGCTTTTGGGGGCAGGTGGATGGAAGAATGTACGGAGGCATTCCAGAAGATCATCCATTGTCTTACTAACGCCCCTGTGTTGGCATTTGCTGATTCAACCAGGCCCTACATTCTGCAGGTAGACGCCAGCCTGAATGGTTTGGGAGCAGTTTTAAACCAGGAGTACCCAGAAGGCTTAAGGCCAGTAGCATTTGCCAGCCGCAAGTTGAAGGCATCTGAACAGCGTTACCCTGTCCACCAACTTGAGTTTTTAGCACTCAAGTGGGCAGTGGTATACAAGTTTCATGACTACTTGTATGGTGCACGATTTACAGTAAGAACAGACAACAACCCACTTACTTACATACTTACCACTGCAAAGCTCAATGCAGCTGGTCACCGGTGGTTGGCTGCGCTATCCACATACAACTTCAACATACAGTATAAACCTGTAAAAAACAACATTGATGCTGATGCTCTGTCGCGCAACTTTTCTTCCACTACAGAAGAACAAGATTGGCAAGAAATATCACCTTCTGGTATCCAGGCCCTGTGCAAAACAATGAACACTCAAAAGTGTATAGAGCAGTTGGGGGTGTCCCCTGAAGTCATACCTGAATGCTATGCATTTCCCACCGGACTAGACGTTGGTTCCCTTGAGCATTTGAGTTCCCATGACTTAATAAAAGCTCAGGAAGAAGACCCTGCTATTTCTCCAGTGAGACATGCTGTGACAAAAGGGCAGTTGTTTTCATTATCCAGGGACAAAGATCCTGAAGTACACCTACTACAGAAAGAGGGATCCAAACTTGTAGTAAGAAGAGGACTATTATTTAGGGTGGTACAGAGACAACAACATGAAGAGTGTTTTCAGCTTGTTTTACCACAGAAGTATCGGTCCATGGTCTTACAGTCCCTGCATGATGAAACTGGACATCTAGGAGTAGATAAGACCACTGCTTTAATAAAAGATTGTTTCTATTGGCCACACTGCGTCAAAAGAGGTGTAAACGGGAGAATTCAGGCAATGAATACGCCCGCTAAATGTGCTCTTTAGCATGGATCTTTGGAACTTTGTTATGCATACCTGTAAATGCCTGCAAATGCCCGAAAACAGGAACTTGTCTGACCCCCTGCTGTTAGTTGATGGCTTGGCTTTGTAAATGCTAATTTGTTTTGGGACTGGCAGCTCAAGATTGCCCCTATTCCCCTGCCCCCCTCCTTACTATTCAGGAAAGGTGATTTGGCTGATAAGTGCTTTACATTGTGTCAATCTACAACAAAGACTGTAGTACCTGAAAAGAAGTTTGTATCTGGGTGTCCACTGCTCTTCATAACAAAGGAGAAATACTCATTAGGATTATGCAAATTTATTTAGTGTAAAATGCACTCAGACAATACAAAACCTACAAAATAAACAATGTAAACAACAAAAATGTTTCACACACAAATGGTCACTTCAGAGATACAACTTTTTTAAATCTCTGCCACTGTACACATTGGAATGACCACAGACACTCTCTCCCTAGTGTGACTTAACTGCACAGTTGTGGTACTGAGAACACATCTGCTTGTAATGCGCTCAACAGGGAGGAATGATGAGGCAATGTTAGACTCTATTCCCTTGATACCCCAAACTTCCACAGGCTTTCCAAAGAAATGCCTGTCTGGGTGAGGGTGCAGCCACATTATTTTTGCCACTACATGCTGAATAATGGAAGTTTGTGTTTTCACAGAAATTACAAAGAATTGTTTCACTATTCCAGGACGCACCTCTGCAGTAGGATCAAGGACAGGCTCTTCAAAACTTGAATTGTAAACACACCACTTTGCAGATACACACGCTGACCTTTCAGCCCTGCCTCTTACACAAAAAGTCACCCCAAGGCTTCTTACTCTAAAGCATGTCTTTGCTAATTGACTAACCTTTGAGACGGAGCTGTTAGGATACACTTGTGTGTACATTGACAACAAAGCTTGTCTCTCTGAATCTGTTAATACTACATTCTTAAATGGGGGTAGTGCTTTAACCATCTCCACATCTGGAAAAACAAGTGTTGCAGATGACATACATGAATACTGTTTTATGTACATTACATCAGTGGTGTCATGGATTGACAAGGAACCCACATCTTTTGTAGACAGGATGTTGATGAATTCAGTTGCATAGGCGCTTTGCAGTGGCATCTGGAGCTGTTGACATTGTTGGAAATTTCTCATGACCTGAACCTCAATATTTCTGTTGTTGTTATGATACTGTCCCAACATTCCATTTAACCGCTCAAATGAGAAACACCAAAAGGCATAGACGGGACCATAATCTAACAGGCATTCTTTTAAATGTAAATGTAAGTGCATGTTAGGTGTGCAATGAAGAGATCCATACAGTTCAACAAACTTCGACAAAAATGTTTGCAAGTAACAGTCAGCTACTTCAAGCCTATCATGTGAGATGACCCTTGAACACATAATAATGCAGACTTGCACAAAATCAAACCACATATCATAATCTGGATCCTCAATCAAGCCTTTTAAACTAAACAATGAATAGATGGTTGTCCAGTTTTTCCACTGGTCTGCTGTAAACCCGCTAAACCCTGATGCAATTCTGAGAGGAATCCTTCCAACATCCTGTGGCACCTTGAGAGAGTCCATTCTTTTTTGGAGTTCTTCAAGCTTCTGGATACTTAATACCCCACACTCAATCCAGAGTTTGAAAACATGTCTAGCAGTTCCGAGGAGTAAATTGTGCATGGGATCAATGACAACAAACCGGATGGCATCATAGTATGGCAGGAAGAACAGTTCAGACCACCTGGCACCATACTGCGCTTCCAGTTTCTTCTGGGCTGCCTTTGTAGTAGCCTTCTCTGTCATCTTTGCAAATCTTTTGTGTTCCTCAGAGGTGCGCAGAGTCCAGGTTGATCTGTGAAATCCGGAGAAGTCCGTTTTTCCCCCAAAAGATGTTTTCGTGAATTTCTTCAGACACTTGTTACATCCTGAAAAGATAATAATTGTTTTAATGTTGGATGTATTGCACACAATAGGAAAAAGCTGGGCAATAGTGTGAAACATAGCATAATAAATCAGAATTTACCTCTTAGTGCTCCATGGCCAACAAAACCACCACACTTGCGGGAAGCTGGAATATCAGATGAGAGGCAGAGTAATGCTGCTCTGTAAACCTGGCATCCCAAGGGTGAAGAGTCCATTAGAACAACTCCTTCCCACAATTCTCGGAGGTCATCAACCAAGGGCTCAAGATATGCATACATGTTGAGTTTGGGTTCTTTGGGTCCTGGTATCACTCCAACTAAAATCATGTTTTCATCTTTGAAGCGTTCCTCTCTCGGCAAATTCAAAACGACAAGATATATAACACCGACTGAATATGGGGAGTGCTTATAGGGTTGGTACCAGTCAACATTCATCATCAGTGCAAAATTATTAGGTTCTGATAGAAATGGTTGACCATTTACATATTGAAAGTCCTGCAAGATTTTCCCATCATATACATCCCCCATGACAGAGTCAGGCATGCTGCGGTGTCTCCATTGCTCACATTTCTCCAAAAATCCAGACCTTCTCACCAAAGTCTCCAAAGACTGACTGACCTTTTTGTAACAGTAGACACGGATGGGATACAGGTATTCTTTACCACTTGAGCCAATAAGCTTTCTCATCAAAGGAGTTCCACATTTGCTTCTTAATTTCTTTTGTGGGTGTTTGTGGAAAGGTCTAGAAGAACAAGTGTTGATGATTTTTGCACCGGATCTAGAGGTGGTGTATGATTCCTCAATTGTGTATGTTACCATACACTTTGGGCATACCACAAACTGGCTAATGCTGTCTCTGCAGATGTTAGTCCATTTCCTGAGTGAATATAAAGTCTTAGAGATCTTTCCAGCCAGCCCACAGAGTGTGTTCACACAGAATATGTCCCATGAGCCAAATTAATTGTCTTATGCACTGGAAGAGTGCAAAAATTGCACGGTCTGATATTTTGAAAACAGCTTGCCATGCCAAAAGCATAAATGCAAGCAGTTTCAACATCAAATGTTCAGGGCTGTCTTCTGTGACCCTGAACCCATCTGCATCCATATTTTCCTCCCCAAAAATGTCAGTCTCTTCAAGCTGATCCTCTTCCATGAAACTGTCTGCCTGGTCATAGTAGCCATCTTCATCTGAAGACTCACTGTCACTGGCACTCAGGAAAAGCTCGAAGTCTTCATCATCATTGTCATCTGTAACCCAAACACAACACCCATTTTAAAACCACCAGAAGTGTCAAGTAACTAAGTACAAATACTTTGTTACCTTACTTAAGTAGAAATTTTGGGTATCTACACTTTATTGGAGTAATTATTTTTCAGCTGACTTTTTACTTCTACTTACATTTTCACGCAATTATCTGTACTTTCTACTCTTACATTTTAAAAATAGCCTTGTTACTTCTTTTTCATTTCGGCTTTTTGTCATTCCGGCTTGTCATCGTCCAAAAAATGACCAATAATACACACGGATAATAGATCTGAGTCCCGCCTCCTGAACACACATCGCTAAACTGATTATCTGTGATAGGTGATTCTATCTTCCGCTTCATGAAACACATGGTAATGCTCAGTACATGTTCTTTAATGTATTTGCATTGTACTAAAATTTAAATAAAACTGAAATTTATTTTCTATGGGCATATATAACAGGTAGTCCCAAATGTTAAACATAAACATTTTAATATCACTTTATAGTCATTATGGCCTTTAGAAAAATGTTTTTTCTAGGAGGTGGGGCAGTGCACTATATGCCCCTGTGGCATGGTCTAAGCTTTGTCCTTAATGGATTTTTTTTTCCTTACATTGATTTTACTTTTATACTTTAAGTAGTTTTTGAAACCAGTACTTTTACACTTTTACTTAGAAAAAAGCTTGAGTTGATACTTCAACTTCTACAGAAGTCTTTTCTAAACCCTAGTATCTATACTTTTACTTGAGTAAAGAATGTGAATACTTTTGACACCTCTGAAAACCACACAAACAAAATCATCACTAAGGAGGACAGGAGTAATCATACATTCAAACTATTGTAAATACAAAAGAAGTAGCACAGACTTTTCTGGGTGCTTTAGCACAGTAACAGTCTCCAAAGAATTATGGTAGGTTATAAGTTACAGGCTTTGAGACTATTGACAGGTGCACAATCTTACCTTGCAAAGTGCAGTCCTCGTACAGTTCTTGGTCTTGTATATCAGTCTGTTTGTCCCCTTGCTGCATACAAAACACAGTTGATGGCAACAGTGGAGCACTGGCAGTATCTGAAGAGTCACTGGCACCCAGGGAAGCTTGAGATCTTCATAATCAAAGTTCTCTATAACAGAAAAACGAGCCATTTTACACAATATTTCTCACAAAATGTAACAAATAAAGAATGTTCTCCAGTAACTTTGGTCAAACGTTTGCGGTATCCCACAAGTAACTTAGTTTGAATGCAACATATTTGTACTTTTACTTGAGTAGATTTTTAGTGAAAAAGAATTACTTGTAATGTTACTTTGGATATATTTATCATGTATGCATTCATGATTTGTTAAGAGGTAGGTGGTCAGCTGGTCCCAAGTCTGCTAACGTTGCTTGGTTACCATATGCATTTACGCCTCCACATGGCTTAGTTCAGAGTAAAATAATGACTGAAACTACAGCTGGGTAGTATAGCTTTCAAATTTCAAATAGAAATGAACTGGGCATAATTATAATTACTGAAAACAACCTATTCATACCTTGCAGAGTGTTGTCCACATCATTTTCCGGTTGTTGTTCATGTTCGTTGTTCTCTGGTTGCGTGATAAACAAACTTTCTGAAACACGCAGAGTAGGCCTATCGGTAGCGTCTTTTATCCAAACTCCATTTAAAAAATATGTTTTCTTGTGCGAATAAAAAAGCGTATGTGAAACGAAATCGTTACAATGACCACAAAACTGTCTCTTCCGTTTCCTTGTTCCCTCCATGGCTTGAAAGCAAACAGATTTTTTTTTTACGATTCGCTTCTGTAATAATTCGGGATTCGCAATCCGGTCCGTTCTTCTTCTTCTTTTAAATTTCCGTCAGAGCAGACACTGTTAAACCATTTATCGATCCGGTAGTTTGATGTTTCTGATAAACTGTGGAGTGACTGAGGTTTTTTTTTTTTTTTTTTTTTTTAAATGTTTATTACAAACTCTCGTGGAGACAACAACAACAAAAACAGGCAAAGCATCAACACAATACAGATTGACAATGAAAAAATAAATAGGAGTGACTGAGGTTGCTGTGTTTATTTCGCTACAGTGCTTGATTTCCGTATTTCTACTTTCCAAGCGTGCAATTGGATGAAATACAATGACGTCATCCAGTTCCAACCAACGGAATCAGTTTATGTTTTGTGTCAGTGAAAGTAACCAATAGCATTACCTGAAAACTTTAGAGGCGGCACATTTTGTTTGTGGATGGGTGTTACCAGTATGTATAAAACAAAAGATATCTAAAATATACAGGTTAGTAAAGGTACGCCGTATCCCATTTACAACGCCAAGATGGCTTGCAAAAGAACGCTGGAGTTTTACGGAGAGCAGAGTAGAGATGTTACTCCTTTACGCCGGGACAACGTGGCTTTTCAAACTCCGAGTCCGAACGAAAACCGACTGGTGAATATGGTGAATGCAAGTTTGAAGCGGATATTTGAAAAGCTGGAGACGATGGACAAGAGATTGGTTAAGATGGAGGCGGACATCGATGAGCTCAAAGAGGCAAGAGAGGAGCCTGCTTCGAAGAAATTAAAGAGAGCTGGGAATAAATCTGTTGCGGTAAGTTATTTTATTTATTTTAGTTTTTTAAGTCACAAACATTTTGCGGTGTCCGCTTAACTTTGTGTGCTTTAATTATTAATGTATTTGAATTGAGCTCTCATACTATGTTGGATTTTTACAGGAAGCTGTACGCAGATTGCACAATGGGGAAAACAACACACACAAATATGACCCACAGACAAGGTATATCTTTAAAACTATTGTTTCATAACAGTCCTTTCTTCTAAATTATATTTTTAATCAACCTTCTTTAATTACTGCTCCACAGTCTATCCTCCCCCCACAACCTCGAGGTCACAACCTATCTCTTTAATGGCGTCTCCATGGCTGTACCGGACGTAGATCCTGCTGTTGTTAAAGGTAAGTCACAAGAGAATATACCAAGACTACAACTATTTAACTGTATAGCCTAGTTAGTTATAAATAAACACATTCTCCCTGCTCACTATCTCCCTCTCTCTAGCATCCTGCAAGACATATTTTGAAACTGTTTGAAGGGGTTACAGGATGGCCCAAGATGAGAACAAAGAGAAGATGGAGGACAGCAGGATCATTGCTCGCACGAGACAAAGAAAAAGAAGAGTAAGTATAAATAAATATAAATCTCAGTAAAAGACTAAAAGGCTCCCATCCCAACCCATTTGATATTTTCAGTGGTTTAATTTCTTTTTTCCCTCCCATTTTGCAGCTGCTGAGCAGCAGGACTGGTTTTCTCCAGACAGAGGAAGAGGCAGCTATCTGGAAGACTGCAACAGTTGACCAAATGTCTGAAGAGGAGGATGCCATCTTGGATGGAAAGACGGTGTGGGTTGTTCGGCCTCCAACCCATAGTAAAGCTTTGTCTGCGCTGTGTGGGGTGCTACAAAAAAGACTGGAAGCAGACCAGAAGTACTTAGGAACTCATCATCCACAAGTTGGTGCAGATCGAGTCACGGTGGAGACCACAGAAGCTGGCCTGTGAATTATTTTAGCATTACGCATCTAAATATTATTCTATAGTATAATTTGAATATTCTGTTGTTGATTTTATATAGTATTTATTTTATATAGTATTATTTATAGATTGTATTATATATAATTCTATTTAGTTTTCTATATATACTGCATTTATATATTTTATACAATTCCACATTGGTATCTCTATATTTATATATTGTATTATTTATATATTGTACTATTTATATATTCTAAAGTATTTGTATATTATATTGTTTTCTAAATATTATACACAGGCCTTACATATTAGATGGGGTTATATATTGTATGACTAATAGTAAAGTGTATTCTATGAAAACATATTTTTTATTTATAGAATTTTGATTGTGTGTATATATATATATATATATGTCATGTGCCCAGTGTCATTTACAAATAATAAAAATAACAAACTCAACTTTGTTTATCTGA
Organism: Xyrauchen texanus; assembly: GCF_025860055.1. Lineage (NCBI taxonomy): Eukaryota > Metazoa > Chordata > Actinopteri > Cypriniformes > Catostomidae > Xyrauchen > Xyrauchen texanus. The sequence goes on along the minus strand of NC_068318.1, from coordinate 1,190,720 downwards.
TTGTCTTTACATTATAACCATGAACACCAATGATAATAAATATTAATAATGAGTAACAATAAACCCAAATGAGGCCTTAAACTGGACCAATAGTGTGGGGTTTTAGAGGAGGGGTTTAGAGGAGGGGGAAAGCATTCAGCACCCAATCCTATGTAAGATCTCTGACCAATTGAAGGAGGTCACTGCCTTGTGTCCCAAAGGTGTGAAATGCTAATATTCCCTGGCATTGACCCCGACCGGGGGATTCACCATGGTAACTGATGGCCCTAGTGGCTCCCTGCTGTGCCCCAAACTTGGTACATATCCAGGAGTATTCGGGATTGTGTGACGGGACAGCAAACTCCCGTACACATCCGTTTATTTGTGGAGTACACAGGAGTACTCAGGAGTTTTACATGCCCGATTACAGCTCTTTTCACGCAGTGCCAAAGATGTCAAATGCAATTGACCAATATGTAAATAACTGCGGAAAGTGTATTCTTCGCAAGACACAACCCCAAAGAGCCGCACCATTGAAGCAGCTCACCAGCAATGGTCCCATGGATCTTGTTTGTATCGATTTCTTGTCCCTGGAGCCTGACTCAAAAGGAGTGTTCAACATCCTTGTAGTCACTGATCACTACACTAGGTACGCTCAAGCTTTTACGACGAAAGACCAAAAAGCTCTCACGGTTGCCAAAGTGTTATGTGAAAGGTATTTTGTTCATTACGGATTACCAGCATGTATACATTCGGATCAGTGACACGACTTCGAAAGCAAGTTAATCCATGAGTTGCTGAAGATGTTGGGGATTCAGAAGTCAAGAACGACTCCATATCATCCTCAGGGGGATCCGCAGCTAGAACGATTCAACAGAACGTTGCTGTCGCTGCTTGGGACTCTTGGCAAGTCTCAGAAGCAAAAGTGGAGACAGTATGTCAGTCAACTAGTACATGCTTATAATTGTACAAGAAACGACGCAACTGGATATTCCCCCTATGTCCTCATGTTTGGACGAGAAGCAAGACTCCCAATTGATCTCTGTTTCTCTGTCTCATCTGAAGGTGAAGCAGACAATTACCAGCAATATGTATCTAAGCTAAGAACAGATCTAAAAAGGGCCTACCAAGTAGCTTCAGATGCTGCAGACAAAAGCCACCAGAAGAACAAAAGACTCCATGATAAAAGAGTTTGAGATCAAATACTTGAAGAAGGAGATCGAGTTCTAATGAGAAATCTAGGAGTTGCAGGAAAGAACAAACTGGGAAACAAATGGAGTTCCTTACCATATGTGGTTGTCAGTAAGATGCCAAACTTACCTGTCTACCGTGTAAAACCTGAGAAAGGTAAGGGAACTGTCAAGACATTGCATAGAAATCATCTTCTGCCTATCGGATACCTGGTGAGAATGCCAAAAGAGACAGAGGAAAAGAAAGTACCTCAGAGACCAGCGACAAGGTCCCAGACTCTTCAACAACCTCCTCTCCATGAAGCAGGAAAAGCCGATGTACCTGTGGAAGGAAGTTATGAAGAGGATGAGTTATCTTCAGATTGTGAGGATGTGGATGCAGCATACATACCTCTAGAAACCATGGAAGAACTTCGAAGACTACCAGAATCCCAGAATCTGAGATCTGTTCTACAGGAAAGAACAGTGTCTGTTCCTGTAGAGAGTGAACCATCCAGGAGCTGTGACAACAGTGAGGGGAAAGTAATACACTCGGTTGAAAATTCTGAGCCAAAGAGGATGGGTGATACTCTGGAAAGGGAAAGACATGATAATGAAACAACGCAAGAAGTTGAAAGACCTAACTCTCCAGTGGTAGAAGGGGATAACTTACCTTTTCCTGAAGAACCTGACGGTGAAAAGAATCTCAATGGTCTGGAGCCTGCTAGAGAAATTAGGTCTAAAAGAGAAATAAAGCCTGTAGTTAAACTCAGTTATGATGAGTTAGGTAAATCTACAAACCGCCCAATATATACCATTACCCATGGTATGCCAGTCCACTGCAGTTTTGTTTCAGAGGGTAGGAGAAGTAATTGTAACACTGTTTGGTGCCACCCTCTTGCTACTTGGTGTAAATGCAGTAGAGTACCTGAAAGAAAAATAATTAAACACCTGTAAAGTCCCAAAAGTTTGATGGGACCTCAAACATTTAGAAGGGGGAGGGTGTAGCCCAGTGAGCCTAAAGACACTAATTTGCTGTTTGAAAGTAATATGTTTATTTACATTATAATGTGTGTATTTTATTTATTATGTGCCTTTACAGTGTTTTCATGTGTATGAATATAGTTATATATTTATGTATAATATTGTTTAATGTGTTATTGATGTAATCGCGTATCACACAATTGACGAAAGGAGGGGCGTGGCTGAGAGAGAGAGAGGAGAAAGGAGAAACGAGTCGGAGAACAAGAAGATTGTAGAGGCTGAATAAAAGGATTTTCACACGATAATCCCGTATATACAGAGTGAATCCGTCATTAGTATTTGTATCTTGCTAATAAGAACTTTATTTAGCAAGTATTGGTGATATTTGTCATAGATTTCACTCAGCACGTTCACTCCATGCGCTCGTGTTTGTGATTAGCACGAGCGACGAGCCGGATCACATTCATCGTAGAGGAGGCGAATCAGATAGCGCTCCGGGCGACCAGGAAACCCGGAGTTCCTCTGGCAACGAGGTATATAGATCGTCACAACAGATAGCGCTCGGAGTTCCTCTGTTGCATCGCGGGAGAGAAAGACAGCTGCTCGTGCAAGCCGAAGCCAGGACATCATCATATCGCGGGACACGTCGCGTTCTGGAAAACACCAGGCCTGCAACGTTGGGTGGGGGTGTGTGTGTGTATGAGAACGTGAATGTGGGCCCACTTAAGTGAGTTTTGTTACTGAATTTAAGTTTGCTGAGTATTTCATTGGGTTTAATACAATTGGAGGATTGTGTTATTGAGTTATACATACAAACTCAGGGTGTTTAACACTTGTGAAGATAAGTGTTTGGTTTATTTCTTGAAATTGTAAATCCTTTAACAGGATGTAATTTGACATTTTATTTTATTTCAAAAGAGTGTATTTTCACATTTTATTACTTTTCACATTTTCTTAATTCATTGAGTTATTCAAATATATAAAAAGACTCATAAAGACCAGTATTGGATTCAATAGTCTTTATTGCTGCTTAAGGGAATGGCAAATACATGTGATTATTATAGGTAATCATAACTGTGAAACAAATACTTACCCAGGCCCCAGCTTTAACATAGCGGGTATCATTACTGGGGTTACACATGATATCCTGGTAACCCCTCTGGTGTGTGTGTGTGTGTGTGTATGTGTGTGTAAGCATATGTATTAATAACTTTACCATGCAATATTACATTCATGCACTTCAAAGAAAACACCATAAAATACAATTTCATTTGAGAAAATGTATTAAATATAACAGCCTACAAATAAATTTAATTAAACTAATGTTTTTATTTGCATTTACATTTGTGCATTTGGCAGAAGCTTTTGTCCAAAGCGACTTACAGTGCACTTATTACAGGGACAATCCCCCCTGAGCAACCTAGAGTTAAGTGCCATTCTCAAGGACACAATGGTGGTGGCTGTGGGGTTCGAACCAACAACCTTCTGCTTACCAGTACAGTGCTTTAGCCCACTATGCCACCACCACCATTTATTTTTTGCTGCTGCCGCACTGCTACTCGCCACGGTCCACTGGATTATTTTACATCTTCCTGCTAAATTCATATTTTGAGCGAATTTGAGTTGTTGGATATCAACCGAGAACAAAAAAAATGTATATGTCACAGAGGAAGACAAAGACTGGAGCGGTTTGATTACGTAAGTTAAGTGAACTTATATCTTGAAAAAATATGGCGATATCATGTAAGAAAACATTTTCCCTGCGATTTTCTGTAACAACCTAACGTAACATTGAGTTTTGTTTTCATACCCTTAATTTATGTAGCCCAGGCTAAAAATGGGACAAACCAATGAGATGTATGAAAGTTGTAAAAGCTACCGGAGTGTAATTATGCCCATTTAAAGGTTCACCAATGGGTAACGAACATATCGCAACCTGCAGAAGGAACAGTAAATACCACTTTATGTGTATATTTACTTCATCAAGATGTCGTGTGTTAAAGTGAGATGCTTATTGAGATATTATTACATATTTTAACAAAGTAGCCAGTGTTGCTTATATGTGTTAATATTGTCAGCTACTTTAAAGTTTAAACGAAATCGTACTGTACTTCACACAGCAAATGACCACAGCAGTGCATCATCACCTGTGAGATCATGAGAGGGCTGAAGAACCAGGAGTGACAAGATATCACCGGACGTTGGGGTACAGAATTAAACCCAGGGACAGGTAAGCAAACAGAGGCAAGACATACAGAGATTGGATTTGTTCTTTCTAATTTGTTTCATGAAACCAAGTTCCAATTAATTTTCATTTATATATAGCCATCTCATACAAAAGTAGTCCAAAGTGCTTTACATAAAAACAAAGTAAAACAGCAAAAATGTAATCATAAACAAACATGCATGCATACGTACACATAAATACATATACAAGCATACAGTGCATTCAGAAAGTATTCACACCCCTTAATTTTTCCCACATTTATTATATTGCAGCCTTATGCTAAACATTTTTACATTATTATTTTTTTCACATCAGTCTACACTTCATACCCCATAATGAAAAACAAAAAAACTTTGTAGTAACTTTATTAAAAAGAAAAAACTGAAATATCACACAGAGATAAGTATCCAGGCCCTTTGCTATAACACTTGAAATTTAGCTCAGGTAGAAACATCCATTTCTCTGAATCATCTTTAAGATGTTTCTACACTTTGATTGGAGTCCACCTGTGGTAAAATTAATTAACTGGACATGATTTGAAAAGGCACACACCTGTCTGTATAAGTTCTAACAGCTTAAAATGCATATCGGAGCAAAAATAAGCCATGAGGTCAAAAGGAACTGCCTGCAGAGCTCAGAGATAGGATTGTGTCATGGCAAGATCTGAGGAAGACTACAACAAATTATGTTACTTTGAAGGTTACCATGAGCACAGTGGCCTCCATTAGTGGATTAGTGAGCCTCCAGCACAGTCAGCTCACTAATCCACAAGGAGAACTCTACCCTCTCTAGCAACTGGGCCAATATGGTTGCTTAGGTGACCTGGATGAAATCACTAAGCACACCCTGTATTCGAACTCATAACTCCAGGGGGTGGCAGCAGGGGCGTGTCTAGAGCATTTTCAGTGGGGGGGCCATGCTGGGGCACTGCCTCCAAACGGGGTGGCCACCAGTGACCAAAAAAAAAAAGCTAAATTCTACAGTATATTACGTAAATCCTATTGATTTTATTATTTCTTTTAACTTGATTAAAGTTACTTGTAAACTAATGTAGTAATAAAGCACATTTTTGATTCATTTATTTTTTTTGTCATCCCTGTATATATCCGTTAAGTTAAATTTGAGAGCCAGTGTTTATTATTTTTAGTGTTTTCATAAAACTAACATGTTTATAAAATAAAAGCAATTTTAATAATGAGCCATTTTAAAAACCCAGAAGCAGAAACGATGTCAACTATTTTCTTTTAATTAGTTTGGCCATTACAATATACAGTAGTTTTATTCACAGTCTCTTTCAAATAATAATAATAATTTAAAAAAAATTCCCCCCACTGTAATAATTCAAATGGTTTGGCCAAAACATCATAGTGTTTCATTCAACATTTCTTTCAGATTAATTTACAAAAAAGCTAACACAGAGTTAAAGTTTTAGCACTGTAACAGTTCAAATGAAAACACCACAGTTTAAAAATAAAATATGGAACCATTACATTGTGCTCTGCTAATATATTAAAGAACAGTCTTTAGTTTAGAAGCAATAAAAACAGTAGCAGAAAGAGAGGAAAACAGTCGAAAAAGAAAGAAGGCAGAACTCAACTAAAACAGCTGGATTCTTCTGTTTCGGTGGTGACTGGCAAGTTCACCATTATTATTTATAATGGTTGCAGAGTTATTATCTATATTGATTTAAAATAATGGTACTGAAGGTCTTTCAGTGTTGGATAGACATATACTTATAAGTCTATAGAATCAATTCCATGCCACATATATTTGCAAAAATATAAAGTTTTGCAAAACAAAAAAAGTATTGAGCAAACAAAAAAAAAATGTTTTAAACAAAAATTAAGTATCACAAACGTAAAATAAAGTATCGAGAGAAAAAAGAAAGTTTTGCAAACAAAAATAAAGAATTGCAAAATATAAATAAAATATAGCAAAAACCAAGATGTAATTAATTGCAAAAATCAATGACTGTTGTAAACGAATCTAAAGATCTTTTATCCTTTTTTATCTCTGCAACAGATTTTTAGGCAGCAATGATTTTGCCACACATCTTTTTCTTTGCAATGCCTACTAATTATTTTGCAATGCTCCTTTTAATCTGCATTTCCATCACGTGTGAGCTCGTGATACCATTTTGCCTTTGCGCTTCACTTTTCTCTGCGTTTCACTTTATGGCACTGTTTTGACGTGGGGGTGGAGTCAGGGGATTGGGGCGTGTACAACGGGCTCAGTGATGCCTCTCTGGAAGTTACGTCATTAGCTTGAGACACGGATCAAATATCATGGCTGAGCACAGGCATGCAGGTGGATCTCAGGTATATAAAGTTGATCGTTTAAGGAAACTCATTTTAAAATATTCAATGGGGTTTACCCGTCAAGTGAATTTTTAAGACAACGGTTTAATTTGGAAGAAAATGCCTGTACTTTTTGTCAAATTGACAGACAACTGATCATCTTTTTTTTTCTTGTTTTTCTTGAAATACTTTTTGGGAAAATATGTCTTATTGGTTGGAATCAAAGATTCACTCACTGCCCACTTTTGCTATAGGAAACATGTTATGTTTGGAATGCTGTTGGACAAGAAAAGAAATAAATTTCTTATCAATGTAATGTTGATACTGGGCAAATTTTTCATTCATAAGTCCAAATGTATGAAGACGAAACCTTGTTTTTCTGTATTTAAAAGAGAATTGATTTGTAATTTCTTTCCAGCGTTGGAATGTATGAAAAGTAAAAAGGCCCAGAAATTGGCTGGAATAATAAGAGACCTTGAGCTCTTAAAAGAGGAATAAAGAGACCCCTCTGTATTTGTATTTTTATTTTATATATTTTATTTTAACTGATATGTGCCTTGCTTAATACTCATTTACCTGTACTTACCAATGCCATTGTAGATGTACATTCTGTTTTTTGTTCTGTTCTTGGTGTTCAAGGAAAAAAATAAAAAAAAATTATTGTTTCCTTTTATTTAATTAGCATTAAATGTGCTTTAACAGCGTTTGCTTCAGATAAAGAAGTTAGAGATCAGTTAAAACGGTGGATTTATTAGCCATACTCGCTAACATAGCCAGCATCTGCAGTTTGTTCTCTCAATTGATTGGACTATTGATTGATTCTTATGTTTACTTTATAGATTATAATTGTCTATACCATAGTATGTTGTCTTCTAAAAAAAATGTAAACTCCATATTTAGATGTAACATTATCACTGTTAAAGGAGACAATAAATACATTACAAATAAAAAGTTAAACGATCGTAATAAATAAGCATCCCAGGAAACGATCTACAAACAATAAAAGAACATCACTTATAATGTTAATTTTGCAAAAGCAAAACAAATTTAACAGACTGATTCTTAAGAGTAGGTGCTGATAACCTGATTATATTGCTCTACTCGAGGCAGAGAAACAGCAGGAGAAAGCCGTTGTTGTTGCTGCCTGAATATGACCGAAGCTTTGTGTCAGAACACTAATAAGTTTCGTCACGACATCTGGATATTCTCTCTGCTAAATGTGACATGGCAAATCATTACACGAGATGACCTAGATACACGTACATTTACTGTGAGCATTGTAAGAACTTAAGTAGCTTGTGAACAGGTTCATTGAGCAATGGAGGAGACAGCGAAGCAGGTTTGAAATCAGCACTTTAATTTCTTTCACGAACATACGACGGTCACCGCCGTAGAAATGTAAACATAAACAAAACAATATCACACTCTGTGGAGCTTTCTGGATCCGCGCTCTCTCTCCCTCTCGACACTTGGCGTCCCTTTAAATGTCTCTCTCCGTATCACTACAACAAGACACAGGTGTTAGAGATAATTACAAACCAGGTGACAAGCCTTAGCGCTCTCTCTCTCCCCCGCAGACTGACACACGACCACGCCCCCCATGCCACATAGCTGTATAATGCAGGGTTAAGAATATAGGGGATGTGAACATTTTATATTTCAAAACTTTATATTTAAAGACAGAACACATGCACGTTTGTTTCGAACGTTTAACTTTTTATTTGTAATCTGTTTATTGTCTCCTTTAACAGTGATAATGTTACATCTAAATATGGAGTTTAAATTTTTTTTAAGACAACATACTATGGTATAGACTATTATAATCTATAAAATAAACATAAGAATCAATCAATAGTCCAATCAATTGAGAGAGAAAAAGCTGCAGATGCTGGCTATGTTAGCGAGTATGGCTAATAAATCCACCGCTTTAACTGATCTCTAACTTCTTTATCTTAAAGCACATTTAATGCTAATTAAATAAAAGGAAACAATCAACTTTACATACCTGAGATCCACCTGCATGCCTGTGCTCAGCCATGATGTTTGATCCGTGTCTCAAACTAATGACGTAACTTCAAGAGAGGCATCACTGAGCCCGTTGTACACGCCCCAATCCCCTGACTCCACCCCCACGTCAAAACAGTGCCATAAAGTGAAACGCAGAGAAAAGTGAAGCGCAAAGGCAAAACGGTATCACGAGCTTACACGTGATGGAAATGCAGATTAAAAGGAGCATTGCAAAACAATTAGTAGTCATTGCAAAGAAAAAGATGTGTGGCAAAATCATTGCTGCCTAAAAATCTGTTGCAGAGATAAAAAAGGATAAAAGATTTTTAGATTCTTTTACAACAGTCATTGATTTTTGCAATAAATTACATCTTGGTTTTTGCTATATTTTATTTATATTTTGCAATTCTTTATTTTTGTTTGCAAAACTTTCTTTTTTTCTCTCGATACTTTATTTTACGTTTGTGATACTTAATTTTTGTTGTTTTGCAAAACTTTATATTTTTGCAAATATATATGGCATGGAATTGATCCCATATTAAGTCAGTTTGCTGATGATACAACATTGTTTCTAAAGAATGAATATCAAATTCCATTAGCTTTACATTCTATTAACCAGTTTTCTAAAGCTTCAGGCTACATTTAAACCTAAACAAATGTGTAATGTTAACACTGCATGAGTTTCCTTTGCAGTCATTATCTAATATACAAATTAAAAGGGAAGTTAAATATTTGGGGATTATTATTTCTAAAGATAAAGATGTTATGGAGAATAAAAATGTGTTGAATGACATAGATAAATGTAAGTCCATATTGAATAGATGGCTGCAGAGGGATCTTACAATTTTTGGAAGGGTTCCTTTATCTCAAATGGATAGTTTGTCCAGACTCATCTATCCAGCCTTCTCCTTGCCCATGTCGACACGAATGATTAAATTAATAAATAAGGTGAATTTTAAATTTATTTGGAGAAATAAGTGTCAGTACATTAGAAAGGAGGACATGATTAACAAATATGAAGACGGTGGGGTGAATGCTATCAATTTTGACATTATGAATGGTGTTTTGAAATTGAAATGGTTAAAATCCTTCATTCAAAATAGCCACTCCTTTTGGTTTATTGTCCCCAATGCTATCTTTAACAAACTGGGGGGAATACACTTTCTGTTATGTTGTGACTTTGAGTGCACCTCGTTACCAGTTCAACTTTCAGCCTTCCATCAGCAAGTGCTGCTCTATTGGAAACTATTGTTCAAACATAACTTCACTCCTCACAACACTCCAGTTTGGAATAGTAGATATATAAAGTTTGGCAGAAAATCTGTATATCTTGAAGAATGGATAGCTAAAGGGATTTGGGCTATTGCCCATTTCTTGGATGATAATGGAAATTTGTTACTGTATAGAGTGTTTTGTGAGAAATTCCAAGTACAGTGTACCGTTAATATTTTTAATAGAATGATTAGAGCTATACCAATTCCGTTAAGATTAATGGTTAAAGAAGACATGTTGTACTCCAAAATCTCCCCAGTACTGAGACAGCTCTCCTTAGAAGGTTATGATTTTTGTGATAAAAAATTTACAAATAGAGTCATTAGAAAATTTTACCAGCTTATTACCCAAACCCAATTAGACGGGAATACATGCTTAAAGATTTTGATAAGGTTGAAATAAAAAAAAATAGGAAAAATTATTTGTCTTTTCCTCTCCCTCCTAAAGCTAAGGAGGTGAACTTCAAAATTTTAAATGAGATTTATCCTACTAAAGAATTTTTAAGATTGAAATTTAATTTTGATGTCAATAATTGTGTTTTTTGTGAAACAAATATTGAAAATCTAGAGTATGTCTTCTTTGATTGTGATCTGGTGCAACCCTTTTGGAGTGAGGTGCAGAATTGGTTAAGGTCTAGGAGGGTTGAACTCCCACCACTCACGTGGAAGTTAATTAGGTTTGGTGTTTGTCTGGAAAACAAAGATTGTGATTTTGTTATTAATTTCTTGTTATGTTTTGGAACGTTTTTCATTCATAAATGCAGATGGTTTAAATCTAAACCCAACTTTAATCACTGGATGAATGAGGTTAAACTCTTGTGCAAATCTTTAAAATTTGTTAAAAATCAGAAAGCCCTTAAACTGATTTCTCTTTTGGATACGTTTAAATTAATTAAAAAAGTACCTATTTCCATCCATCCATCGTCAACCACTTATCCTGTGTACAGGGTCGCGGGGGGCTGGAGCCTATCCCAGCTAACATTGGGCGAAAGGCGGGGGACACCCTGGACAGGTCGCCAGCCCATCGCAGAAGTACCTATTTATTTTTTCATTTTATTTATTTTTGTTTTTTTTCTATTTAATTATTGGTTTGTTCATAGTGTGTTTTCTGTTCTTTGTACTAGCTATGCTCAACCTATGGCTGAACAATTGAGGTTATATTCAGAGATTTGTTGATGTACCTTGTTTGTTTGTGCTGTTGAAGGATAATTAAAAAAAAAAAAAAAGTATGTCGAAACAATTTACGGCAATTGCAGACAGTAGTTATTTGAGAAAATTGTTATGTATATTTTGATAAGTCACTTGTGATTTGTATCCTTTTTTTTTGGCAATAAAGATGACTTTATTAAGCTTAAAATTTTTTTTTTTTTTTTAAACTTCTTTGAATCACGAATTTCAGTAGAGTCTATAAATTGACTGGCCGTAAAATGAACCAATCACAAGACATCTTATGGGGGGGCACCTGGGGTGGCCAATCGAATTTCAAGGGGGGCCGGTGCCCCCCCTTGCCACCACGTAGACCCGCCCCTGGGTGGCAGTCAGTGTCAATACTCTCTGAGGTACCAAGGCCCCTTTTTTTTCTTTATAATACATTTGCAAAGTCATCACAAATCTGGATTTTGCTTTGTCATTATGGGATATGGAGGCTGGTCATTCCCACATAATTATCCAGGAAGTAGCTCTGCAATCTGATGGCCACTGTAATATGCATTCTGGGTAAAAACCCTGGAGAGAAGTTATATTTGGCCCAAATCTGTTATGGACACTATACCTGTCAGAAGTTTTGAAACACTTATTCTTTATTATATTTTTTTTTTCCTTCACATTTTAGAATAATAGTAATGTCATCAAAACTATTTAATAACATAAATGGAACTATGGGAATTATGTTGTGACTAAACAAAATCCAAAATAAATAAAAACTGTGCTATATTTTAGCATCTTCAAATTAGTCACCCTTTGCCTAGAATTTGCAAACATGTACTCTTGACATTTTCTCTACCAACTTCTTGAGGTATCACACTGGGATGCTTTTTAAACAGTATTGAAGGAGTTCCCATATATGTTGTGCCCTTATTGGCTGCTTTTCTTTATTATTTGGTCCACGTCATTAATTTCAAAAACATTTTTTTAACTAAGTTTTAGTTTTAAAATGAAATATGGTGGCGCAATTATATTTTTGTCTACAAAACTAATTTCAAACATTTAAGCATACACCTTCAGATAAAAAAAAAAAGTAAGCTCATGAGAAACATTTCAGTGAAGTGTTTCAAAACTTTTGACTGATAGTGTATGTGTAGCTGCCTGTTTCTTAGAGCAATTTTTACATTCCCATTTCCAACACTGACAACTGCTAATGATAAGAAACTTGCTTTCGTTTTTTAGATCAAGCACTGGAACAAGGTTTATGGGGGAGAACAGACATCTAACAGAGAGACAAGTCCATCACTAGTAAGTATCAACTGCAGTACTATATAAAATAAGCTATTTATTTTGTGTATCAATTGGCAATATTATTTTAGCTACAACTGTGTTTACCTAACTATGATACATATGTGAAAAGTGTCCATTGTTGTGAATCCACGTCTTCTTTAGGTGGTTCACATGTTTCTGACGGGGGTGCTAGGTGCATGGTTAAATTGCTAAACATTTAATAACTAACACTCTCAAAGCTGACAGTACTCTGTATTCACATTAACAGATTGTCTCATAATGGCAAACGTTGGTACAAACAATTTAAATAAATTTTTTTTAAACTTGTTTAAAGGAATGGTAAATTAAATCCTAATTTTTAAGGTGGAAAAAATATCCAGCTGATTACTAGCAACTTGAGGAGGATTGTTCTTTATCTGCTACGTCACACTGTCAATGTCACTGTCGCTTCTGGTACATATTAATTTTTTATTTTACTTATTAATACACTGTATAGTTAGGATTCTGAATTAAAATACAGTGTAATTTTTTACCACAAATATTAAAACTATATGGAGCCCCCAGGGTTCAGGAGAATTTTGTGGAAAACAACATAAAACTGAATTGGAAAATACAAGCTAAAAAACAACAGACCACATCCCCCTCAGCTCAACAACACAATTTGTTGCTTTCTCCACCTGTTTCAAAGGGTGAAATCATGACCCCCTCATGATAGTAACTATAATAGACTAGATAAACACATAGAGAAATTACATTTTTAGTTTTTCATTTGGGCGCTTTGTAACGGTTTGTGAATAATTGGTTGATATTGTAAATTTACATCTGAATACATTTTTTTTTTTAAAAAAGTGTTAGAATCAGTAATGGTGTGTACTTTATTTGTAATAAAGTTTCCAACCCCACTTTAATTGTAGACGTATCAATTTATTTTATATTTCTTCAGAATGTTTTCAGTAGTGAATATTTCACAGTAATCTTAAATCTTATATAAGAATTTGAAGAAACCTTTCTACTGTTAATCAGTACAATAAATGAAATGTTAAATGTTGTATTTCATTTAAGGTTTGGTTCTGTAATTCTATAAAAACTGAATCATTAAATATTGTATTTAGATTTGTAATTTTACAGGTTTTAATCTAAACACAAACACTGCCAGTCAAGTTTGAGATGATTTTAATCTGTTTTCAATCTTTAGCATGTGTTAACTATAATTGAGGGTGTTTGATCAAAATAATTCAGGAAATACATGTAAAATAACAGTGTTTCTCTGTAAAACTTTTAGTGCAATCACATAATTGAAGGTGTTTGAACATAACAATTCAGGAAATACCTGAAAAATAAAAGTGTTTCTCTGTAAAACGTTTTGTGACTTCACTTAATTGAAGTTGTTTGATCATAATAAATCAGGAAAAACCTGTAAAATAATGGTGTAAAACCTTTCATGAAAATTTCTGTAAATTTAAGGATTATTTAGGATATTTTACTTTAATTTTACAGTTTTTGTTTGGCAGCCATAGCTGCCAGTCATTTGACGGTTTTTTATTTTTTTATTTTTACAGTGTAGAGTAGTAGAACATGATCAATTATACAAAATTCAGCAGTCACAATGCATACTGGGAAACTGCAAATAATCTGAGCCGGATATTGCAATGTGAACAACATTTCAGCATTGTTTGAAATAAGCAGTCAAATAAGCAAGATACAGTACAGTGCAAAAGTTTTAGGCACATGTTAAAAATGTTGTATAGTGATGTCTTCAAAAAATAATGAAATAAATCGTTTTCATTTATCACTTAATGCCATACAAAGTCCAGTAAACACAAAAAGCTAAATCAATTTAGCTTCACAATCAATTTCTCGCCACAGTTCTTCTATCTATTAGTCTCAATTGCTTCTGTCTCTTTATGTAATCTCAGACTGACATGATGTTATGTGGGGGGGTTTGTGGGGGCCATGACATCTGTTTCAGGGCTCCATGTTCTTCTATTCTAATCTTTTCTAGGTGCAAAAATGTTTTTGGGAGTCTAACATTTATATGTTCTATTGACACTCTAAAGCTGAAGATATAAATAACCATCTTAAGACAAATGCTTTTGTGAGACATCATATGTTCCTAAAACTTTTGCACAGTACTGTAGATACCATATCAAAAACATTAGCATGTGTGTGTCAATACCACAGTGTCACTAGTTTCCTAATCTTTGACAAAATGTATTTCTTTTTTACAGTTTCCCTGGAAATGAAAGCAGTCAAATGCACATTTGAATGAAACTTTCAAAATCGATGCCTCCTTTTCGGAAATGGAAACATTTCGGCACAGAAATAATGATTGCCTGATAAAAATACAATAACAGTATTTATTAAAGCATCTGTTTAAGAAAACAGATTTGTTTTTAATCCTGCAATTATGCCACTTGGTGATACATTTTACCATGTAGTGAATTTAAAAAAATACAAAAAGTGCAAAATGTGATAATAACTGCTTCGACCTATAACTGATTTTCAAGACAAAAGCCACAAGGCTATACTATAGGATAGAAACGTCTAGGGCTTTGATGACCTCGTGGACAAGCCTCTGTTCGGGGAAAGCGTCCCATTCCGCTGTCCGCCGCAGCAAAAATAGAGCTGCTTGGAATCATCTAGAGCTCCCTGCTGTCTAAATAGGTGCACAAAGTATATACCGGACACAGAAACAATAAGGCTGGGTCTGCCTCCTCCTTGGGAAGTCACTTGCAGATTCACTGCCTACTCTGAAGGGGGCCGAAGGAACCTTGGGCACGTAGCCTGGTTGGGGTCTTAGGATGACGTGAGTGTCTGCCAGACCGGGCTCCAGGCAGATATCGCTGACAGAGGGCGCTTGCAGGTCCCCGACCTTCATGATGGAAGCGATCGGAATCAGGAGGGTCATCTTCAGAGGAGGGCACATAGCTCTAGCGGCTCAAAGGGGGTTCTCCAAGGGCACACAGGGAGCATGGAGAAACCCTGTGAGGGGAACAGGCATGGCCTGGGAAGATTCAGCCTCCGGGCACCTCTTAAAAGAACCTGATGACCAGGTAATGCTCCCGCAAGGGCTTAGCGTCCACTGCATCATGGTGGGCCAGTATAGTGGCTACGACACCTTCAAGGTGGAGGGGGACAGCCGCCCCCTCTAACATCCTGTGCAGAAAATGAGAGCACTGACCCGACTGCGCATTTCTGTGGGTCTTCTGTTCGGGAAGAGCACCAGTTGTGAACAGACGCCACTCTAGGGTGTAGAGCTGCCTGGTAGAGGGAGCTATGGCTTGGTACGACAGTAGATGGTAGAACACTTTAGATCTTCCATGACCCATCCAAGGGCCAGACGTGGAGGTTCCAGATGTCTGGGCGCAGATGCCAGAGGGTGCCCCGTCCCTAAGGAGGTCCTTCCTCAGAGGAATGCGACAGGGAGGAGCGAGGAGCGTAAGGTCCTAGAACCAAGTCTGAGAAGGCCAGTAGGGGGCCACTATGAGGACCTGTTCTTCGTCCTCCCTGAACTCACACAGCACCTGTGCAAGTAGGCTCACTGGGGGAAATGCATACTTGCACAGCCCCCGGGGCCAGCAGTGTGCCAGCGCGTCTGTCCCGAGGGAAGCCTCCGAAAAGGAGTACCAGATCGGGCAGTGGGAGTTATCCTGGGAAGCAAACAGGTCTACCTGTGCTTTGCCGTATTGGACCCAAACCATCTGGACCACCCGGTGGAGCTTCCACTCTCCGCTGAGCATGGCCTGTCGTAACAGCACGTCCGCTATCGTGTTGAGGCTGCCCGTGATATGTGTGGCACGCAGTGACTCCAGAGGAGGAGAAGGCAGGCAAGTTAGCAATTGACAAGAGCACGCCGTCTTGCTGATTTATGTACACTACCATTGTGGTGCTGTCTGAATGGATCAAGACGTGCTTGCCATGAATCTGTGGGAGAATCCTGTGCAGGACAAGAAATAAAGCCAGCAAAGCATTGCACACGGCGTCCCAACCGAGTTTGGAGGTGTCTGTGGTGATCACGACATGTCTGGACACCTGCTGTAGGGGGACTCCTATCCACAGGAAACAGAGGTCTGTCCAAGGGCTGACTGAATAAGTGATGGCAGAGATGGGGAAATTTTTATTTTTTTTTTAAAAATCACACAGTATGTGCCTCTGTGCCATGCCCATCTCAGGACTCAAGACTGAAGTGGACTCATAAGAATCAACCCAAGCATCGCGGCCACCGCAGAGGATGCCATATGCCCCAGGAGCCTCTGGAACTGGTGCAGTGGAACAGCTGTGCCCTGTCTGAACTAATTTAAGTAGTTAAGCACCAGCTGCGTGTGCTCGATTGTGAGGTGCTGTCATTGAGATATAGTCGAACTCCATTCAGAGACGCTCTGAGCCGGGAAGAGCTTGCTCTTTTCCTAGTTGACCTGAAGCCCTAGGCAGCTGAGGTGCTTGAGCACCTGGTCCCTGTGGGTGCACAGTGACTCACGAGAGTGAGCTAGAATCAGCCAGTTGTCAAGGTAATGGAGTACGCAGATGCCCACTTCCGTTAGCGAGGCAAAGGCTGCCTCTGCGACCTTTGTGAAGGCGAGAGGGGACAGGGATTAGCTGAAGGGGAGGACCTGTTACTAGTATGTCGGGCCATCGGATGCAAGCTGTAGGACGGGTCTGTGTCAAGGCAAGATTGAGGTGTGAAAGAACATGTCCTTCAGATAATATTATGTCGGGGAGCAAAGTTGCATCCTGAAACAGTTGTGCTGAGGGAAAATTAAAAGCACTTACCTTGCTCCGTGTACCTGGCTGGGGGCAGGATAATGACTGAGGAAGAGGTCCTACAGAGAAGTTCTCTAGACTCAGTTCAAATAGTTCCAAACAGGAAGAACACGCTTCATCTCTCTCTCTTCATCTCTTCACTGGTCTTTTCTCTTCTGCTTTATCTTCTGCTCCGCTGACTGCTCAGAGGGAGCTCGGGAGAAAGCTCATCACTCTAGATCACAAACCCATGAAAAGGCCTTGCTTCACAGCTAACCGAAGTCATACAGACAATAAACTTAGATCAGACAGAGATCAAAGCATCGATGGAACAAACTTTCGACCAAGAACCAAGCCACACATGGAACGCAAGGAAACGCCACACGCCTCTCAACTGAACAGTGTCCTGGCTGCATTGGCATATCAACTGCCTAGAGTTGCTGGCTGTATTCCTTGCCCTGCGGAGGTTTCTCTCGCTGATCCGGGGTGTGAGCCCTTGTGTGAACTTTATGTAGTCTGCATGCAATTCAGAATTGAGGTAGGCTGTGAAAACATGATGAAACTAAAGTAAGTTTCTAAATAATACAGATGATCATATTTTGACTCAAACATTATTGGCTCCTGTAGATGGATATCAGAAAAATCTTTGGACGAAGCAGGGACAGGAAAGCAGAAAGGAGAGATGAGTTTGAGGGAGGTAAGACTTGATAAACAAACTACATCCACAGCCATCAGAGTCAGGTTTCAGACATCAGATGAAAAAGCATTAAGTCTCAGGAAAACCTCTGTCAAGTCTATGGAATTGCAGAGAAAATAAACAAATTTTTGTTTTCTCTATTACTGTAATTGATTGTGTATAAAAACAATGAATCAATCTTTTAGATATTAAATTAATAATTTAAAATCGCTAGCGCTAGTTTAGGACACTACATAAAGTTGGCAGTAACTTCTTGGTTACGGTCGCAATCTCTGTTCCCTGATGGAGGGAACGAGAAGTTGTGTCAATGAAGTGACACTAGGGGTTGATCTTGAGAGCTCCGAACACCTCCCATTCTTTGAGAAAAGGCATATGAGAATTGGCAAGTGGAATTTGCATGCCACTCCCCCAGACATACGGGTATAAAAGGAGCTGGAATGCGATTCCATTCAGGTTTTGTGCTGAGGAGCCGAGACAAGGTCCGGTCATTTCAGCGGCTAGTACAGTGTGGTGGCAAGAGGGACACAACATCTAATTTCCTCCATCAGGTATCGGAGGTTACGACAGTAACCAAGACATTCCCCTTCTTTCCCTCACTCGACATGTGTCGATGTAGTGATACTAGGGGTCCCTATAGAAAAACGCCACAACAGCTGAACAGTTACGTGAACTGCTGATGCAGGTGCAAGCAGGCTGCTGCGTGCGTAATAGCAGGTGCATCAGACTGCACGTAACCTCCCCCAACGCCCCAAAAGATGTCATGTAGTTCCCCACTTCCCTGAGTGAATTAGCATGGGAGCAGGTCACACCATCCGCGGCCTTTTCTCTCCATGTTTTCTCTCCACAGAGTATTAGATTCAGCTGAAGAATTAGATTCAGCTACTCCTTGTAGATTGTGCTCGAACCCGCAATAGGGCGGGCATGGCCTGGGTATAGTAGGCCAATTGAATGGCATCCACGATCCAGTGGGCAAGCCTCTGTGTAGTGACAGCGACAGTGTTCCCTTTCCGCTGTCCACAAATGCAGACAAAGAGCTGCGTAGAACGTCTAAAGCTTTGTGTGTGATCCAAGTAGGTGCGCAAAGCACACACCGGAGACAGCATCGACAGGGCTGGGTCTGCCTCCTACCAGTGCAGTGCTTGCAGGTTCACCACCTGATCCTGAAGGGGGACGTGGAACCTTGGGCACATAGCCCGGTTGGGGTCTCAGGATCACATGAGCATCTGCTGGTCCGTACTCCAGGCAAGAGTCTCTGACAGAGAACAATTGCAGGTCCCCCACCCTCTTGATGGAGG
This sequence comes from Xyrauchen texanus, assembly GCF_025860055.1. Classification (NCBI taxonomy): domain Eukaryota; kingdom Metazoa; phylum Chordata; class Actinopteri; order Cypriniformes; family Catostomidae; genus Xyrauchen; species Xyrauchen texanus. Next base: position 1,171,621 of record NC_068318.1, on the reverse strand, counting down.
TGAGCACAATCAGGTAGGCCATCTTTAAGGAGAGGGTGTTCAGCTCGACTGACTCTAGCAGCTCAAATGAGGCTCTCTGAAGGCTCATGAGGACCATGGCAAGATCCCATGAGGGGAAGAGGTATGTCCTGGGAGGATTCAGCCTCCAGGCACCTCTGAGGAACGTGATGATCAGGTCGTGTTTCCCTAGGCACTTACCATCCACTGCGTCATGGTGTGCGGCTATAGCGGCTACGAATACCTTTAAGGTGGAGGGGGACAGCTGCCCCTCCAGCCTCTCCTGCCTCCGCCTAGAGTGGCTTTCCCATGGAAGGAAAGCCGCGACCGCAATGTTGCCATGGTCATATTCTCGCAATGAGAACATGAACCATCCACAAACGCTGCCTCAGTGTGATCGCTGGCCAGACATGTGAGGACATGACAGCCCGTGGCTGTCGGAAGCGGAGAGATAACGACCACATCCAGGAATCAGACAGAAAGGCATCTTTATAAAGACGCATCTTTAAAAAGACGTTCGATATCAATGTGTGTGCTCTAATAGAGAAAATATACTCTTTTGCAGAAATATACACTCTTTTAGCGTTGTCAAAGCGGCCAGGGGCGAAATCTGCACTCGATGCGCAGAAGGAGAGAAAGCCGCTGGAAATGCACCGTATATCCAACAGCATACACTCCTTAAGATGTCAATGTAACAGCAGTAGCATTCAGCTCACTGATAATAAAACCACTCGGCTCTGAAGAGAAAATCTGACTGGAATCGCATTCCAGCTCCTTTTATACCCATATGTTCAGGGGAGTGGCATGCAAATTCCACTCGCCAATTCTCTTTGGATGAATGGGAGGCGTTCGCGTTTCTCAAGAGCGACCCCTAGTGTCACTACATTGACACAATGTCAAGTGAGTGACAGAAGGGGAACTATGGATGCTGTGTGCTAATTACCTAGTGACTAAAAAGTAAGGATGGGCATTAATCAATAATTTGGTATTCGAATATTTAAGCTCATAACAAATTTGTATTAAAATATTCTGTTATTTAAAGGAAGGTGGTTAATGAGAAAGAGACTTCAAATTATAATCAAAACAAGCTTATATCAAGTCCTGTGTTTTTTATATATATTAAAACAAGCAATACATGACAAAAATAAATAAAAATAGGATGAAAGCATTTAAGTTCACACAAAGCGAAGAAAAAGAAACCACTAATGATGTAGACTGATGCAGTTAATGCACAGGACGAGTATAAACACTCGCCATATAATAGTTATCATGTTTACATTGTATCTCGTCATATTTTTGTTGAGAAAAACAAGCATATCCACGTGCTCAGTAAACTATACTCATTTATACACACCAGTTTAAATTATGGAATGTCCCTTACCTCCCCTTGCATACTCTTACTCAGATACCATGTTTGTTGTTTACAGAAGCATTGTGGGGATTACGTTGCTACAAGGACGCTGCTTTCTGACAAGCTGCACATATACGAGAGTACACCCCTTATCAGTACATTTAAACAGGAAACCAGCTCTCACAGTAAGCCACATTCTCACAATAACCTGCTTTTCAGGTGTCCATCTGATTGTTCCTGAGGAGGAAAGTTCTCTCCGGTTTTGTTACTTGAATACACATGTATGCATTGTATGCCATAAAACATATTGAGAATGTTCACGTACAGTATGTCGAAGATACTTAAATAAATATTTTCATAAAGATTAATATCTCTAAATGTTTACGTTTCCCAGTACTTGTTGGAGTGTAGGAACAGTGGGTTTAGCAAGGGAAGCTATTTACTTGCGCTTGCTCCACGAGACAGGGTCCCGTTGCTTGCCTCTGAGCAAACAGAGAATCAGACACGAGCATTGACTGACGGCTTTTATATTGTCTGTTCTTAAAATATAATAAAGTGTTTCTTCAAGCGCGTCTTTATTTCCCTCCGAGAAGCCTTACAGGTTGCCTTCCACGGTGGCTGGTACATCAGCAAAATACTCTGCATAAAAAATCTGCATTTGTCAGGTTCATTTCAAACCTTGTTCACCAGACGTAGGCTGTACTACAGATTCGGGAGAAAGGAAATCAAAACAGCATCGTTGACTTCAAGCTTTGCAATCAGACCCACAATTTCTGCTGGAAAATTATCTCTAGAAAGTTTTAAACGATCATGTGTTGGTGAATGGTGAGACACCCAGCCAGCCACTTGATTTTTAACAAAGAGCCACTTGTGGCTCGCAACCCATAGGTTCCCGACCCCTGATCTAGGATGACCATCCGTCCACTTTTTTGGGATCTGAAAAAAGTATACAAATATTTGTAGAGCAACCTCTGTATGTGACCTGTAAAGCTGGCACTTGCATGTTAACATTATGGCATCCGACATCCCGCGGACGGGCCATTAAATGTACAAAATAAAAGTATGCGATTCACAAAACTGCTGTGTGTACATTGATACACATGCCACATATCTTTGGAAAGCTACATTTCTTGATTTTCTATTGATATAAACCATTTTAACATACAATCACAACAGCAGGTACAATCTATATCTTTGTCAGACCACCAACATATAAACAACCAATAACAAAATTTAGGCAACTCACCTATGAAGCCTCATAGTAGTCCACTGATCCATAACTTTCTGACAAAAACGGTGTTGTTTAATTGTCAAATGTCCAAACGATCAAATCAAGTAAAATGTTTAGTCCAAATCACATTATTACATCAATAAATATCCACAGACTCTTGTTGCATCATTTCAAAGCACCTGGCAGCTGCACCTAATCTTTCACATATTATCGGTCATAACTTCAGTTCAGATGTAAACATTTCCTATATCCGGTATCAAAATGGATGCTGCACTCTGACCATTCGATTGACACCTCATTTGACCCAATAAGAGCTTCCATGTCCTGTCCAAAGCCTTCAAAAGCCAACCACAGTCTGTGTCGAATGTAAGGGCATACCCACTTTCCTTTGTTTACTGATCAAACCAATTACATCAAAGAGTGGAAATGACTGACGCATCGTATAGACAATGAAATTCTGAAAACAGTGATATGCGGCTTTAGTGGGAAGATTAGAGCACGGATCTGTAATGTGTGTGCGCAAAGTTGCCTTGCCATTACCGAATGTTTTGTGCGTCTGTGCGTAAAAGCTGAAGAGTGTTGTTTTGGAACTGTTTACACATTTGGAGATTTAAATATGGTGAAACGGACGTGAAAAACAGGATTTTCACCCCAGGATGTGATATAAGAAGGCATTCATTGTGAAAATGATGAGTTTGGAGATGAAATTTCTGAAAACAATACGGATGATTCAGAGGCAGAGGAAATGTTTATGGAGAGATGAGACATTGCTCTGGACAAGTAAGTGTTTTCTTGTGTTTTATAACATATATTACTGTATATTCCGCATAAATAACCTTTAGTTTGAATAATGAATACACATTTTGTAATTACCCTTTGTCGTGTGTTTCCTCAGTGAGTGTTTGAACCGTTTGTGCGTGTTTTTTGTATTTGTTTGTGCGTGTGTGAGGTTTTAGTTCATTGTTTCAGATCTATTGACATGCTATATAGATGTTTTGTATATTTACTGTAAATATGTATATATATATAAATAAGAATATATGTTGTGTTTGAGAGTCTATTTGTTACAATGCTGAAATCATGGGGGAGGTGTAAGCACATCTATTTGTTACAATGCTGAATTCATGGGGGAGGTTTAGGCCCATCTATTTGTTACAATGCTGAATTCATGGGGGAGGTGTAGGCCCATCTATCTGTTCCATAGTACATTGGCAAAGTATACAGTATTTACAGTAAATATACATACAATAATACATATTCACACACTCGAAAAGAAAAACTCTCTCTCTCTCTCTCTCTCTCTCTATATATATATATATATATATATATATATATATATATATATATATATATATATATATCAGAAAAGATGGAAAAGTTGTGTCTAGCTTTGTAAATTACATTTATTTATTCTCACTGAATCAGATAGCAATTGGGAGCCGGATACTTCTCCCCCACTCAGCAAGCGGCCACATAGAGTGGAGCAGCAGGACAGCACCTCATCAAGAGAGGAGCCCCATGTAAAGGAGAGGTCCCTATGAACCAGAAGGCTTTCAGAGAGACCCTTGCTGAGGAGCTGGCAGAGTTGGGGTCTCACTCCACAGCCAGACCCGTATCTCCTGCTCCACGAAGAGCACATCACAGGCCGTTGCACATCACCAAATCTTGCACCGCTGGTCGTCTGAAGTGCAGGCAGTGTCATGCAAAGACACCAGTGAAGTACTCTTCCTGTGATGTGCCTTTGTGCTTTGTACCCAAATGTGACTGCTACAATGACTGTCATGTTGCTAGAAACATGTACAATTTTATAATGGTTTGTAAATACTTTGTGTAAAAATTAATGTAAATAATTTGTTGTGTATTTTTTATATAAACAAATTGTCCACCATAGCACTAGTTTTGACTCTTTTATATGCACAACATTTAGTTTCAAGAAGGGAAAAGGCACTCTATTGTGTTTATGCATCAGTTACTCTGTGTCAGCAAAACTAATAGTGGATCTGGATATGGAATATGATAGCTCTAAGTGTCATCTTTCATTAGAGCCCAAAATTATGACTGTACGTTGAAGCGTTCAAAAGTAGTAGCCTTTTTGTCCTAGGTTACCAAAGGGTCCTTTTGGAGTATCCAAAAGGCACTTTTGTAAAACGCCTGGGTGTACCCTTAGAAAAACATGTGTAAAATATAAATTTTTTATGGTATTGTTATAACATTTGAACTTGGACAAGGTAAGGCTTCAGCTGTGATCACATTGTGTTCTCAAGCTAATAGCTACAAGTTATAGTCATCTGCAGGCATCTGTATGCAAAAAAAAAAAATTCAGGCGGAAAAACAAACTTCTATTTCATTGTGTTCAAACTTCTATTACTCAAGATCAGTAGCACTTACAGTACTTCTGACTGCTGGGGAAAAAACTTCAGAGTGTCCCCTTTCAAATGTGACCAAAACCATGCATGTACTCTAAAAGGTTCAAGAACAGCTTTAAATTTACTTTGGGTATGCCTTGATTAATTTTACATGATTGGCAAAAAAGTTAGAAAATACAATGAACATGAACATAGGTGAGGGGAGAAACAAGCCCTGAGTCTTTATTCACATATTATCCAAACTATGTGACAAGAACAAAAATTTCCAGCCCAAGTAGAGGTTGTCATAAAAATGTGATCTATAGGGTAGTAGGCTACACCTGTCCACAGCAGGACAGAAAAGTGTGAAGTACCAGTGCTGTCCGCCCTGGTATGAATAGCGCCATAGAAAACTTTTGTTCCTGTTTAAAGCTTGATTGCAACAAGCACTCGTACTGAACATTCTGGCTTGGTATGACTAGGAATTTTACTAAATTGCAGTAATTTTCAGTCTAAATGAATGTATTACAGTATTACAAATGTTAATAAGAATAGGAAGGTTTATGAATACAATATCTTAATAGTGAAACAAACAAAACAAATATATTTTCATTTTGGAGTGAAATATGACAGGCAGAGATGCCTGGGAGAGTTTTTGTGATATTCACTCTACTGAAAGAAAAATAAAGCAAGAGAAATCACCATACAACATGACTTTGAAGTAAAACAGATAAGGCACCATAAACTCAGTAAGGATGTAAAACTCTAAAGATAACAGTTTGACACCAACTCCACAACAAACCTTATAATACGAGGATAATGCAATGTTCATCAGTGAACCTTATAGCTTAACTAATAGAATTGTTTCAAAAACAAAAGTACGAACCTACCTTAAACCAACATCTCACACATCCCAAAGCAACAAACCAAACCCATATCAAAAACAGAACCACACATATGAATATAGCAAGTCAGATTTGCCTTGCACACCCACCACACTGGCTGAATGGGCATTAAAATAGCACTCAATAGAACACTGCCACCAACTCCACCAAGTGAAGGGACCTCCAAGCCGTGCCCACTGGGCCCATTTATTTAGAAAAAGCCATTACCCTTAATTGAAGGCCACTTAACACATTTTAGAGTTTGATATCTATATCTATGATTGTAAAAGAACACATTTTGTCAGGAAACTAGGGCTGGAACGTTTAGTCGATGTTATCGACAATAAAAAATTGTCTACAAAAATGTTCATTGTCGAATAGTCGTTGATCTCATTTAACGTAAAATGAGATCACATTAAACTCTAATGATGAAGCGTGAGAGCAGCACTGCAGCTTGCGCCTGACTGAGGAGAGGAAGAATTACACAGCTCACAGCCCAGATGCACTCTAAACTTTCCACACTGTAAAAAAAACAACTTGCAAATTGTGAACTCAGTTTAAAATTTTAAGTCAAGTGGACACATTTTTTAGCAACATGTTGAGTTTACATATAAAAACAAGTTAGCTGAATGTTTACTACTACTTCGTTGAATGAATATAAACAAGTTGAGAAAACATAATATTTCGATTGCTTCATTCTAGCGATTAACCTCACGGCATTGCGCATGCGCAGTATGCCGTCGCCGTAATATGCACGGGGTTTACCACTTCAACCACATTGTCAAAGGGAGTGGATGTCGCCTTGTCATGGTAAGTTTACTTTTCTAACTAGCATTAATATAGAAGATAAGTCAAATAAATTACACAGTTTTAAATACAATTTTATGCTACTAAAAGAAACATGCATACTAAACCACCATTTCAGTCAACCAGCTATAATTTGAAAGGTAGATCAAAATGTATGGTTAGAAATACGGTTAAAATGTCTATGTTGGTTTAACCAAGTAAACAATTAACAATTGTTTACTTGGTTTGAATATACAATTAACAGTATTTAACAGTATTCAGTATTCAGTATTTATTATAGTTTTAATTTTACGTGTTTTTTTGTTTATCAAATACCGTCATATCGGTGCATATGAAACAATTGCTGCATCTATTCAGTGGCCAACAAAGTTTGTGATGACATTGTTTGCCACGAAGAAACACACATTAATGAGAAAATAAAGTGCAGAGCATGCTTTATGTTAAAAAGTGTTACTAAGCAAAATAATCAGCGAAAAATAACTGTCTGAAATGAGAGCAAACAGTTGGGAGAAATTCGAATGCGTTTTAGGATATTGGATCTGTGCATTATTAAAGTGACAGGAGCCTCAAACATCCTGATGTCTAATGTATGCCATTGATTTGACAAAATGCAAAGAGAACACACACTGTTCTTGACTGAATAACTTTAGTAGCTTTAATAAGAATCAATTTATTTCGAATAGTGAAGATCATGCAGTATTTTATTTTAACATGATTTCATTTCGGTTTTATTTCTTCAATGCTACTGTTAAATGAAGCTACTGAATCAGAAAAACTTAAAGTACTGTTTATTTGTATATTTCTTATATTGTGTTTGTCCTGTAATTTGTTATTTGCATTTTCTTATTTTTAATAGTGGAGTTAAAATAAAATAACAATGACAAAAAAAAATTAAAGCTGCGAGCAGCAATGACGGGCCCAAGCCGGTGGCACCGCCACCCCTGGACCTTTAGGGTCGCCACAGCACGACGGGCAATAACGTAAGCTTCGCTCGACCGTCGAGAAGATGTGTGCAAATTCCAAGAAATCCACATTCAAACCAAAATATCTGACTTTCTGTTGGTCTGTTTGTTCACTTGAGACATAAGGGGGTGATTTAAAAGCATTTTGAAAGTGACACACTTCCTTCTGCCAGTTGGTGGCGCTATAACTGACTCACAATAGCAACATCCATGCGATCTGCCTCTTACAGCGAACACACTGCTGAAGTTTCAGTCGAGATCAATTAATGTATGTAGAAGTTATAACAGACTTCCTGTTTCTCTTACTGCCTTCTGCCAGTTATTATAGGCTTTGTACTTTACTCAGCTCCAATACCGACGTAGAAAATCATCCTCTTTACATGCTAAAAATATGCTTGGAAACATCACAGTGGAGCGGTGCTTACTGTGAATGATACTGAATTGTACTACTGACTATTTAAACAGAGTAATTTTTATATGGTAGGTTTACTATTTTATTATTATATTTTATTGCGGCTATAATGAACAGGCTGCAATGTCAAGATTGCAATGATGGAGTGTGTGTGTGTGTATTTGTAACCTTAAAGGGGTCATATAATGCCATTTTTGTACAAGTTAATATGAATCTTTAGGGTCTAAATGAAAACTTTGTAATATACTTTTATTAAAAATTCTCATTAGTATTTTAAGAAAACACTAATTTTAACTGCTCAAAAACAGCTCCGTTTTCAGCACGCCGTTTCAGTGCATATGACTTTAAATGATAATGAGGTTTGGTCACCCCGCCCCTCCCTCCGTTCTGGGGGAATTCTAGTCTTGAATCATATGCATTTGCAAGATGTAAACAGTATTTTGCCAGTATTGTGTTACCATTCATCTTCATGCAGTTATAACTGTTTTTTTGACATTACTTCTTAATCAGTAACATACAAGTAAACCAGGTGTAACTTAGTGTTACCATGTTAACTGTAACACCTGCGTACACAGTTTTTAATAACACAATAACCATAACGCGTTGTTCATTATAAACGTGGGATTATGAATTATATTGAGAACGTCGTAACGTTATGGAAAACATGCCGTAATGTACCCTGAGTGTAAACATTAGCCACATGCAGTTTAGCGTTGTTTTGGTTAAACTCACCTCTGAATGCCGCTTTACCTGCAGTTGAGCGTTGTTAAACTCACCGATGAATGGGGTTGTACACCACAATGAGCGTTGTTAAACTCACCGATGAATGCGGTTGCCTATGAACGCGCTAAACCTTTGCTGAGAGGGCACTTTGATATCAGATTGTGAGGGTTTTTAAACATAAAAAACTGTTGGAGGGCCAGATAAAGATGATCTGGGGGCCACCATTATACTAGCCCTGCCATAGATCATTTATTGTAGCCTATTCCTTTTTATTTTTATTTATTGCAGTCTCGACCCATTCGCAGCAGACCATTGCGGTGAGCTTACCCAAGACGTCAAATTTCAACGCTACAGGCTCCGGTTCAGAGATATATAGAAGTCTATCGGACTACCCTGCACGTTATGTTTGCTCTCCTGATCACAACAGAAGTGACGTAGATAGTGACGTGTGCAAAACTGTCCCAATTCTGCTTTTCACAGCTCGGGCCCTTAGCGCACTTACTCCGCTAAGTGCACTTTCAACAAGTGTCCACTTCGAGGAAGGCCTTAGGGCATAGTGTGCATATTGGGACAGGGCCTTCCTGTTTTCGGTCGAAGTCCACAGTAGTCGATTGTCGAGTTAACGCACGCGATCATTGGTAACTAAGCAATTCAAGAGAACGCGCCCCATTTAAGTCAACAGGGTGCAACAGAGTTCTCAACAGAAAATATCACTCTAATCACCCTTTTGCTAATGAAAAAATAATAATCTATAAACAAAGTCGTAACAGCTAAAATAATTTAGCTCAAATTTATTTATTTGCTAAAATAAAACATTTACTTACTTTCACATGTTTCATTAAGTCCTCGGCAGTTGCATGACCCATGAACTGGGATCCCAGGTATCTTGACTGCACCTGCCCGCCTCCCAAAAACGTACGTGCAGGTCCAGCTGTTTCGTTTTGGTGGTGCGATTAAGACTTTCGTCGAACATCAGCACGAACGGTCCCGTGATTTTGGAAATTAGTCATCATCCGCTATTCCAAAGCGCGTAATGGCTGATGGCTGTCGTTTGCTGGAGATCCTTCACAGCAGTTAGATGTTTTTCACTTTTTGAATGAGACTCCAGCGCCCGTACACCCAACATTCCCAATTTAATAGCTTTCTTGCATAAGCAGTAGGCTTCAAATGCGTTATTTGCAACTGGCTTTAACCAAGCACGAAATTCAGATTTTTCAAGCCAAGTATCGCTAAACTTGCACTTCCTCATAGCTGAATAAAATCCGTTTAACGTCTTTCTGTGGTATCCGAGAGACTCGCGCCAATAACACTAAAGCTCAAAGCTGATTGGCTGTTGCATGTTGGTCTATTTTGTAGTCATAATACAGCGAATTATATTTGGACTAGCTGAAATAAGAAACTACAACACCACGGAATTAAAAAAAAAACATTCCAAAGCGCTAGGGAGCATTTAAATGAGATTTACATGGACGTAGGAAAATTAAGACCTGTTAAAAATTATTTAAGACCTAGAACACAATACTTCAGCAAATTTAAGACTTTTTAAGGCCTTAAATTGTGATTTTGAAATTTTAGACTTTTTAAGACTTTTTAAGACCCCGCGGAAACCCTGTTCTGAGTAACATCACCAAAGCAATGACGCTCACGACTCCCGTTGAAGTATCCAGCATCTCTAAGGTCTGCAAATAACTCCATCCAGAACTGAGACCTATATACATTTTTAAGAGTCCTCAAGCTGATGTTTACACCGTGTACAGCGTCACGAGTGGCCCTCGTTAAAATATTGAACGCAATGATGCAGTATGTCTTGTTTTTCTGTCTGGTCCGCGTCTTTTAAAAACTCCAAACACCGTTCTCAACAGTCAACACGTACAAGTCTTCTTCTTACATTAAAACAACGAGAATACAGAAAATGTGCTTAGACCTCCACCTAGTGGTTATATTATAGAATTAAAGGAGAAATTACATATGAGACAGCTTTATAACTGAAATGGCTTTAACTGAAATAGACAAGTTTAAAATAACTATTCTGATAAGTGTATATTTCCAACATCATGTTTGTGTTATCCGTTTCTGTAAGTTTTTGTGACGTGTTTCAGAAAGATAATCGCTTAGACAGAGTAATAGTTTATTTTCATCTTAACCGGACATCACAGTTGATCACTGCAGTAATTCATAATTCAATATATTGATACCGATTTCTTTATCAACTGTTTGTTCAACTGAGACATAAGGGGGTGATTTCAAAGCATTTTGAAAGTGACACACTTCCTTCTGCCAGTTGGTGGCGCTATAACTTTGACTCACAATAGTCACATCCACGTGACCGGCCTCTTCCAGTGAAGAAACTGCTGAAGTTTCATCGAGATCAAGTAATGTATGCAGAAGTTATAACACACTTCCTTGCTGTTTAAGCTGCATTTATGTGCTTTTTTTGAGCTTCAAAGTTCTTGTGCAATGTGTTCCACATTCAAACCAAAATATCTGACTCTAGGTCAAAGTATGAAACCAATACCCCACTTTTGTCTGAAGGTGGCGCTACTGAGCCCCTGCACCAGGCATCAAAAAATAAAATTCAAGTTTGAAGAGCTGCCACGACAACAGTATTTAAGATATCAATAATCCTTTCACACGTCTACATCTGCCGGTGTTTACATTATACACATAAAGTTTGAAGTAAATCGTGTAACAATAAGTGGGTGATTTTAAAGCATTTTGAAAGTGACACACTTCCTTCTGCCAGTTGGTGGCGCTATAACTTTGACTCACAATAGTCACATCCATGCGATCGGCCTCTTACAGCGAACACACCGCTGAAGTTTCATCGAGATCAATTAATGTATGCAGAAGTTATAACACTCTGACTGTTTCTCGTTTCTCGCCATCATTTCGCTTCCTCGCCACGGCCAAACCGTTAGAGATATCAAAAATCTGCCGGCAATTTTTCAAGCTCAATGTCTTGACTTCATGCTGACCGAGTTTGGTGGCGATTGGTGGAATTCTCTGGGAGGAGTATTCCAAATTCCATTGCGTGCGTTTTTCAAACAACCCTAAATAGACGGTTTCCTGTTGGTCTGGGGTAAAAAGTAAAAGTATGAAGGATATATGAAACGATGAGATCTATATGTGTACCGAGTTTCATATTATTACATGCAAGCGTGTTTGAGTTATAGACCAAGTTTTGGACCCTGTTCCAGGGGCGCTGTCGAGCCCCTGCCACGCTCGGGTACCAGCTTCAGCCCGGCCCTAATGGCCGCAGGTTCTGACCCGTGTGCAATGTTTCAAGAGTTTTTGAGCATGTTAAGAGCCCCAAAAGTGCCCCGTAAGTCGTGAAAATAATAATAATAAATAATAATAATAATTAAAGCTGCGAAGCAGCTGATGACGGGCCTAAGCCGGTGGCACCGCCACCCCGTGCCTTTAGGGTTGCTGTGCACGATGGGCAATAACGTAACCTCGCTTTGACTGTCGAGAAGAAGATGTGTGCTGTAGAGCTCCAACGAACATTCACAACGACAGCTCTCGACCTAGTTAGAAGCATTTCTTGTTTGCATGACATGTGGACTTAATAAATCCTTATCTTGAGCCAAATAAACAAGCTGACATTCAGTACAACCTGTGTCTTTTGTTTAGAACACATACAAATGTTATTTATGTACCGCTTTTGTACGGTACATAAATAAATAAAGCACCGCTTTTGAAGACTGCGCATGTGCTGAACGTGCTCTACTATGTAAGAACGAGCCGATTATTGAATCTGGAAATGGGTGGGGCCTGTAACACCTTTAGGAACCAAACGTGCAACACTCATAAATACCGGTTGTAAATCACATTCCCTCACTCGTCTTTGAGATGGCTTCACGTGTTTGGATCGTCGGCAGTTCCATCATCCGCGACACTGCATACTCGCTTCTGTGAGCAGCGCCTGGACGGAAACCTCGGTCTTCAGTGTGAGATCACCTGGGACGGCAGAGGAGGCAGACTCTGGGAGCAGCTGTTTCCAGCTCTGCGCTCTCTCAGGGCCAAAGCTACAGCTCCAGATATTCTCATTATTCACCTGGGAGGGAACAGTTTGTGTCGGGTGGGCCGCAACCGCCACGATTTTCTTCGGGAAATAAAGAGTGACCTGACCGATGTCTTACAAATGTTTCCCAGAACCAGGCTGGTGTTTTCTGGCATTTTACCCCATCTAAATTGGAGAGGACAGACTGGCAGGACTGGCTATGGCATTGAACGAAGCCGGCGGTGGATCAACGGCGCCATGTCTGGCTTCTTGGCAGAGAGGCAGATGCGCTGCATTCACCACAGAAACATCGGCTTGTTCCATCTGTGCAGAGACGGAGTCCACCTGAGACCAGAGGGAAACCAGCTTCTGCCGAGCAACCTCCGAGAAGCTCTGCAGGTGGAACTCAGAAGATGAAGCAACAAATGTCCTTTTAAGGGCAGCAACAATGGCTCTTTTAAGAGCCACATTCACTCATTCAAATAAAAAGCATTTTCCAAGTGTGTGAAATTCGTTGTTCCTCACCTTACTTGATGTCAGGTTTCAGATGACTTGTTTTTAAATAAAAATGTCGATTCCTCTTATCCATTCCTTTGTAAGCATTTCAATATAACTTTCAAACCATTTAAGAATCGTGTGCTGTTTTCTGTGCTGACCACAATCCAAAACGTGCCATAAAGCAGCGGTTCTCAAACTTTTTGTTTTGGTTTATTTATATAAAGACACAGAGAATATTACTTGCCTTACCGGATTAGAATTATAAAAAAAATAACTAGGGAATCACTAAAACGAGAGAATTATTCTTATTTGATGATACTCTCAAAACATTCCACAACAAATCCTTGAAATTGAATGATATTCAGAACAGAACACGAATAAAAAAACGCTCTCTTTACAATCAAAATGTTTTTACATTTGCGATGTATTTGGATGCTAAACTATTCTTTATTATAGGCTTTGTACTTTACTCACGCTCCAATACCGACGTAGAAAATCATCCGCTTTACATGCGTAAAAATATGCTTGGAAACATCACAGTGGAGCGGTGCTTACTGTGAATGATACTGAATTGTACTACTGACTATTTAAACTAGGGCTGGGCGATATGGCAAAATATATTATCACGATATTTTTTCCATATTGATCGATATCGATATTTGTTACTGATATATAATTTAATAATGCTGCCCGTTTGAAAAGTATACTGATAATGATGCCTGAAGAAACCAGAAGGTTCAATAGTTGAACTATATAGTTTATTAACATAAATAAATAACAATGCAAACATTTAACTGTGCAAACATGGATTGGTTGAGAATATATTTTGTTATAAAAGAATATTGATAAACTTTAAATCTAAATGTTAACATTTTACTTTTAGCAAACATGCTTTATCTGCCTTGACAAAACAATGCAAGTTAGCTTGCCTTGTAACTGATTATAAAATATCAAACTAAAAGCTGTGACTACAGTACTATCACATCAAATTTCTTTGGCAGGGCAGCAAACATTTCAAAATGTTTGCAGAGGTACAACCAAGACAACAAATGTAAACAAGTGAACCACAAAGTCCCTGGCAGATTTAAGTACTTAACTGTCAGATAAATAAAATATTAATTGTGTACTGGTTTTAAATATCTCAAATGTTTTAGAGGTAGCAATCTGAGTAAAAAGTGCAAAATGTAAACATTGTAAACCAGTCACTATGCTACACCTTTTAGGTAGTGCTCGTCATACGTAACCCTAATTACCCTATTATAGGTTTTTTGCCAGAAAGACTAGTCTGCAAAACTTTTGGACGGAGTAACATTAACATGGGCCCGCATTTTCATACTCTCGGTGTGGTCGCTGGGATGGTACCTTTTCAGGTGACCGAAAAGGTTTTATTTGTTGTGTTCCGTCTTGGTTATCACCGACCGACGGCATATTTCGCGAGACCGTCTTTATTTGCGCGTCGTCGCTTTTCAGATATCCAAACCACTTCCATATAATTGACGTCTTGTTACCTTTTTTGTCAACAATTTCCTCAGCTTTGGAAGATAGTTCGAGTTCGTCGTTTCCACTCATTTTTTCTTTACACTCACTTTCTTCACTGCCGGTAGCTCAAACAGTGCTCTGCTAGCAAATGGGCGTGTACTTAGACGCACAAGCCAAAATCTGCGTTCTGACTGGCTGTTGTCCGTTTATTTCTGCTTTGTAATAGGCTGTTAGGTCTATCCATATCGAGTAAACATGTCAAAAGTTTATCATCGTAGTCTAAATAAATATTATCGCGATGCCATATCGAGATCGCTTTATCGCCCAGCCCTAATTTAAACAGAGTAATTTTTATATGTTAGGTTTACTATTTTATTATTATATTTTATTGCGGATATAATGAACAGGCTGCGATGTCAAGATTGCAATGATGGAGTGTGTGTGTGTGTGTATTTGTAACCTTAAGTAATCATGGTTTATTTATTCATTTATTTATTCATTTGTTCTTTTATTTATTTATTATTTAACATGCATGTGTGCATTATTAAAAGTACCATTGCAGCAACGAGAACGGGTCTGAGGCAAATTATGTTAAAGATGTGTTCTGGTGACTGGCGTGTTTTTAAACCAATCAGATAAGAGTAAATCGAGAGTTAGCGATTAGCTCATCTGATTGGCTACATGAAGAAGGTGGACCCGCCCTCCACTTCGCGACTCCCGTTGGAACTACGTCATTTCAACAACAAATGGTAGATTTATCAGAAAATTAATCAGAAAGAAAATCAATCGCAAAGATCGCAAAACAATAATTATAAAAGTGGTTGTTTGCTGCCATTTTTTTTGTTTTCTTAAAAATGTAAAACACAAGCATCGATGTTTTATCACAGGTTTACAATAAAAATAAGAGTGTGATTTCAAAGCATTTTGAAATTTGATCATCATTCTCGGACGCTTTGATACGTTCGGATCGATCAGCCCATCCCTACTTTCTTTAGACATATGTTTCATGTGTTGGTTTTAATAAAGACTCGGAGTACTCATAAAACTCACAGAACGAAATATGCGTCACACTTTACTGCGTTCTCAACAACATGTACAAGTCTTCTTCATACGTTAAAACAACGAGAATACAGAAAATAGGCTTAGAACTCCACCTAGTGGTTATATTATAGAATTAAAGGAGAAATTACATGAGACAGCTTTATAACTGAAATGGCTTTAACTGAAATAGACTAAAGTTTAATATAACTATTCTGATAAGTGTATATTTCCAACATCATGTTTGTGTTATCAGTTTCTGTAAGTTTTTGTGACGTGTTTCAGAAAGATAATGGCTTAGACAGAGCAATAGTTTATTTTCATCTTAACCGGACATTAAAGTTGATCACTGCAATAATTCATAATTCAATATATTGATACCCGATTTCTTTATCAACTGTTTGTTCAATTGAGACATAAGGGGTGATTTCAAAGCATTTTGAAAGTGACACACTTCCTTCTGCCAGTTGGTGGCGCTATAACTTTGACTCACAGTAGTCACATCCATGTGACACACTGCTGAAGTTTCATCGAGATCAGTTAATATATGCAAAAGTTATAACACACTTCCTTGCTTTTATGCTTCCTTTGTGTGCTTTTTGGAGCTTCAAAGTTCATTTGCAATGTGTTCCACATTCAAACCAAAATATCTGACTCTAGGTCAAAGTATGAAACCAATACCCCACTTTTTGTCTGAAGGTGGCGCTACTGAGCCCCTGCACCAGGCATCAAAAAAGAAAATTCAAGTTTGAAGAGCTGCCACAACAACAGTATTTAAGATATCAATAATCCTTTCACACGTCTACATCTGCCGGGTGTTTACATTATACACATAAAGTTTGAAGTAAATCGTGTAACAATAAGTGGGTGATTTTAAAGCATTTTGAAAGTGACACACTTCCTTCTGCCAGTTGGTGGCGCTATAACTTTGACTCACAATAGTCACATCCATGCGATCGGCCTCTTACAGCGAACACACCGCTGAAGTTTCATCGAGATCAATTAATGTATGCAGAAGTTATAACACTCTGACTGTTTCTCGTTTCTCGCCATCATTTCGTTTCCTCGCCACGGCCAAACCGTTAGAGATATCAAAAATCTGCCGGCAATTTTTCATGCTCAATGTCTTGACATCATGCTGACCGAGTTTGGTGGCGATTGGTGGAATTCTCTGGGAGGAGTATTCCAAATTCCATTGCGTGCGTTTTCAAACAACCCTAAATAGACGGTTTCCTGTTGGTCTGGGGTAAAAAGTAAAAGTATGAAGGATATATGAAACGATGAGATCTATATGTGTACCGAGTTTCATATTATTACATGCAAGCGTGTTTGAGTTATAGACCAAGTTTTCGGACCCTGTTCCAGGGGCGCTGTCGAGCCCCCTGCCATGCCCGGTACCAGCTTCAGCCCGGCCCTAATGACCGCAGGTTCTGACCCGTGTGCAAAGTTTCAAGAGTTTTTGAGCATGTTAAGAGCCCCAAAAGTGCCCCGTAAGTCGTAAAAAATAATAATAATAATAATAATAATAATCCTAACTAAAACAATAGGGTCCTACACTTTGTGCTTGGGCCCTAATAATCCTAACGAAACAATAGGGTCCTACGCACTTTGTGCTTGGGCCCTAATAATAATCCTAACTGAAAACAATAGGGTCCTACGACTTTGTGCTTGGGCCCTAATAATAATTAAAGCTGCGAGCAGCGATGACGGCCCAAGCCGGTGGCACCGCCACCCCGTGCCTTTAGGGTTGCTGTGCACGATGGGCAATAACGTAACCTCGCTTTGACTGTCGAGTAGAAGATGTGTGCTGTAGAGCTCCAACGAACATTCAGAATCGACAGCTCTCGACCTAGTTAGAAGCATTTCTTGTTTGCATGACATGTGGACTTAATAAATCCTTATCTTGAGCCAAATAAACAAGCTGACATTCAGTACAACCTGTGTCTTTTGTTTAGAACACATACAAATGTTATTTATGTACCGCTTTTGTACGGTACATAAATAAATAAAGCAACCGCTTTTGAAGACTGCGATGTGCGTAACGTGCTCTACTATGTAAGAACGAGCCGATTATTGAATCTGGAAATGGGTGGGGCCTGTAACACCTTTAGGAACCAAACGTGCAACACTCATAAATACCGGTTGTAAATCACATTCCCTCACTCGCCTTTGAGATGGCTTCACGTGTTTGGATCGTCGGCAGTTCCATCATCCGCACACTGCATACTCGCTTCTGTGAGCAGCGCCTGGACGGAAACCTCGGTCTTCAGTGTGAGATCACCTGGGACGGCAGAGGAGGCAGACTCTGGGAGCAGCTGTTTCCAGCTCTGCGCTCTCTCAGGGCCAAAGCTACAGCTCCAGATATTCTCATTATTCACCTGGGAGGGAACAGTTTGTGTCGGGTGGGCCGCAACCGCCTCGATTTTCTTCGGAAATAAAGAGTGACCTGACCGAAGTCTTACAAATGTTTCCCAGAACCAGGCTGGTGTTTTCTGGCATTTTACCCCGTCTAAATTGGAGAGGACAGACTGGCAGGACTGGCTATGGCATTGAACGAAGCCGGCGGTGGATCAACGGCGCCATGTCTGGCTTCTTGGCAGAGAGGCAGATGCGCTGCATTCACCACAGAAACATCGGCTTGTTCCATCTGTGCAGAGACGGAGTCCACCTGAGACCAGAGGGAAACCAGCTTCTGCCGAGCAACCTCCGAGAAGCTCTGCAGGTGGAACTCAGAAGATGAAGCAACAAATGTCCTTTTAAGGGCAGCAACAATGGCTCTTTTAAGAGCCACATTCACTCATTCAAATAAAAAGCATTTTCCAAGTGTGTGAAATTGTTGTTCCTCACCTTACTTGATGTCAGGTTTCAGATGACTTGTTTTTAAATAAAAATGTCGATTCCTCTTATCCATTCCTTTGTAAGCATTTCAATATAACTTTCAAACCATTTAAGAATCGTACGCTGTTTTCTGTGCTGACCACAATCCAAAACGTGCCATAAAGCAGCGGTGCTCAAACTTTTTTGTTTTGGTTTATTTATATAAAGACACAGAGAATATTACTTGCCTTACCTGATTAGAATTATAAAAAAAATAACTAGGGAATCACTAAAACGAGAGAATTATTCTTATTTGATGATACTCTCAAAACATTCCACAACAAATCCTTGAAATTGAATGATATTCAGAACAGAACACCTAATAAAAAAACGCTCTCTTTACAATCAAAATGTTTTTACATTTGCGATGTATTTGGATGCTAAACTATTCTTTATTATAGGCTTTGTACTTTACTCACGCTCCAATACCGACGTAGAAAATCATCCGCTTTACATGCTAAAAAATATGCTTGGAAACATCACAGTGGAGCGGTGCTTACTGTGAATGATACTGAATTGTACTACTGACTATTTAAACTAGGGCTGGGCGATATGGCAAAATATATTATCACGATATTTTTTTCCATATTGATCGATATCGATATTTGTTACGATATATAATTTAATAATGCTGCCCGCTTGAAAAGTATACTGATAATGATGCCTGAAGAAACCAGAAGGTTCAATAGTTGAACTATATAGTTTATTAACATAAATAAATAACAATGCAAACATTTAACTGTGCAAACATGGATTGGTTGAGAATATATTTTGTTATAAAAGAATATTGATAAACTTTAAATCTAAATGTTAACATTTTACTTTTAGCAAACATGCTTTATCTGCCTTGACAAAACAATGCAAGTTAGCTTGCCTTGTAACTGATTATAAAATATCAAACTAAAAGCTGTGACTACAGTACTATCACATCAAATTTCTTTGGCAGGGCAGCAAACATTTCAAAATGTTTGCAGAGGTACAACCAAGACAACAAATGTAAACAAGTGAACCACAAAGTCCCTGGCAGATTTAAGTACTTAACTGTCAGATAAATAAAATATTAATTGTGTACTGGTTTTAAATATCTCAAATGTTTTAGAGGTAGCAATCTGAGTAAAAAGTGCAAAATGTAAACATTGTAAAGCAGTCAGTATGCTACACCTTTTAGGTAGTGCTCATGTAACCCTAATTACCCTATTATAGGTTTTTGCCAGAAAGACTAGTCTGCAAAACTTTTGGACGGAGTAACATTAACATGGGCCCGCATTGTCATACTCTCGGTGTGGTCGCTGGGATGGTACCTTTTCAGGTGACCGAAAAGGTTTTATTTGTGTTTCCCGTCTTGGTTATCACCGACCGACGGCATATTTCGCGAGACCGCCTTTATTTGCGCGTCGTCGCTTTCAGATATCCAAACCACTTCCATATAATTGACGCCTTGTTACCTTTTTTGTCAACAATTTCCTCAGCTTTGGAAGATAGTTCGAGTTCGTCGTTTCCACTCATTTTTTCTTTACACTCACTTTCTTCACTGCCGGTAGCTCAAACAGTGCTCTGCTAGCAAATGGGCGTGTACTTAGACGTACAAGCCAAAATCTGCGTTCTGACTGGCTGTTGTCCGTTTATTTCTGCTTTGTAATAGGCTGTTAGGTCTATCCATATCGAGTAAACATGTCAAAAGTTTATCATCGTAGTCTAAATAAATATTATCGCGATGCCATATCGAGATCGCTTTATCGCCCAGCCCTAATTTAAACAGAGTAATTTTTATATGTTAGGTTTACTATTTTATTATTATATTTTATTGTGGATATAATGAACAGGCTGCGATGTCAAGATTGCAATGATGGAGTGTGTGTGTGTGTGTGTATTTGTAACCTTAAGTAATCATGGTTTATTTATTTATTTATTCATTTGTTCTTTTATTTATTTATTATTTAACATGCATGTGTGCATTATTAAAAGTACCATTGCAGCAACGAGAACGGGTCTGAGCCAAATTATGTTAAAGATGTGTTCTGGTGACTGGCGTGTTTTTAAACCAATCAGATAAGAGTAAATCGAGAGTTAGCGATTAGCTCATCTGATTGGCTACATGAAGAAGGTGGACCCGCCTCCACTTCGCGACTCCCGTTGGAACTACGTCATTTCAACAACAAATGGTAGATTTATCAGAAAATTAATCAGAAAGAAAATCAATCGCAAAGATCGCAAAACAATAATTATAAAAGTGGTTGTTTGCTGCCATTTTTTCTGTTTTCTTAAAAATGTAAAACACAAGCATATATGTTTTATCACAGGTTTACAATAAAAATAAGAGTGTGATTTCAAAGCATTTTGAAATTTGATCATCATTCTCGGACGTTTTGATACGTTCGGATCGATCAGCCCATCCCTACTTTCTTTAGACATATGTTTCATGTGTTGGTTTTAATAAAGACTTCGGAGTACTCATAAAACTCACAGAACGAAATATGCGTCACACTTCACTGCGTTCTCAACAACATGTACAAGTGTTCTTCATACGTTAAAACAACGAGAATACAGAAAATAGGCTTAGAACTCCACCTAGTGGTTATATTATAGAATTAAAGGAGAAATTACAGGAGACAGCTTTATAACTGAAATGGCTTTAACTGAAATAGACTAAAGTTTAATATAACTATTCTGATAAGTGTATATTTCCAACATCATGTTTGTGTTATCAGTTTCTGTAAGTTTTTGTGACGTGTTTCAGAAAGATAATGGCTTAGACAGAGCAATAGTTTATTTTCATCTTAACCGGACATTGAAGTTGATCACTGCAATAATTCATAATTCAATATATTGATACCCGATTTCTTTATCAACTGTTTGTTCAATTGAGACATAAGGGGTGATTTCAAAGCATTTTGAAAGTGACACACTTCCTTCTGCCAGTTGGTGGCGCTATAACTTTGACTCACAGTAGTCACATCCATGTGACACACTGCTGAAGTTTCATCGAGATCAGTTAATATATGCAAAAGTTATAACACACTTCCTTGCTTTTATGCTTCCTTTGTGTGCTTTTTGGAGCTTCAAAGTTCATTTGCAATGTGTTCCACATTCAAACCAAAATATCTGACTCTAGGTCAAAGTATGAAACCAATACCCCACTTTTGTCTGAAGGTGGCGCTACTGAGCCCCTGCACCAGGCATCAAAAAGAAAATTCAAGTTTGAGGAGCTGCCACAACAACAGTATTTAAGATATCAATAATCCTTTCACACGTCTACATCTGCCGGGTGTTTACATTGTACACATAAAGTTTGAAGTAAATCGTGTAACAATAAGTGGGTGATTTTAAAGTATTTTGAAAGTGACACACTTCCTTCTGCCAGTTGGTGGCGCTATAACTTTGACTCACAATAGTCACATCCATGCGATCGGCCTCTTACAGCGAACACACCGCTGAAGTTTCATCGAGATCAATTAATGTATGCAGAAGTTATAACACTCTGACTGTTTCTCATTTCTCGCCATCATTTCGTTTCCTCGCCACGGCCAAACCGTTAGAGATATCAAAAATCCGATCAATTTTCTTCGTTGTGTGATTTCCTTACTTTTATAAGAAGGATTGTTGCGAGATATTTCATAAAAAACCTCAGTCGTTTTTTTGGGGGTTTGTGAGTGAATCAATGCACAGTTTATTTTGATTTTTTGATTTTTTTTTCCCCCTCTTTCTCTATTCTTCTTCTTTCTTTGCTTCCTTGACTAAAATGCTTTACTAACAATTGACACTGCAGATTTTTCTTCTTTGTTTTCTATTTGAATTTTGATTATTCTGAATTGGAGAACAATATTTTTGTGTGGTTTCAAAAATGGGAAATAAAATAAATCCACCTTTATTTAATGAATCTCCGACAGATTTTATGGACAGAAATAATCAAGCCTTTTTTACGGAACCTTATCTATCAAATTTAGCTGGCTGGTCAGAGGACAAAACACAATTAGATAAATTTCCGCGTGAAGGATCGTTTAAAGATGCAGACATGACTGCAGCGAAAGACATGATTTATGGAAACTGGGGTGATCCAGAATGGGACTTTGATTATATGAAACAATCCTGTAAAACTTGGGTAATGATGAAAAAGTACTGGGATCGCGGACCTGACATAGATAAAGCTGCTGGAAAAAATAAAGATCGCAAATTCTCTCCCCCACGGGCTGATCTCAGTGAACAGCCTGAGGAGAGAGAAGGGAAAACGTTCTCTTCCCCCGCTCTCCCTCTGAGTTATGAATATCTCCAGGCTCCTTTAGTGTGTGAGCCCGTAAAAAATAAACTGTATCCTGATTTGAAAGCTGCGACTGCATTTCCGTTCGTGGAAACTGCAGAAGGATTTAAGGTTCATCCGTTGCCTTTTACTGATGTTATAGCTATCACTACGAATAATTTTTTAACGATGTCAATTGATGACCTTGACAAGCGTTTACGTGAGCTTTCCTCTGCTGGAGCCTTTGCTTCCTCCAAAGGCAAAACTCTAATTATGTTACAGGTGGATGCGGCTCAGAAACGTCCGTTCTTTCACACAAAAAAGCCTGTCAAATGTTATTGTTGCGGTCGCTTAGGACATGTTGCAAAGTTTTGCAGACAAAGGGCTCATCTCAGTGCACAGTCAGTCTCACAGCCTGAGGGGAGAGGAAAAAAGCAGCAGCTTAATACAAACCAGATGTGTAAGCGCTCTACTGACTATGAGAAAAAATACCCTCCTTCGTCTTCTCCTAACCGGAGACAGAGTGTAACACATTCAGAGAGATATCCAACTGAATGGAATTGCGCCTGACGGTGCGAGAGCAAAGAGTCTGAGTTTTCACTACTTTCGATGCAATATCCAAATAAATTAAATGTGAACCATAAACCATACATGTTTTTAATCGATAGCGGCGCTTCGGTGTCCTCGTTATCTGCCGATGTGTACTCAGGCTCTATCACGGGAAAGAAAATTAATTCTGTAGGGATTAATAATGTTCCTGTGAAATGCGAATTGACGCCCACCTTACCAATTACTTCTAAGGATGTACCAACATTGTTTAAAATGCATTCATTTGCAATCATACCGAATTCTCCATTCTGCCTGTTAGGTAGGGACTTGATCATAAACTTGGTATGAAATTGAATTTTGACTCTAACTCTTTGACACTTCTGTTCCCTTCAGTTTTTTTCCATTACAACCGACACCGGAAGTGCTTTTGTTGAAGATTCGTCTGCGACTGTGCTGCTACCAGAAATTTCAGGAGTCAACCCTCAATTGTGGGTGGAACACAGGGATGACGTAGGGTTAATAGATATCCAGCCCTACAGGGCGAATTTGATACATATTAAGCCTGTGTTTCAGAAACAATACCCGCTTTCACAGGACAAAGAGGAGGGTCTTAAAAAAAAAAAAAACTCTCCTTGCTCGATTTTTGGAACAAGGCATTCTGGTTCGAACTCATTCACCTTATAATACACCAATCAATCCAATTAAGAAGGCTAATGGTACTTGGCATTTAGCGCAAGACCTGAGAAAAATTAATGATTTGATCAAACCACTTGCTCCTATTGTACCAGAAGTTCAGGCTATAATTAATTATATTCCTTTAGAACATAAATTTTATTCTGTTATTGATTTAAGCTCCGCATTTTTCAGTATTCCTGTTGATCGTGATACTCAGCCACTATTTGCATTTTGTTTTCAGAATTGTCAATACAGTTGGACACGTCTCCCTCAAGGGTTCAGAGATTCTCCGGCTGTTTTCTCCGCTGCAGTGCACGATACACTGAAAGATGTCAAGCTTCCTCCACACACCTGTCTGCTCCAATATGCTGACGACATTCTTGTCACTGGTGCCTCTGAGGACATCTGTGCTGCTGCCTCAAAGATTGTTTGCAATGTTCTTGCAGAGGCTGGTTTCAAGGCATCTAAAGACAAACTTCAATAGGTGCAGAGAAAAGTCAATTACCTTGGACATGAACTGTCACAAGGCCAAGTTCGTCTGTCTGCGGACAGGATCAAAGCCATCGCTACATTTAAGCATCCATCTACACGGAAGCAAACGCAAAGCTTCCTGGGACTGGTCAATTACTGCCGCCTGTGGGTGCCTAATTGCTCCATGTATGACAAAATCCTGCGAGAAGCTACGCTGGGTGACAAAGACAATATTACATTGACAAGTGAGATGAATCAAGCATTCAAACATTTGCAATCATCACTCTTGAGGCCGCCTGCCCTTGGCCTACCCTGTTACACACAAGACTTTCATCTATACGTGTACGAAAGTGGTGACACAGACGCAGCAATCCTGGCCCAAGAGCATGGGGGCACTTTCCGTCCAATAGCTTATTTATCTAAGACCCTTGATTCAGTGGCTTGTTTGCGTGCAGTGGCTGCCACAGCAATCATGATACAGGATGCTGAAAAGGTTGTTTTGTCACATCCTCTCATTGTACATGTTTCTCATCAGCCATTATGCATAATATTTCGACTCAACAGATGACTGCCCAACGCCGTTCCGGCTATGAGGCTATATTGTTTGCTACTGCTAATGTAACGTTGAAAGTTACTTCTGTTATTCATGGCCCTACTGTACATTTGCATAGGTTGCTGACACAAGGTGAATTTGAGAGCGACGACCACGACTGCCTGAACAGGATCCAAATTTCGACTGCTTGCGACGTTTCCACGTCTGTCCTGGAGGAGGGAATCCATTGGTATATTGATGGATCCTGCTTTAAGCCAAACGACAGTACATATTTGTGTGGTTATGCTATTGTTGAATTGCCTAATAAAGTAATTGAAGCGTATTCACTGCCACATAAATCAGCACAAGTCGCAGAACTGATTGCTTTAACAAGAGCTTGTCAATTGGCAAAAGGTCAGTGTATCAACATATATACTGACTCCAAATATGCGTATGGCGTAGTCCATGATTTTGCTAAATTATGGGAGGAAAGAAATTTCAAAACCTCCGAAGGAAAACCAATTTCGCATCACAACATTGTGGCCGAGCTGATTAGTGCAGCACAGCAACCATTGAAGCTTGCTGTAATTAAAGTAGCTGGTCATAAAACAGGTGAATCTGACGAGGCCAAAGGTAACAGATTTGCGGATGAAGTAGCGAAATGGGCAGCAAAAGAAGCAATACGTAGTCCGCATGTAAATGAACAAAACAATGAAGTGCCGATGATGAATTCATCGTTGATTAATGATTTGGATGTTAAAATCTTACAAGCGAATCCTACTCAAGATGATTTGACTCATTGGGCAGCCAATGAAGTAAAACCAGATCAAGTTGGTATTTTAAGAGATAAATAAGGTAGAATCGCGCTACCAGCATCTACTGTTGTAATGCTGTGTAGGCATTATCATGGTGTATCACATGTGTCAAAAGAGAAAGTGATACAAAATTTGAATCAATCATACTGCATTGCAAACGTTCGAAGAAACACTTTGTTGATATTGGATGCTTGCCTGGTGTGTGCACAAACAAACAGGCACAAGGCAATCAGCCATGATGCTTTACCGCATCCTGAACTTCCTTTCCAATATTTACAGATCGATTTTACACACATGCCTCCATGTGGAAATCACAAGTATTTGCTCGTGATTACTGACCGATTTACTAAGTGGCTGGAGGCTTTTCCGTGTGGAAAAGAAGACGCAAAGACAGTAGTGAAGGTTCTTGCCAAAGAAATTATACCGCGTTTTGGTATTCCAACTGTTATAGCAAGCGACAATGGAACTCCATTTGCTTCTAAAGTAACACAATTATTAGCTAAAGAACTTAGTATTAATTGGCATTTTCATATCCCGTATCATCCTCAGTCTTCGTCAAACGTGGAACGTTTGAACAAAACGATAAAAGAACGTCTTAATAAAGCGTGCTTAGATACGGGCAGAAATTGGGTTGATTTATTGCCTGCTGTACTGACGGAAATGAGAATGTCTCCGTCAGCCACTACAAAAATTATTATGTGGATTCCCTCATTAAAATATTAAATGACATAAATGATGATATCTCTCTCCCTCTGCCTGCAGAAAGCTCTACTCATTTGTTCCGAATCAGCAGGTTCTGTTGAAGTATCTGAAACCAACGAAGTTAGGTGAACCAAAGTGGGCCCGACTACTGTACTGCCGGTGACCCGAACGGAGGTGCTGACTGATCTTCAACCACAGTGGATCCACGCAAGCCGCATGAAGCTTGCTCCAGAGGAGGGCCTTACTGATTCAAGGTGAACGGTGAAAGCAATGGAGGAGCTGAACATGCAGCGCCAGTGCCTAACCGGGATCTTTGAATTAGCAGGACCTGAGGAGGGACCCGGAACAGTCAACATGAAAACACTCCTACTGACACTCTGCATAGGGCAGGTGTTCGTGCTTGCCTATGCCCATTCAGTATCAACACAACAGCAAGGAGTCACAAGTGTAATTCTAATTCCTAGAAATAATGTATGATGGTTTATGTTTTATGGTAATGTTGAAGGAAGATGTCTTTGTTATGAAGGTACGGGTAAATACCCAGAAACGAAGGTACATAGAATGTGATGCCTCAAGTGACCTTGAAATATATCTAGACAGTGTTGGACAGCCAAGAGGTATTAAATGTTTGGATTAATTCTTGGCTAAAGATGGAGTAGGAATATGTAAAATATTTGGTGATAAATGCTATACATACATCCTGGGTCACATTGATGATGATGATGGTGAATTCATGAAGTTATGAAAGGAAAGGAATAAGTTGAGTAAAGAATTAGCTGATAACATCAGGGAATATGGGGACATTTTCCAATGTGTTTGGGTGGTTCGCACCCTGGATGTCTTCCATTATATCGATTGCTATATGCATTCTACTTATGTTATTATTTGGCCTATGTTTGTTACAATTACTAATGCAAAAGAGTGACTATTATGTTTGTACATATATACCCGAAAATGATGAAGATGGTCATATCATAGCTGAGGGTATAAATAATATGACAAAAATTGTTGATGAATTACAGAGAAGACAAACGAATGATAGATTGTGGGTTTGGAGACTGGATTACAAGTTGGAAACAATTACTTGTATCTTCTTTAATACCAATTGGAGTTATACTGTTAATTCTTTCATTTATTGTTTGCTGTATTATTCCATTCATTAGGATGTTGATTTATTGTTCTATGAATACTTTTGTATTCTCTCAAATACTCCTTAGCAAACAGAACTATCAAGTACTAATGACTTTGGAAGAGATGTTTGATTGAAATATGTTTCATGTATTATTCTGTAATAATGGACATGCTGAGATTAATGTAATGTGATAATTATGTTATAGTATAACTGTCATTATCAAAGGGGGCACTGTGAGAAATATGTCTATATCTCAGCTCTGTCCAAGAGAGAAATGCTGCGTTGAGACATTCCATTCTGAATGCATTATTAAACATCTGTTTCATATTAACTTGGAGTTGTAAGGAGCCCCCTCCTTTTCTTTCTCTGTCTATACTATATGTTTGTGTACTTTATACGATTGTCTGTGGCATGGTCCATCAGGCTCTCGTAGAGAGCAGCCTTTTCATATAGGTTTTGGGCTCTCAAGGATTCGAAGGAGTCTGTCATATGGAATTGTTATCCGTATGAGGTAATGTTTGTTCTTATTGGATAGTCCTGTAAACTCCCCTCCAATATTGCAATATATATATTTGTATGCTATATGAGCTGAGTTGAGCTATTCTTTATCCGCTCCCCAACGTTGGATGCTTTGTACTGATTCATTCACGACTCAATAAAAGACGGAGAAAAAAGGCACTGCTATCGTTTAGATGATTTTCATTTCTAACAATTAACATAAATGAAAGAATAAATAATTTATATGAATATAGAAGACAAATGGCAAGAAATAAAACACAAATGTATGTTTGCTATCCTGAAGCTACACATGCAGGCTGCTATTTAAAGGAATATTTCACCCAAAAATTAAAATGCACCTATAATTTACTCACCCTCAGGGTGAGTTTCTTTCTTCATCAAAACAGAATTGTAGATTTTTAGGATTTAATTTCAGGCCTCCTCCTTTAAACAATGCAAGTGAATGAACTCCATTTTCTGATGGTCCAAAATGCATATTTAGGGTGCATCAAAATAATCCACATGACTTCAGTCAACAAATAAAGTTCTTCTGAACACAACCGATTGATTATTTTTAGAAACAAAACAATATTTATTTACTTTTTAACTACAAATGTTCACTTCCATACATGTTTGTGACACACACTCATGAGAGGAATGACGCAAGCTCGTTGGTAAGGTCATGTGTCACATGGAGGAGGAGTTAGGAACCATGTCATTGTTTAAATTTTGTATTTTTTATTATTATTTGGAAATCATTTTTTATTTTATTTTAGTTTTGGACTGTTTTGGTTTGTGAACGGCGCTTGGTCTGTGGTCCGTGCAAGTTTCTGTTGTAAACAATTACACTGTTCATAACTCCTCCACGTGACCTTCCCAGTGGGTTTACCTCATCCCTCTCATGAGCACGTGTCACAGATATGTACATAAGCGAAACTTTGTAGTTAAATAGTTTATAAATATTGTTTTGTTTCTAAAAATAATCCATCTTTTGAAGAACTTTATTTGTCGATAGGAGTCAAGATTATTTTGATGCACCCTAAATATGCATTTTGGACCGTCAAAAAAAGGAGTACATTCGTTTGAATTGTTTAGAGGAGGAGGCCAAAATGAAATCTTGAAAATTTTTAATTCTGTTTTGATGAAGAAAGAAACTCATATTGTTACATATACCTTGTCTTGTTTCTCTGTTGCCCTTTGTCTGCCATTTTTGTCACCTTTGCATTCCTTAGTTTTCACTTTTGTCCCTTGTGTAGCTCCTTAGTCTCTTTGTTAGCTTTCTTGTTCACTTGTCATTGTTTAAGAACTACACTTCCCAGCATCCACCTGCCATCATCACTGCCATTTTGTTCATTGTTCTCACCTGTGTCTCATTCAGTCATCACTCACTGTGTATTTAAGCCCTGCTTTTTGTTCACTCCTGGTCTTTCGTTGTTTGTTGTTAGCCTGGTTTGTGTTCCCTGCCCGAGTTCTCTGTCTTGTTCCTTCGTGTTTCAGTTTTCAGTTTTCAGTTCTATTTTCCCCAATGAGGGTTGTTCCTTTGTGTTTTTCTTGCTTGTTTATTTAATAAAGTGAAACTTTCATTTAGATCCGCATCTCCTCGTCTGCCTCGCTGTCTGCATTCGTAACACATATACATCTCAGATGGCCTGAGGGTGAGCACAATTTTCATTTTGGGGTGAACTATTCTTTTAAAACTGAAATTAGATCTGATCTTTGACTGATTGATTTTATTCTGCTTTTTATTGTAGGACACAGAGCCAGATGACATCCATGCCAATGGGAAGATGGAGATCTTGACAATCATTGAAGATGATGTTGCCACCATCCACTGAAATCCAAATATAAGGTGCCTAACTGTAGTACTAGAAGAGCATTGATTGTGTTGGATGATGTACATGACCTTCCCACTGCTGTTGCTCTCCTCTTTGGCTTAATTTATGCCCTCAATATGGACTAAAGAACTAAAATACACTTTTGAAACCATTTAAAAAGTGTTTGTGTAACTGATGGATCAAGTTGAGAGGATATACAGTTTGCAACTTTTGGTTTAGGACTTTGGAGAATTGTTTATTGCTGCAGCATTTTTAGATTATTATTGTTACATCAATATGGCATTTTAAGAACAATTTTGTGTTACTCCAGCTCTTTAAGAGCATATGTTATTTGGAAATGTTCTTACATGTAACATATACTAAATGCAGTAGATGAGTGGATTTTTTCTTCATACTGATAAGTGGAGTGGAACTGCATCACATTTTGTACCATTTAAATGTGCCATTTTTCAGAATGCCAATAAATACATGATGACAAAATCTTGTTTTTTTTGTATTTACAGTATTGTTTGAGAATCTGGATGTAAGATTTAAAACTATAAATTAGAAGGGGAAAAGGTAGTTGACTCAACTTAATGTAAAGCAACTGGCTGCAAAGCTTTTGAGTTTACTGAACTTTAGGACTATGTAGTTGTGCCAACTAATTTTTTATAGTTAGACTGGTAGTTCACTCAACCCCATATTCCTCGTTCAACAAACTCAGTGTATATTTAGATGTACTTATTGAGGAAGGTAGACTTAACTTAAACCGGTAGTTTTAGTGAACTTTCATGTATGATTTGGCACAACTTCAACCACTGAAGTTGAATAAACTCAAATGCTTTGCAGCCAGTTGCTTTATTTTAAGTTAACTCAACTTTTTATTTTTTACAGTGCAACAACTGAGGAAATTATAATGCAAAAATAAGAAACACTGTCATCGTGAAATCAAGCAGAGCCTGATCTAGCATTCTGCTTAAATAAAATTTGCATGTCAGACCATCTAAAAAGCAAACAACCTGGTGTTATATCTTTAATGCATCTTTTGTTAATGTTCAAATAGTAAGGAAGTGGGTCATAAACAAACTCTGTAAGCGCCGCTTCTATGGGTCACGTGAAGGGGAAGAGACTGAAACTGCACACGGCTGATGCACACTCTGGCGTGGGGATGCTCGTCCCTCGTGAGCGTTTGCTGCAGCTAGATTATAATGTGATTGCTTACGATGTATTGAATCATAATAAACTGTATGTGTCATGTGTGTATCTTATTGTGGAGAAAATTGGCAATACACAGCTCTATTAAGAAGAGGGAATTTGTTTTTGTGAGTAAAAGATGGATCGAAGTGAACATAAAGGTGAGAGAGTGTAGTCTTAGCCCATTATACAACGCAAATTTGTATATTGTTTTCCAAAAATAATATTTAAAACTCCTTTAAAACAATGTAGCTTTAAGAGCTATACTGCAGGAGAACAAAAAAAATATTGGAGAATGAGAATACAATATTTTCTATTTAATTATTTTAAAATATCTAAAGCCTAATTATATCAAGATACATTTACATGAGAAGCATCATATAACATATTTAGACTTGTTTTAGCATATATATCTTGTATATGTGTATATTTTTCTTTACGGCACTGGTAGAAGTATGAACAAGTGAAAAAAATACACTTATATACCAAATACACTTACTGTATATTCAAGATGGTGTGATCAGAGGAATGTACATTTAATCAAGTCTTTCTGCTCTCCTGATCTGGAATTTCTCATGCTTCTGTGTCGACCATTCTGGCTGCCGAGGGAATTCACAGCGGTCATCATCACAGCTGTGTACATCCCCCCACAAGCCGACACAGACCGGGCACTCAGGGAACTGTATGGGAGTATAAGTGAGCAGGAAACCGCGCACCCTGAGGGACTTTAACAAAGCCAACTTCAAAAAAATCGCTCCAAAATACCACCAACACATAAAGTTCAACACACGAGGGGACCGGGTTTTAGATCATTGTTACTCTCCTTTCCGGGAAGGCTACAAATCCCTCCCCCGCCCGCCATTTGGCAAATCGGACCATTCTTCCATTCTACTTCTACCTGCTTACAGGCAGAAACTAAAACGGGAAGCACCCACCCTCAGAACGATCCAGTGCTGGTCGGACCAATCAGATTCTGCGCTACAAGACTGTTTTGATCACGCGGACTGGGAGATGTTCCGGTCCGCCTCTGATGACGACATCCAGGTTTACACGTTTGACAGCGTAACGTGTTTCATCAGGAAGTGCGTAGAGGACGTTGTTCCGACCAAAACTATACGGATATACCCCAACCAGAAACCATGGGTTAACGGCGAGGTTCGCGCGGCACTCACTGCGCGGACCTCCGCTTTTAATTCTTCTAACACGGAGGAGCGTAAACAAGCCAGTTATGCCCTCCGTAACACTATCAGTACAGCCAAACGCCAGTACAGGCACAAGCTTGAAAGTCAGTTCAACACCACTGACTCTAGAAGTATGTGGCAGGGAATTAACCCAATCACGGACTACAAACGGAATAAAGTTTCCGCCATGAACACCGCTGCATCTCTCCCGGACGAACTTAATACATTTTATGCTCGTTTTGAGGACAATAACTCCACCCTCACGGAGAAAGTATTCGCGGCTGACGCTACAGAGGTTGGTTCACTCTCCGTCTCTGTTGTGGATGTAACCCGATCCTTCCGACGGGTGAACATCCGTAAAGCCACGGGTCCAGACGGCATTCCGGGCCACATCATCAGAGCGTGCGCGAACCAACTGGCTGGTGTTTTTACGGACATTTTCAATCTGTCCCTCTCCCTGTCTGTAGTCCCCACATGCTTCAAAACATCAACCATTGTGCCTGTTCCGAAGCAAGCCACAATCACTTGCTTAAATGACTGGCGTCCTGTTGCTCTAACCCCCATCATCAGCAAATGCTTCGAGAGGTTAATCAGAGATTACATCTGCTCTGTTCTGCCCCCCTCTTTGGACCCATTGCAGTTTGCCTACCGCAACAACCGCTCCACCGATGATGCCATTGCATCTACAATACACACTGCTCTCTCCCATCTGGAAAAAAGGAACACATATGTGAGAATGCTGTTTGTAGACTACAGCTCAGCATTCAACACCATAGTGCCCTCCAAGCTTGATGAGAAACTCCGGGCTCTGGGCTTAAACAGCTCGCTGTGCAGCTGGATCCTGGATTTCCTGTCAGGCAGACGTCAGGTGGTTAGAATGGGCAGCAACACCTCCACATCACTGACCCTCAACACTGGAGCCCGCAGGGCTGTGTTCTCAGCCCACTCCTGTATTCCCTGTACACACATGACTGTGTGGCAACACATAGCTCCAATACCATCATTAAGTTTGCTGACGATACGACGGTGGTAGGTCTGATCACTGACAATGATGAAAGAGCCTACAGAGAGGAGGTGCACACTCTGACACGCTGGTGTCAGGAGCACAACCTCTCCCTCAACGTCAGTAAAACCAAGGAGCTTGTTGTGGACTTCAGGAAGAAAGATGGAGATCACAGCCCCATCACCATCAATGGAGCACCGGTGGAGAGAGTCAGCAGCTTCAAGTTCCTCGGTGTCCACATTACTGAGGAACTCATATGGTCCGTCTACACTGAGGCCATTGTGAAGAAGGCTCACCAGCGCCTCTTCTTCCTGAGACGGCTGAGGAAGTTTGGAATGAACCAACACATCCTCACACGGTTCTACACCAGCACTGTAGAGACAATCCTGACTGGCTGCATCACCGCCTGGTACAGCAATAGCACCGCGCACAACTGCAAAGCCCTGCAAAGGGTGGTGCGAACTGCCAGGAACATCATCGGAGGTGAGCTTCCCTCCCTCCAGGACATATATACAAGGCGGTGTGTGAAAAAAGCTCAGAGGATCATCAGAGACTCCAGCCACCCGAGTCATGGTCTGTTCTCACTGCTACCATCAGGCAGGCGGTATCGCAGCATCAGGACCCGCACCAGCCGACTACATGATAGCTTTTTCCCCCAAGCAATCAGACTGTTGAACACTTGATCTATCAGGATCAATAATTATCACTGCACTTTATTAATCTATAATCTCACACTGGACTGTCAACATATTCTCCTCAATATACTACTTCATATACATATACATATATATATATATATATATATATATATATATATATATATATATATATATATATATATATTTCATATACTCCTTACTTATTGTATTGTATATTGTGTATTCTATATTGTGTGTATTGTATATAATTATCGTGTTGTGTAAGTATGTGTACATTTGATTTGTAAATTATGTTGTGTAAGTATGTTGTTTATTGTAATTGGTATATGTCTCGTCACTGTCATGACTGCTATGTTGCTCGGAACTGCACACAAGAATTTCACCTACTGTTGCACTTGTGTACATGGTAGTGTGACAATAAAGTGATTTGATTTGATTTGATTTGAGATACTTGAAAGAAAATCTTAATTTCTTATATGTTGCTTCTCAAGTAAATGTATCTTTTTTTAAGGATTTTTAGATCATTTACATGAAAACAAGACAAAAACTCTTGATTACAAACGTATTTAATTTTTTTTGCAGTGAATTTTTTAATGAATTAAATTAATACAAATTAAAAAAAAATCTTGTACTTTTGTGAATATCATTTTGAGGTATTTTTAAAAGATGATATTGTCTTCTTTATAGTTAGTAAGCAAGTTTGATGATCCTGTTCTACATGCTATGTATGGGACTCGAACTGGCGTCTCCTGCATGGGAGGTGGTTGTGCTAACAAGGAGGCTAAAGGCTACAGCCTCTATCATCAGTAGCTAGTGCACCTCTTGACATCAGGAGAGTGAGGTTTATACATATTGCACAGCTATCTATCAGCTGGTCACCATTACACTCACCCCTCTAAACCTCACTCCCATCCGGGTCACGGCACCATAGTGACGCTCCTGTTCTATCTGCTCCATATAGGACTCGAACGGCATCTCCAGTATTGGAGACGGGTGCGCTAATAAGGAGTCTAAAGGCTAAAGCCTCTAGCGTCAGTAGCTAGTGCACTTCTTGAGGTCAGGAGGGTAAGGTTTATACACATTGCACAGCTATCCATCAGCTGGCCACCATTACACACTTTTAATACAACCTTTTAAGTCGAGGCACAAGCTGAATAGTCGGTTAAGAGCTAATAATTAATGGTTGCAATATTCGCCTGAATAGTCGAATAATCATTCTAATAATTGTTAGATTGGTCGATTATCAAAATAATCGTTAGTTGCAGCCATAGAAGAAACAGAAACCTATTTTTTATTTTTTTTTTATATATATTCTCACCCTGTCCTCTGAGGGGCTCCATACAAAGACACACAAGAACCCATGGTGTCATAAATATGGTAAAACCTGACAGTGCAATTTTTCAAGACAATCTCAAGTGGGATGTGAAAGTTGACCTAGAGGACAGGATTATCAGTGAATAACAGCTTAAATTTGGGCCTATTGCTAAAATAAAGCTATCACATGACTTCAGAAGATTTGGAATATAGCACTTGAGTCAGAAGGACTACATTCATTACATTTGTTTATTTATTTTACAGCTCGGCAGTCCCAGTAACCATTTACTTTTGTTGTATGGAAAAAATAATGTTTTCAGTAAACAAAGATATTGTGTTTAATGACTTTGAAACTATGTGAGAACACTTTATTAAGGTGTGTGTTGAATTAATCTGAATCCTCACAATATTCCAAGCCATGTTTTTTGGAGTTTGCAAGGGCCAGGAATATTTGACTGCTAACAATCTGAATTTATAAAGGACCACAACTGGTTTTTGAAACAGTGCCTATAAAAATAAATAAAAATGGGACATGTCCACTGTTGTTAGGTACATGTTATCATCTTCTTGTGAGTGTATAGTCCATGTGGGAAGAGGGGGGTTGTTTTTAGTGTAAATTGGGGCAAACACAGACCTTTGACACCTTTTGGCAATGGTGGCTGGCACCTATGCATTTACCACAAAATGCATAGCCTACAAAAAAAAACTTAAAAGGGTCAGTTATATATAATTCCTCAGCTTCTTCCGTCGAATACTGCCACGCGTTAATGCCTCCGAAATACTAAAGTTGCATGATCTACCGGTAATGTGGCCTTACGCCTATTTATATTTATTATAGTGTTACATATCAGTAGAGTAGACACTACTTTAATCATGACCAAAAAGTCTATGGCAGTATAAATGCGATTTCATGTTTGTTTGTTTTTTGGGTGGAGCAAAAAGTTTATATATATATATATATATATATACATATACACAAGCTAAAACAATCGTGTGATTAAATAATCACATATACTTTTCATATAGTAAAGCATCGTACTTGTGGTTGTGACACAGAAATCCAACAAATTTATCCCGAAACTGAATCGTAACTCTCCAAATTCCAAAAAGCTCCAAACACTCTCAAACGTTTGGCTAACAAATATGTCTCGGTTGTGTTTTCTCTGAGTTGTTTAATCCACGGATGTGTTGAATATTCATTTTATGCCTCGCATTTGCGCGAAGATACGACATTTGAGCTGTAACAATTCACGTCTGTCCCGTTACTCTGAAGAACTGCAGCAAAGAGTGTGTGTGTGTGTGTGTGTGTGTGTGTGTGTGTGTGTGTGTGTGTGTGTGTGTGTGTGTGTGTGTGTGTGTGTCGTGTGCGTTGTGACGTCGCGTGCAAACACACACAAACAGAAAGAGAGAGAGAGACGCACAAACGCAAGGCACTGTAGGCGCAGTGGTGAGTGTGGATAATCGAAAACACATTGTAAGCTCACTCAGCATTAAAGGTGAATTTTAGAAACAGTCAGTGAACCATCTTTATGAAATTGTAGTTGCTGGGTGGATGGAGTTTATAATAGTTTGGGAACAAAAATTTCCCCAGAGGTATATATATATATATATATATATATATATATACACACAAGTTTTTGAAATTGATGACTTGGACCAAATAATAAAACAAAGCAGCCAATAAGTGTCCAACATAGATGGGAACTCCTTCAATACTTAAAAAAATGCATCCCAGGGTGAGAGAACATGTCTGCAAATTCTAGGCAAAGGGTGACTACTTTGAAGATCCTAAAATATGTAGCCCAGATGAGATTGTATATGCATATAGAAATACAGACAGCAAGGGTTTAATAAGTTTGGGTTTAAGCTACTAACATCTACATGCTTTTATATACCCTAACTTGCTTGCACTGAAATACCTGCTTATCTTTATTTTATTGTTTTCTGATTGGGTAAATTCCAAAGTTGATTATTCATGAGGGGGCGGGGTTTGGGAGATGTGCGCCGTATTTGCAGCAATGCATGGTGGAAGTGAAAGGAACTTGCAATCCGCTTAGTTCTTTTAAAAATATGATAAAGTACACCCAGTTATTATGGATGACCAATCGTTGTGCTTTTCTGGGATGCTTGTCTAAATGTTTGAAGGAAACGGACAGTTGTTTCTTGAGGCTGTGTTTATGTACGGGGATCATCTCCTCGTCATATTCTACAGTTCTCTGATGATTCGTGGCGTCGAGTATTCTTCACGGGAATCCGTATCTGCTAACTGGTAGCTGATTGAACTTGCAGCTGGTACAGTTGTGCCTGATGTTCGTTTGCAACGGGACATCTTCTCAGGTCGTGAGTACTACCAAGCACTGCAGTAACTATTTTGTTTGCTTTAAAGGGGTCATGACATGAGAAACCAAATTTGCCTTGATCTTTTGGTATATAAGAGGTCTTTGTATCATTAAAACGTCCTGCAAGTTTAATATTTTAAGACGTCCTCCCCGTTCTAAACGAATCATTTATTTAATCAAGCTCAAAATACAGCTCGTTCTGGATTCATGGTTAGAAGTGACGTGTCGGTTAGAAGTGACGTAACAGCGTTTGCATATGACCGCCTCCAGCACAACATAACTACGCTATAAGCGCAAGACAACTACGCTCATTTCGTATCGCCGTGCGCCTCACAAGTGTTCAGTCGATGGACAGCGAGCTCTGACAGAGACTACTTGTGCACAGGAAAATTACGATGCCACACAGATGTGCTGTTCCTGGCTGTGGTCAAACAAAACCTCTGAATAAGCTGCCGAAAGATCCAGACGTCAGGGAAAAATGGATGCAGTTTATTTTTTGCGGACGACCCAGTCACGGCAGTGTTAACTTAAGCGTTTGTTCTGTACATTTTAAGGATGACTGTTTTGAGAACAAATCTCAATATGATGCTGGCTTTGCCAGAAAACTGTTGCTCAAAGATAAGTCCGTGCCGACTATTCTGGGAACAACGACGACGCAAACTGTAAGTAATCTATTTTAAACTTTAAACTACTTTTTAAAGCGCAATTTCATTCATTATGAATAATCACAGTGTTTTTACTTAGTTTACTTGCATATTGTTCTGGCTGGGGCGTCAATAATTGATACATAGGCACTGACGTTAGCCAATCATAACAGTGGGCGTTAACACTGAAGTCTTAAATGGAAAACGCCCCCAAAACAGACTGTTTGAATCAGAGGATGAGAAACAGGGTGGGAAAAGGTCATAAATCACTAGATTTTAAAAGTTTTTCTTAAAAAAAAATATATTAATACTATAATTGCACCTAAGGGAACATAATAATACAATAAAAAAAACCATGCCATGACCCCTTTAAAAGTGAAGCGGCCGTTGTGTTTTTAGGCCACCACGCTCTCAAGCTACGTCACAGGCCTGCAACGATTTATTTTGTTTAAGACTGAATGAATGAGAGAGGTGAATGAATGTGTGGGCCCACTTGATTTATTGTCATTAAGGTTCTTCTAACTTGAAATTTCATTGATTTGATTTGTGTGTAAATTGAATTGAGGATTCATATTGGAAATGTTTTGATTTAGTGTTGCAGATTATTTAACTGTTTTCCCCTAAATTGAACATATTTAATCACAAAAATTGAATACTTTATTTTCATTTAATTTCAGTAAATTGTATATAATTACTCCATTCACATTTCTGTGTGTTTTTCCTGGCAGTTTACAGTTTACACCGTTATTTATGGGTTTAATTGGTGAGTAAAAGAGCATACATTCTTAGTAGGATAATTTGAAGTAATAATTTTCTACTAAGTGGAGGCACCGCCAAAGCAAGTTGTTGCAAAGTTAATTAACCAAGTAGTCATAAAATAAACCAACACCGGCGTTATTCGTTTTATTATTTATTTTAGAACAGACCCAGGGCCCCATCTTGTGTTATATTTACTAAATTGGGTTAGCTACATTCAATATCATAATTAGCACAGAGGGGTTACAAATATAACACAGCTTTGATTTATTTTGGATTCTGTTTAGTCACAACTTAATTCCCATAGTTCAATTTATGTTATTCTATAGTTCTCCGTCTGTCGCTCTCTCCACGTTGTGTCGGAGAAGCGACACTAGGGGTCTCTCTTGAGTGCCAAATATGCCTCTGATCCATTGAAAAAAGGCCAATGAGAAGTTGGCAGTCAGTATTTGCATACCCCGCCCCCGGACAAACGGGTATAAAGGCGAGGCAAATACTAGAGTTCATTCAGAAATTTTCTTCGGAGCCGATGGTTGTGCATGCTGTTCGCAGTGAAACACACCCGTTCCTGTATTCCTCTGACACTACTGCATGCTGTTGGACTGAGGGCGCATTACAGCGGCGATTCTTCTCCTTGCACGGCAGTGCATATTGCCCCTGGGCGCTTCGACAGCACAGTATAAAAAACTCAGATGAGTTTTAAAAGAGTGATTTTCTTTAAAAGAGTAATTTTCTCTAAAAGAGCAAATACACAGCGGCGTTGAACGTCCTTTTCAGGACGCGTCTTTGTAAAGATGCCTTTCCGCCCCTGTGTAGTTCCTGGATGCGGTAGAGTGCTCTCCGCTTCAGACGGCCACAGGCATTGTCTCGTGTGTCTGGGCAGCGATCACACCGAGGCTGCATTTGTGGATGGTTCGCGTTCTCACTGTGAGAACATGACTATGACAACGTTGCGGTCGCGGCTCGCTTACAACCGTAAGCAAGCCACTCCAGCCGCACCTCGCATTGCTCCTTCTTCCCATGGGATTGAGGACGGTGCGAGTGGCGCTGGAAGCGATTCGGGGATGGCAGCGGGTGCGGCTCCGTCGGGTACCCCACTCGGACCACCCGCCCCCCGGCA